>NC_050443.1:35837689-36167178 GCF_903995425.1 Onychomys torridus
GGAGGCCAGAGTTAACCTATGAAATTGGGATCCTTCCTTCCTTCCTGTGGGTCCAGGGGACTGAACTCAGGTTGTTAGGGTTGGTAGCAAGCATCTTTGTACCTTTACCACTGAGCCATCTCTCCCATTCCTTTTATAATAACTACCATAAATGATATTTTCATGCTTAGTTTTATTCCAACTATGTCATTCTCAAGACCACTATAGTTAGAGTTTTCCTGCCTGGCCCACAGTCAGGACAAATCTCTCTCACCCACCAGGCACATAGATGCTCAGAACCAACCAAGTAAACACACAGAAACTTACATTGTTTAGAAACTGTTTGGCCATGGCAGGCTTCTTATTATCTACTTCTTCTATCTTAAATTAACCCATTTCTATTAATCTATACTTCGCCACGTGGCTCGTGGCTTACCATTACCTTACATCCTCCTTGTCATGGTGGTGGCTGGCAGTATCTCCCCCTGAAGCCTTCCACCTCCCAGAATTCTCTTGTCTCTTGTCCCACCTATACTTCCTGCCTGGCCACTGGCCAAACAGTATTTTATTTATACAGAGCAATATCCACAGCACTTCCCCTTTTCCTTTGTTTTTTTTTTTTTTTTTTTAAAGGAAGGTTTTAACTTTTACATAGTAAAATTACATATAACAAAACAATTATCAAGCAAGAATTACAGTTACAATATTAAAGAAGATATCCTATCTATCTTATATTTGTGAGTCTAAGGTTTTATATCTAACTTATCTTTTATCATAATTGAGGAAATTATAAGTATCTAGTCTTCAACCACATCAAAGACTGCAGAAGGATATAATATTACCTGAGGACCAGGAGAAGGATGCAAGCAACTTTCGGGAGTCTTGCAGGGTAGACAGAGACAGCTGGCAGCCTGGACAGTCACCTAACGTTCCTTTGTAAAGTTAGGGCATTCGTCTTCAGCCTACAGGTCTAGAGTCTCTTGATCACTTTTTTCTGTGTCCTGTAGAATATCTGGTAGTTTCCTCTGTGAAGCAGGAACCTGAAGGACCATTTTGTCAAGCAAAGTTCAGTGGTCACCTTTCTATGGGTCCTGCATGTCCAGTTGATCAAGCAGTCCAGGCAAGAGCAGTTTCTTGCCCAAATGGCTATTTTTGCCAAGGTGAAGATAAACTCCATATGAAGTGTCTTCAATGCCCATCCTCCTCTCTGAAGTAAATCCGGTGCTGCCAGGAGCAGACACATCTCACTGTCCAGAAAGTCTAAATTTTAAAAATATTTTAAATTATATATTTTATAGGTCTCTGAAGTATTTGAAGATTACCTATCTATCTGAAATATCTCTGTGTATACCTAGAAGACTTAACTAACATGGCTACGAGTATGATTATCATAGATGACTAATTATTAATCTATTTTTAATTATCCATTACAATTTTAAATGTGCTGTACAAATATAATACCTTAAACAAGAGTAGAAATACACACACAATATAACAAAATTAACTTTAAGTTTGTATCAATAGACTAAAATCTATACCAATGTAAAACATTTTAAACGAGTTGTTGCTCTTTAGAAGTAAGTTCATTAATCTACCCTTTCATCTTATTATACCTATATTATATCCCCCTTTTTTCTTTAGAAAGAGATTGCATTTATAATCAACCTGATTTAAATAAAAATAATGGTTTTTCTCTGCCCACACCAGAGGACTCTTCTGATTTGGGACACAAGAATCTCTTAACCTTTTCTTTTAGCAATATGTCTGGGTTTAGAGAAGGAGTGAGCCAATTCCATCTCCAAAGCCAGCTTGATAATTTTGGGAAATTGGGCGTAGTTTTTCTTACTACTTCCTGCTGGAGGGGGGCGCTGTATCTTATGGGGACACAAAGAAAATTTTAGGATTATGGAGTAGTCCATGAGGGTAAACCTCTGAACCAGTTGCCTCGAAACCATTGTGGATGTTGTATCATCTGGGCCATGGTGTCATCGGAGACCTTTTAGGTGGTCTTGGCTGATCAAACCTGATGTATCTTAATGTGGAACAAATCCATAGCCTCTGGCTTTCTGTGGAAACATAAGCAGAGACTCTTTTCCAAAGCAACATATCCTTATATCCAAATTTTGAAGTCAAGTTACCTTTAAAATTTACATATTTATTTAACTCAACAGCTTTTACAATCAAATCTTTTTCTGTAGTTAAAAATTCCAAAGACAACACAAACCAGGTTCTCTGTGTAATATCCATCTGCGTAAGACTGAAACACCTCTGTGGCTGCTGGCTCTGCCCACCTCAGCTTCCCAAAGTAGTGGTGGTACAGTTTACCACCAGCTCTGGGTCTGGAGCCATGTGTCCCATCAAGTATCAGAAGCAGTTCTATCAAAGCAGTGCATATCTCAGAAACCTTTTTTTTTTTTTTTTTTTTTAACTAGCAAAGGCTAAATCCACCATGCAGCAGAGTAAAGTGCAGCGTGTAGACTCCTCATTCCCGCCACATTGCAGGTCAGGCGCACACACCAGGAACCCGCCATAGTAGCTCAAACAGGCAGGCTGCTGCTAACTTGAGAGAGACAACTAGGAAGCTGTTTTAGCTCTGTTTTAGAATCTTTTTTCTCAGGTTTTAGGTGGAAACTCTTGCCAACACTTTGGACGACATTTGTAGTTAGAGTTTTCCTTCCTGGCCCATAGTCAGGACAAATCTCTGTCACCTGCCAGGCCCTTAGATGCTCAGAACCAAGCAAGTAAACACACAGAAACTTACATTGTTTAGAAACTATATGGCCATGGCAGGCTTCTTATTATCTACTTCTATTAATCTATACTTTGCCACGTGGCTCGTGGCTTACCATTACCTTACATCCTCCTTGTCATGGCGGTGGCTGGCAGTACCTCTCCCCAAAGCCTTCCACCTCCCAGAATTCTCTTCTCTCTCGTCCCACCTATACTTCCTCCCTGGCCACTGGCTAAACAGTATTTTATTTATACAGAGCAATATCCACAGCAGACCACCATAATAGGTTTTTAAATACAATCCTGTCTCTGATTTAGAAGAAAAAGCAATCTCTGCTTTATAAAAAACAACTTCATGTGAGAATGTGTAAACTAATGAATTCTAGCGTTAACCCCTCATGCCATTCTCCCAGCTGCCTGGTGGCCTTGAAAGCCCAACTGGCCTAGTTCAAAGCTTTCCTTGTACATTTTAAGCCCTGACTTCCAAATTTCAGCTCATAATCTTACCTGAAGTATGGTTTTCCTCATGAAGGGCAGTCCTTTGCCTATGGCTTTCCTGGAGCCTGGGAGACACCACTGACCCCTCCAGGTTTTCTTCGCTTCCATCGACTCCACTCCCAGGTACTTTTTGGGTCTGCTTTGAAACCAAACCATGGCATATCTCACAATATCCATCTCAGCCACCCTAACCACAGAACTCATTTCTCTTAAACTATTAGAATAGCCTCTTTTTCTTGCCTTTAAAAACTGAATTTAGGGGCTGTAGAGGTGGCTCAGCAATCAAGAGCAGTGGCTGCTCTTCTAGAGGACATAGGTTCAAATCCAGCACCCACATGGTGGCTCACTACCATCTGTAACTCCAATTCCAGGGAATCCAAACCCCTCTTCTGGCCTCTGCCACCACCACACACATGCATGGTTCCCAGACATGCATGAAGGCAAAGCACATATGTACATAGAATTTTTTAAATTAAAAACCAAATTTAGTAATTAATGATTCCATGTTACCTATTTACTGACTTATTGTCCATTGTGTTTTGTATTTTGACTCAGTCGTTGGACCAGTTTATAGTGCATATTTTCATGTATGCTTACAGCACTTCAGATGTAAGCTAAGGACTTTAAGATATCTCCATTTGCCTTCTCAGCTCCTATGGTGCATAAGCATCTATGATTTCAGAGCTATAGATTTAATGTGCTTTTAAATAGTTAGTACTAGTAAAGAGAGAAAGATGGGGAAATTTTAAAAATTTTTCTCCATGCATCCTTCCCATTACTTGTGTTCTTTGTTCTCATCCACATATCAAAAGGTCCACTTGCTATTATATTCCTGTATCAAAAAATCTTCATTTAAAAATTCTTGGGCATAGATTCACAGGTAAGAATATCGCAGCTTGATTTCATCTGCTGTCTTTACTTCATGTCATTTTATGAGATTATTTTGCAGGGTACAGCATTTCTTCCAATACTTGGCCCAGGTATATAGCTCAAAACAGGGGCATAAATTTGTTTCCTGTTGCTTTCTCATAGCTAGAAGCTCAAAAGCCAGAGTGATTCTTTTAAAATGTAAATTAGACCATGCCATTATACTGCCAAAAAAAAAAAAAAAAAAAAAAAAAAAACCACCTTTTGATAGTTTCTCAGCTCTCTCACAGTGAAATCCCACAAACTTCTCCCAAGAAGGGGTATGAAATCCAGTCAGTTTGATTAAGCTTCATATTGAATCCTCTCTTGGAGATTCATAATTTTTGTCATCATAACAGTGGATAGGAGAACTTTTATGGTGAAAATTTAATGTTTTCCTAACTTGTGTAAACATATTTCTAAAAAGGTAGATGTCCTGACATTCCTTAGGATACTGTGTTGTAGAATTCTCAGCATTCAGGTGAAGGGTATAACTGGTTTGCTCAGCTTGGAATATCTCCCTACATTTTGTTTTAACTTGAAAGTAAAGTCGACGAAGAGATGTAATGCTTGGTCTCCATTATTCATGTGACAGGATTTGGAGTCCCCTAGAAGACAAACCTCTTGAGCTTGTCTATGGGGTTTCCAGGAAAGTTTAACTGAGGTCAGAAGACAGTCAACATGGGTGTCACTATCCCCCAGGCTGGAGTCCTGGGCTGGAAAAAAAGGAAAAAATAATCTGGACACCAGGATCCAACTCTTTCTGTTTCCTGGATGTGGGAATAATGTGCCGAGCCACCTCACCTTGCTCCTGTCAATGTGCCTTCCCCACCGCGATGAACAAAATTTTCAAACCATGAGACAGAAGAAGCCTTTCTTCCCTTAAGTTACATTTTTTTTTTTTTAATCATTTGCAGTGGAAAGTCACTAATATAGCAGATACATCTGTTTCCATGCTCCAACTAAAGAAATGCAGGGACAGAAATTTGGAAATAGAAAGAGAATAACTCTGCCCTACAGGTATTCTTACTACATCCATATTTTTTAAGAGGTTGGAAAAAAGACAAGAATCAGCCTTTCTCTATTAGAGAGGAGTAACACATTGAAGAGCTCATACACACAGCATATGACTCTAAACAAGCCTCTTCAGCTCTTCAAGAATCTGTGGTCTGTCACTACTGCCTCGACCAGCAAGGAAGACGCAACACCAAGCTCTTCTTTCAGCAGTTTACTCAGGAACCATGAACAATCTTCTGACCCCGGGGAAAGCCCACCCACAACCTAAATAGTCCCTGGGTGGCCAACCCCAGCCTGCCATGTGGGCACTGAGGATAGGTCCAGGTTCACGGAAGCAAGCCAGATCCTAGGACCAAGCCAAATATGGAGTTGTTTACTCCTGAGAGCACTCACCATCGGGAAGGTGGGGGCGGAAGCCAGCGCCATTGTAGTGGATAGCCATGCCAGCATTGGCTGGTAAGTTCCAACCCCCATTGAGCATTCGGTAATGGTTGCGCCCACAAGGCAGGGCGGAGAAGGAAATGGAAGACGGAGGATCGGAAGGGGAGGCTCGCTTGGTTCCGGGACCCTGGACGCTGGGGAAAGACCAAGCAGAGTTCTCCAGAGAACACCGCCGGACTGCACTCTATCTTTGCCAGACCCTGCAACCTACCCCTTCATTGTAAGTTACCCCACAAAATAAACCTCCCTTTTAACTACGTGGAGTGGCCTAAATAATTTCACCAATACGCCATCTTATGGGTGTGGCTGTGCGCAGCTCTCTACAGTTCCCCCTTTTTTATTATAAACAAGCAGGCAAGAGTAGAGGTCCGATCTCTGCGGAAAAAATTTAGGACAATGTACTGGTGTCTGTCCAGGTGTCATCCACCCAGAGAACACTTGACCTGTCCGATACCCTTTTTTGCAGAGGTGGGAACTCGGGTATCAACCCATGTGCAATCAGACATGCTCTTCTCGGGACTTGATCATGGCATGTGCCCCGAGTACAGTGCACCAGCCTCGCATCCTGCACTTCAATAATCTTTAAGGGTGGCCAGCCAGGCATGAGGCGACTGTCCTGCCTCTATGGCAGTAAAGGCTTGTATGATCATGGCTGTATTACGTTGTTGAGAGGCCCTGACTCTGCAGATGCACCACAGGCAAGCCAGGGAGACCAGCACCAAAAGGCCTGCTAATGCTCCCAAGCCCTCCCACTCCTTGAGATGATTCATGGCATTAGAGATCCATGTAGATAATCCTTTTGCCAGTCCAGCATCCACCCGAGTTGAGTTCACCGTCACCATAGCCACTCTCAGCTGTTCCATCAGGTTGTCGAACTGGCATCAGTCTCGGGAACACGGACAGTATCCCCCATCTTTTTTCCAGCATTCCCGGCTGCATTGTCACGAGGAAGAGCAGGAGGATCGTCATTTCGACCATCGTGGATTTCCCCACACTGGACTCTTCTAGCGAGGCGTTCGGGCACCCACACCGGATCTTGTTGATCCTGAGGGAAAACACAAACAGAACTTCGTGCCCATGTCAGCATGGGATTGGGCCCACACCAGAGCCCTGTTAACACATCTTTCCATTTTACCATTCCTTTAGCTGTATCATGAGACTCATGATGCCTATCCGCTGCGGAATGGCCCTGAGCATCCAAATTTTAAAAATTGATGGTAAATAAAGCAAGAGAAAGTCTTTCCTTTGGGGTATGGCCGCGGCCTATTCCCCCTTTTTGTTTTTGCAGGCATTCTTTTAATGTGCGGTGAGCACGTTCCACAATGCCTTGATCTTGGGGATTGTAGGGCAAGCCATGTACAAGTTGCACCTCCATCTGATGACAAAAGGAGGCAAACTGTTGTCCTGTGTAAGCAGGTCCATTGTCAGTCTTAAGTTGATGAGGTTTTCCCCAGGCCGCCCAGGCCTCCAAACAATGGGCAATAACATTGCGTGCCTTTTCCCCAAAGGTGTGGCGTGCATGATGCCTGAGCAGGTGTCCACAGACACGTGCACATATTTTATGTGTCCAAATTCAGAGATGTGTGTCACATCCATTTGCCAGACCTTTAGCGGAGTAGACCCCGGGGATTTACCCCAATACTGGGCGGATGTTGATAAACTACACATTGAGGGCAATCTAGAATCACTTGTCGAGCATCAGTTCGAGAAAGTTGAAACTTTTGTTGTAACGTTTTTGCATTGACGTGAAATGTTTCATGAAAGGTTCTGGCTCTGTCTAAGGCAGAGCTAATGAATATCCATTCCTTTTGAGTCCATTGATCTACTATATCATTACTTTTGCTCAGGGGCCCTGGCAGGCCTATATGAGCTCTAATATGTGGGGATAAAAGCAGGACTTCCTATGCTGAATCAATTGTTGCAGTTGTTGAAACAAAATGCAGACCGGACTGGAGCTTTTAACAGGTCCAGCTACTTCCAAAATTTTGAGGGCATTAATAACGTAGGCAGAGTCTGATATCAAATTAAAAGGAAAAGGACAAGCCTTAAAGGCTTCAATCACTATCTTCAATTCTACAATCTGAGGGGAGCCAGGTTGAAATTGGTGTTGTACAGGCTCTTGTGTATCTATCATGTATATGCCACATCCAGTCTTAGATCCATCTGTAAACACATTTAGGGCATTAGGGATGGGCTGCGATGACGTTATCCTAGGGAATATCACCGGGTGTTCCTTAAAAAAACCCTAATAGTGGGTGTTTGTGGTAATTGTTATCCATGCATCCAGTAAAGCTACATTGCAAAATGGCCCAATCATCTATTGTAGCACACAATGTTTGAATTTGATGACTGGTATAAGGCACTATAATGGTAACCGGAGCGACCCCAAAAGACTGTAAGCATTGTTGGATTCCAATCATGGCAAGGTTTGCCATGGCAGTAGGGTAATGTTCAATGGATTTAGTTGGCGAAATCTTGGAATAAATCCAGAATAATGGCCCATCCTGCCATAACAACCTGGTGGGCTGGTAATAGGTAGGAAGGATGCACAGGCTAATGTCTTTACCTTCTTGTAACCTCTGTAAGAAGGCACCCTGTAACCTCTCTTTCACCTTTTGTAAAGCCTTCTGTGCCTCCTCAGTTAATTGTCTTGGAGAATCTAATGCAGAATCCCCATTTAAGATGTTGTAAAGAGGCTTTAAGTCATAATTTGGTAACTTTAAATAACATCTAATCCAATTTATATCTCCTAACAATTTTTGAAAATCATTTAGGGTTCGTAAATTATCTTTTCTCAATTCCACCTTCTGTGGGATGATACATCTCTCATTAACCTCTGCTCCTAAATAATTAATAATTTTGTCCTTTTGTACCTTTTCAGAGCTATAAACAGCCCCCTCCCTTTAAGCATTTTAACCAGATCTACATAGGCTTGTTCCAGCATTTGTGTTTTTTCTTAACCTTTAGGTCTTTAGATCTAAGCAGCTCCTTAAGAGTCAAAAAAATTGGGTGCGAAGTAGAAGCGCCCATGTCTAAAACTTTTCAACCTTTTAAACAATGTTTCACTTTCACTTTTGGCAACCTTTTAGACAATGTTTCACTTTCACTCTCTCTTTGCCTACAGAGAAGAGCAAAAACCTCCCCGCTTTCACTTTCACTTTCGGCTTGTCCCGCTCTCTGTCTATAGAGAAGAGCAAAAACCTCCCCACTTTTGTCGCGGGTTCCCAATTTGCCTGGGATTTCCTTTAACCCCGCTTTTGTCGCGGATTCCCACCTTACCTGGGAACTTACCAGTGCACTGCCCTGACTGCAGAAAGTTCTGAGCCCTCTTTGAAAGTAGTGAAGTTCCCCGTAGGGGCCACCACTTGTCACGACCGCCTCAACCAGCAAGGAAGACACAACACCGAGCTCTTCTTTCAGCAGTTTACTCAGGAACCTTGAACAATCTTCTGACCCCAGGGAAAGCCCGCCCACGACCTAAATAGTCCCTGGGTGGCCAACCCCAGCCTGCTACGTGGGCACTGCAGATAGGTCCAGGTTCACGGAAGCAAGCCAGATCCTAGGACTAAGCCAAATATGGAGTTGTTTACTCCCGAGAGCACTCACCATCGGGAAGGAAGGGGTGGAAGCAGGTGCCATCTTATGGGTGCGGCTGTGCGCAGCTCTCTACAGTGGTCACTACCTTGAAAATGTGAAGAAGAGTAAACTCTAAGATACAGATCTGTGGCCAGAAGTAAATGTAGGTATCACACTCAATCATACAACAAATGCTTATTAAATATTAGCTCATGATTTATTTGTACAAAGGAAAAAAAGAAACAGAAGGAAGAAAAACCCATGTCTTCAGAGTTAAAAATCAGCTTCATTAGCAAAAAAAAAAGACATTCACAGAGAACACACACAACTTGAAGAAGTCTGTTGTAGAGAACAGAGGCACAGGTTTAGTTCTTGACTTCACCATGTTCACTTGGGGTTTATAAAGAAGCCACCTCTCTCTGGAACTCATTTTCCTCTACTTCATGTTGAAATGAAAATATTCTTTTGGCTGGGGTGACAGAAAGATCACATGCTAGTAACAGGTGTGTGCACCATGTAAGAAACATGGAATGCTGCTGTTACCAATGGAAGCTTCATAACCATGTTCAGCATGAATGGCAAAATGTAGCCTAGTCAACATGAGGACTGTTATCCCTATATATATTGGAAACAAGGGTTGGACAGATCACTTCCTGATTAAGAGCTCTTGCTGATCTTGCAGAGGATCTAGGTTCAATTCCCAACATTCATGTCAGATAATTCACAACTTCCTGTAAATCCAGTTCCAGAAGATGCAACGTCCTCTTCTGGCCTCCACTGGTACTGCACTCGGGGGTACAGATAAGCTCATATAGGCACACCTAAGTACACGTAAATAAAGAACAAACAAATAAGAAATGGAGAGATGGCTTTAGTGGTTAAAAGTGTTTGCTGTCTTTGTAAACAATGTGAATTCAGGTCACAGCACTCATATCAGCAGCCTACAACTGTGCATAACACCAGCTCCAAGTTATCCAACAC
This sequence comes from Onychomys torridus, assembly GCF_903995425.1. Lineage (NCBI taxonomy): Eukaryota > Metazoa > Chordata > Mammalia > Rodentia > Cricetidae > Onychomys > Onychomys torridus. The sequence goes on from NC_050443.1 coordinate 35,847,818, forward strand.
ACTCATCTGGCCTCTATGGGTACCTTCATTTACATGCATGTACTCACACACAGATATACACGTATACACACAATTAAAAATTTTCACATTTTAAATAAAAAGTAAGAAAATGATACTGAAAGATCTTGTGGTAAACACAGAACTCCAGGAACTTACTAAAAGCCTCAGGACTAGAGTTTCAGATTCAAAGTTTGGGGTTGTGTATCCGATTTGCTCTTTCTACACAGGCTCAGAATTGTATAGACCATTCTAAACAATAGCCAGTGATGGCAATTTACATTCTAGTCATGGGAAAATCCCTTTTCTCCTTGTTTGCCACTAGCTGGGAAGCCCAGAGGAATGCTGTGTATAAACCACATGTCTCCCTCGAGGTCAATGATATCGACATTCTCCACCTCATCTGGAGATGCTTCATCCACCAGCCACAGTAAATCTGACTCAGTCTCATTTCCCCCATTGTTAATAATTTTGGCTTTGGCAGAAGCATCTGTCATTCTCCAAAAACAAAGCAAGGAAGAGAACCTCCTTCCTGAGATGTCTCATGAAGGGTCCTACGGTTCAGTTCCTGTGTTTTACACCTGGGCTCCAGTTAGCTCTAAAGAGACTTGGGAATAATTCAGTGAACACACTGGATCAATTCCTACTCAAACAGATATTTCTCATCATCTCCTCTGGCTTGCTGAGCAGCCTGGGGAATGAGGTATGGGTTTTAGACACAAATAAGTGCTATATATTAGAGTTGGCCTAACTGGAGAAGTAAAGAGAAAATTATCAAAATAACTTTTAAAGAGTAAATCCATCCATTTATTTAAAATCAAAGCTAGAATCTCCTGGAAGAAATGGAATTATCCACTGGTTGTCTTTTCTCACAAATACTTAGTGAATTAGATTTCTCAAGTCTGGTCCAAAGTCAATATGAATATAGTCTTAAATGCAGATTTAGAAAGATACGTATGGAGAATGCCTCATGTCTCCTCCTTATATAGTGAACATCTGTTTGTCTGTCTTTTGGCTTCTTTCATTTGCTCTTCCATCCTTCTAGAAGAGCACAGTGGATTTTTTTTTCTATCCGAAATTAAGTTCTATTCTACACATCCCTGTTAGATGTCAACTACAGTGACCTTTCTTCCTGTGAGCATGTGATCTGGGGCGGCATCAAGACTGTACCTTGTCATAGGCTGTAATTATTGAGATGAAAATTGGCACATTGGGTCGCTAAGGTTTTCCAGTGACTCTCTCCTCAGAGAAACAACACTCTGAACTGTTAGTTATTCATTTACCTGTGTACCTTCACAAGACAGAATGTAGCCAGGCAAGAGATTACAGAATCTGGCTGTAGAATAAAATAGTAAGGAAAAAAATGCATTGAAGAAGGCAGGGAAGTAAGAACTGGCCACAGCACCAGATACCAGATTCCAAGCAATGTAATAGGTAAGACAATCTGCTTGGGAGATGGGAAGGATATTGAAAGCAGGATTTGGGCTTCAAAGACAATAAGTGTCACAACACACTGAGCCACCATGCTAGGAAAAGCTCCACAACTACTAGACATAGGCTGTTTTCCTGTACCAGTCCTCTGCACCTGCATTAGCCAGACAGACAAGGAACTGGCTCCTCTATACCCCTCCCATCCTTAGGAAACACAGCACAGAAGAGGTCCATGTCAGTAAAGGACAGCAAAACCCCAGGGGCCTGCTTTGGCAGCCACTACTGCAGTAAAATCTAAAGCCACACTGATCTCAGCAATGCCTTTCTGCAGCTTGGTGCTGCCAAGTGAAGCTGCCAATCTCCCGACAATGCCCTGGGCAGACAGGAGGTGACACATTTGTATTTCAGCCTTCATTACCTCCAGACACAACCTGGAACTGAGATGAGTTCTTAAGTCTGTCCAGGCCTCTCAAGTTGTGACAGGGTGGACCCAGCTTAGTGGCAACTTCAGTTGCTAATGGACCATCTCCACCAACCTTGACTGAACCTTTGACAACACAGCAACATAGCACTAAAAACAACTCTATTTAGCAGGCCTGCCTGCCACCTCCCTGTGCAGGGTGGGACACTGGTGGGCACTACTGTGATGAGCAGGGGAGTGGTGGAGAAAAGGAGAGAAAGGGAAGCAGAGTGTTGGGAGAAATGCAGAACTGGAGACAGGACAGCAGTGAGTTCCAGGCTGATGTGAGTGGCCTACTCTGACATCTGATCCCATGGTTATATCTGGATCCATGCTGCTGTTGAGGACCACATCTGTGGCCAAGGTCTTACTGTAGCCAAGGTATGTATTGATGTCCATGGCCTGTATTATCACTGAAGGCTGTGTGGATGTCCATGGCCTGGGCTGCAGCCTGAGGCCATGTTGATGTCCAAGGGCCGTGTTGTAAGTGGCCTGAACTATAACCTGCGTCCAAGTTGATGTCCATGGTCCAAGCTACCTCCAAGGGCCTTGTCTGAGTCCATGGTTCTACTGCAGCCAGTGTCTGTGATGTCTCCAGACAGCACGAAGAAGCCCATGACCTTTGCTCTCATTGACTGTAGAGAGCAAGGAAGCTACTTTTGCAACGATATCTATGATTGTAAATGCACAGTTAAAAGGAAGGGGCATGGAAGGTTTCTGTGACAACCTGTACTCCTCAACCCCTCCAAAAGGGGTAACAGCCTAAACAGGAAGCCAGTGAAGAGAATTCTTAGGAAGTGTGATAAGGATGCTGAAGTTGGCTCCCCAAAATTGATGGCTTCTGATGGGGTGTGGGAAGGGAATGACTCAGTTCTACTTAAGGGGCAGGCCATGGTGAGTTTGAGTATGCTCCAGTGAGTGTACAGATAAAACAAACTGGACTTGTTTTGGGGGGGAGGTCACAAGGGAGGGGCATATATGTACAGACTGGGAAATGAGAATGATCAGGGTGCATGATGTAAAATTCCCAAAGAATCAGAGAGACAGAGAGAGAGAGAGAGAGAGAGAGAGAGAGAGAGAGAGAGAGACAACTGCTGTGTTCCCTGCACCCTGATTTAAGAAAAAAAAAAATCTCTATCTAATCGGTAAGGGGTGGGGGTAAGACATTACAGCCAACAGATGAGTTTTTCTTGGAACTCAATGCCAGGCTTGTAAAATCCAAAGTAGGAAGATATCCATGACCTCTTTCCCTAGGCCCATGAACTCAGTAGAGCCTTTGGACCCACCCCTGCATGAGAAGGACACTGAAGACCCCAGCCCATACATACATGTATTCTAAAAAGCATCACCTGTGACCGTTGCTACAGTGATAAGTTGGGAGCACTAAGTGGTACTAGATAGATCACAGCAGTGTTGGAGTTGATCATATACCTGTTCTTGTGCTGACAGGGGTCTTTGAGAGTTGTGGGTATGAGGTACATTCTGGTAGAGATGACCATGAGACTGTCAATCCCATTTCTTACTGCAAGCATTCACAGTACAACAGGACATTCATTGTCTGCTTGGGGACAAAAGAGAAGCATTATATAAGGGACTAAGGTTGGTATCCATGGAGAAGCCAGCTCTAGGCAAATCACAACACATTTTACTATAGGCTGGTGGCTGAGGACAGGGCTTGGAGACTGTCCTATCTCCAAGTGCCTGCAGGTAGAGGTGGTCTGCCCTTTTTAACATCAGCATGTGCTGTGGATATCTCTCTGTATAAATAAAATGCTGATTTGCCAGTAGCCAGGCAGGAAGTATAGATGGGACAAGCAGAGAAGAGAATTCTGGGAACAGGAAGGCTGAGGCAGGGAGACACTGCCAGCTGCCGCTATAACAATCAAGATGTAAGGCACCAGTAAGCCATGAGCCATGTGGCAACTTATAGACTAATAGAAATGGGTTAATTTAAGATATAAGAACTAGATAACAAGAAGCCTGCTGTGGCCATACAGTTTGTAAGCAATGTAAGTCTCTGTGTGTTTACTTGGTTGGGTCTGAGCAGCTGCAGGACTGGTGGGTGAGAGAGATTTGTCCTGACCTTGAGCCAGGCAGGACCAGAAAAACTCCAGCTACAAGCATGCAAAGTAATAGGATTTGTCTGCATTTCCACACATTTGTTTTGTTTACTTCCTCCCCCCACTTCCCTGTTCCCTCTTTACTTGTACCCTTCTATCCCAGGACTCCCCTTTCAACAGTCACATCACAAATGTTCTATTCTGGTCTATTACTCTTCCAATGATTCCCTTAAATTCCTTCTCTAGGGCTGGAGAGATGATTCAGTGATTAGGAACGTTTGCAGCAGTTCCAGAGGACCAGAGTTCATGTCTTAGTATGCACACTGGATAGTTCACAACCACTTGTAACTCCAGATCCAGGGAATCTGACACACACTTCTGGACTCTCCAGTAATCAGTACTCACATGTGCACACACACACACACACACACACACACACACACACACACTACACATAATTTAAAATAAAAATAAATCTTCTTTAAAAGCTTATTTCTCTCCTCTAATGTATACACACATATACATATATATCTATGTATGTATATACATAAATATGTACATGTATGTATATGTGTGTATATATATGAATAGAGAAAGAAACAGAGTTGAAATCAGTGTATGTGTGGTAGTTTGAATGTAATTGGCCCCCATAAGCTCACAGGGAATGGCACTATTAGGAGGTGTGGCCTTGCTGAAGTAGGTGTGGCCTTGTTGGAGGAAGTGTGTCACTCTGGGGACAGGCTTTAAAGTCTCCTATGCTCAAACTATGCCTAGTTCTGTTCACTTCCTGTTGCCTGAGCAAGAGATAACTCTGAGCTCCTTCTCCAGCACCATGTTTGCCTTCATGGCTCCATATTCCACCATGATGATAATGTACTGAACTGTAAGCCGCCATCCCATTAAATGTTTTCCTTTGTTAGAGTTGCTGTGGTCATCATGTCTCTTCACAGCAATAGAAACCCTAACTGAGACAATGTGATAGGGAACAAATGTTATTTCTCTTTTTTCAAAAAGGTTTATGTTTTTCAGATCTATACATTCTCCTGCAAATTTCATAATTTTATTTTTCTTGTATCTGAGTACAATCTCACTGTGTATGTTACCACATGTTTGTTGTCCATTTATCTGTTGATGGACATCTAGGCTGATTCAATTTCTCAGTTGCTGTGAACAGTGAGACAATAGCATTGATGTGCAGATGTCCTTCTGGAAGATGTATGCCCAGGGGTGATCATGTATGAGCTCTGCTTTTAGTGAGAAATCTATCTCCACACTCAGTTTACACTCTCACCACCAGTGGACAAGGATTCTTCTTTCTGCACATCCATGTTAGCAACTGTTGTCTTTTGTGTGCTTGATGACTACCATCCTGACTAGGTTAAGACGAAAGCTCAGAAGCCCAGGGCTGGACAGATTCACTCTGGGATGTTATCATAATTTTCAGGAAAATCTAACGCCAATATGTCTTAATTAGGGTTATTATTGCTATGATGAAACACCATGACCGAAAGCAATATGGGGAGTAAAGGGTTGATTCCACTCACAGTTCCATATAACAGTTCATCATCAAAAGCAGGGAGGGCAGGAACTCAAGCAGGGCAGGAACCTGGAGGCAGGAGCTGATGCAGAGACTACAGAGGAGTTCTGCTTATTGGCTAGGTCCCCCATGGCTTGCTAGCCTGCTTTCTTATAGAACCCAGGCCCACCATCCCAGAGGTGGCCCCACCCACAAAGGGCTAGATCCTCCCCCATCAATCACTACTTAAGAAAATTTCCTACAGACTTGCCTACAGCCTGATCTTATGGAGGCATTTTCTCAATGAGGCTGTTTCCTTTCTGATGACTCCAGCTTGTGTTAAGTTGACATAAAACCAGCCAGCACACCACGCTTCTCAAACTGTTCCACAAAATAAAAGAAAAAGAACACTACCAAAACCATGCCACAAAGCCAATATTTCCTGATACTAAAACCAGATAAAGACACAACAAAAGTAGAAAATTCCAAACCAGTTTCCATGATGTACATATATGCTAAGCTTCTCAAAAAAAAAAAAAAAAAAAAAAAAAAAAAAAGACTTGTAAACTGAATTTGATAATACACTAAGAAGATTGTGCATCACAATCAAGTTGGTTTCATACCCAGGTTGCAAGTTTGGTCCAACATATGCAGATGAGGAAATGCAATGCACCATTTTAAGGGAGTTAAGGACAGAAATCACGCAATTGTCTTGAAATATTCAGGCATTTGACTAATTGAACACAATTTCAAAATGAAAGTCCTGAAGAAACTAGGAATGAGGACACCCATGTCCAACCTTGTACTAACTCTGGTTAAAAATTGAGAGAATTTACTCTAAAATCTGGTCTACAGTTTTTTAGGTACACCCCTGCTCAGTCCATCCTGATGACATCAACTGTGGGTATGGACAAACTTGGGCCTGGGGTGCCCTCTAGTGTTGAGACAATGACAACACACCAAGTACAGACCCTGAACTTGAAAGACTCCAAACACTTAATAGTAGTGAAATAGGGAACTGCAGGGACCATAGACTCAGAAAACAGCAGCCTGCTTAGGATTTCTATAAGGACATGAGTAAGAAATAAATATGAAACCATACGAAGTGTTTAATCCTTCAGTGCACAGATGGCATCACAGGCCATCAAGAATCAATAATTTTGCAGAAGCATAACCTCGCATGATCAACAAAACAAGGTGCCAGTTGCCAATCCAACAGGAGCCATGACGTGGGGACTCACTGGCTGAAAGATTAAAATTGGTATCTTAAGGAACTTGAGGAACTTCAAAATTTCACAAGTAATTCAGTAAATTATCAGATTAACATAACAGATTGAAACAAACAAAAATAAACAGAAAACTTACACTGAAATGTTCTCTAGATAAAATTTACAATGTAATATAAAATATCAACAGCTGAATGTATCAAATGGAAGAAAGAATTGGTGAGCTTGAAAATGGGCCATATGAAAACACATAAGGAAGAAAAAAATGAACAGCGTTAAAAGAACAAACTTGGGGTTACGGAAATACAAGAGGGGCATGAATGCCAAAGAGATGGAGATGCTATTTTTAAAATAAAAACAGAAAGCCACGCAAGCTTATATCCAAGTGCAGGAAAGCTAAACGTGACTGTCATTATTTTTAACTCAGCCAAGTCTATCCCAAGACATGTATTATCAAGCTCTCAGAGAAGAAAGGCAGAGCAAAGATTATTAAAGTACTAAAAGGCCAAATACCAGGTAAGAGTGTGTTCGTATTCGCCTAGCAGCAGGCTCGCCAGCAGGGACCTTACTGTCCAGGCATGCATGAGTTGAGTTAGCCACAGTCCTGAACAACAAAGAAAAACTAACCAACGAGAATGCTTCATCCAGACAAGCTAGTCTTAAAAAAAAAAAAAAAAAAAAAAAAAAAAAAAAAAAAAAAAAAAAAAAAAAAAAGAAAATGAAGGAAATGCATGGTAATTTCTAGAAACAATAACAGAATAACAGATATAATTTATCGCCACCATACCTCCCTCCAAATAGATGCTAAAAACGGCGAGAGTAACTCTGCAACAGTTAGACTCCAGGTGCAGAAGCACTGCAAACAGAGTGCGCAAAATGGGTGTGCTTTCAGTACTCAAAACTTAGGTATTTATAAGTCAATGAACAGATACTGTGATGTGATATAAGTACGTAAGACATCAAACTTCCAAAGGACGGGGGTGGGGGGGGGGTAACAGAACGCAAATGCAGAAGTTTTTACTAATATTTTTTCTTTTATTTCTTTTCTCACACCAACTGTCATTTGATGTTGGTGTCATTTTAAAATAGTTTTCTGTATTCAAAAGTTGTCATTTTTGTAAAATGTAATGTATTAAAAATATCAAAAGTAATAAGCAAGCCATCAAACACCAGGACACACAAAACTACTGATCCAGGAAGCAAGAGAAGAGGAAAGAAGCCAATTAGCTAGAAAACAGCTTGGTGCGTTAGGCTCATGGAGGCTTTCCTGGCTGTAAAGAATCAAATCATGATATTGGCAGGAACATGAGCACAACCAATATTCGCGATGTTAGTCTCATGAAGACAAGTACCACACGTTACCTCTCGTATGGAGAAGATATGGAAAGGACAGGAAACTACACTGAGGACACTCAGTGGTAAGGGAAGGGGCAAAGGCAGAGCAGGAGGGAATGAGAAACAGTAACGGACTGGTGGGTGTCTGAGGATGATCAACTCTTCCCTCTATACTTGTAACCAGCTAGATTACAGTTCCTAAAGGCTACTTCATAGCCTGCATTTTTTCCTCTGTAGATGATGGTTGTGTCACACTTATTTTATCATAGCAGTGACACAACAGTAGTATTGTGTGTTGTTAATTGGTGTTTTTCTCCAAGATGTTTCTGATTTTCCAATCCCTTCTGATTCCAGCAATGGGATCTTGTCATTACTACTCCAGGGATGGGATTGCCCGGACTGTTCAAAGCTGTTTGTAGGTTTTGGACTATAAGAGTTGAGGTAGGAGAGTTGGCGTAAGAGAGCTGAGAATTAGGTAGGACCTCTGAGGCCTGTTCTTAGAAACAAACCCTTAGGCAGAAGTGGCCATGTGACATGCCTGATGCAGTCTATCACTGCTGCCCGATTCCCAGTGCTCTGAAGTAAGCAGGAAGCCAGCTCTTGGCTTCTTGAACTCCTAGGAGGTGCCCTTCAGACGATATGGAGGGCAGGCCTGGGACCCAGAATCACACAGCAGCAATCTGTGCAGACCAATGACACAAGGTCAGACCACATAAGCCACAGGGGGTGCTTTGGAGGACTGTGACAGCCAGGAGTACATGGCTGTCCCCTGACACACAGGCTAAGGAATTTAGCTGGCATGGGAAGGAGGTGCACCTTGAATGAATTGAAATTTTAGTTCCAGTGATGGAGGGGGGGTGACACCTTCAAACCCAATTGTGTTGAGTAATAGAAAACACATTTTCATTATCCATTCAAAAGGTGATGGGTACATTTCCACAGTGGAGTTTTAATCAGCTGTTAGGAAATGTGAAATTCACATGTAAATGGGTGGAGCTAGAAACAATTACCCTGAATGAGGTAATCCAGAAAGATGAACATGGCATTTTTTTCTCTTATATGTGGGTGGTACCTTTTTAGCTTTAGATACATGTACTTCATTCAGAATATCCACACAGGTTAAGTAGTATAGAGCCAGGGAGTGTGGATGGGGGCTTGAAAGAACGTAAATAGAATATACTGGTGGTCAGTTTTTGTTTGTTTGTTTGTGGACTTGTTATTAGTTTTGGAGACAAGATTTCTCTGTGTATACCTGACTGTCCAGGAGTTGGCTTTGTAGACCCAGCTAGCCTTGAACCCAGAGCCCCGCCTACCTGTGCCTGGGAAGAATATGAGTTATAGAGGGGTAAGAGGGAAACCAAAATTAGAGGATTGAGTGAGGAGGGGAGAAGAGAAATGGAGGGAGTATAAGGAGGGACAGCTAACACTAAAGGCCGTTTGAAAACAACTTGGAACCTCCTACTGTAGAAGCTTCCTTAAATATACACATATGTAAAAAGAATCTAACCAGAACCAGCAAATCATAGTACGGACTGTGCCCCAACTGGCATCATATTCTACCAAACAAAGCCCTTAATATAGCCGGGCGGTGGTGGCGCACGCCTTTAATCCCAGCACTCAGGAGGCAGAGGCAGGTGGATCTCTGTGAGTTCGAGGCCAGCCTGGTCTATAGAGTGAGATCCAGGAAAGGCACAAAGCTACACAGAGAAACCCTGTCTTGGAAAAAAAAACAAAAAATAAAACCCACCTTAATATTAGGAATAGGTTACATCTGGTTTAGTCATTACCCAAAAAGGTCTCATAGACCCTGGCAACCATTATAGGCAATTGCTAATGTTATTGGTTACTCTCTAAAAAAAGAATAAGGTCCTCTTGCTGAAGACATCACTTACTTATTATGTCATAGAACATGGAGAAATTGTGTGCCGGTGTTCAACTAGAGACTACACACCAGCATTCATAGCACTGGATGGTACTATACACAGTACTGAAGGAGAAAAGTAAGCCTTGGTCTCATCTCACTACAAGTGACCTGCTTGCAAGATCTACTGGTGCAAATAATGGCAAAATGCTATGGGAGCAGCCAAACACTTTTTGATTGAACTGAAGACACACTCCATGAGATCAAACCCATACCTGACACTGTTAATGAGGCCAAGAACCTAAGACTAGATAGGTCATAGGCCCTAGAGGAAAATCGACTATTGTTATTCTGCTAAATCAGTGGTTCTCAACCTTCCTAATGCTGCAACACTTTAATACAGTTCCTCATGTTGTTGTGACCCCCAACCATAAAATTATTTTCGTTGCTACTTCATAACTGTAATTGCTACTGTTGTGAATCATAATGTAAATATCTGATATACAGGATATCTGATATGCAACCTCTAAGAAAGGGTCATTTGACCCCCAAAGGGATCTCCACTTGTGGGTTGGGAACCACTGTGCTACATTAACATAACAATAAAACTACTCCTTTTTGGATATTTATTTATTTATTTTGGTTTTTGTTTTTATATCCTGACCACAATTTCCCCTCCCTCCTCTACTCCCAGACCTCCCCGCTAACCTCAACACACACATTCCTCCTCCTCTGTTTCTCTTCAGAAAAGGGCAGGCCTCCCATGGATATCAACCAGCCATTGTATATCAAGTTGCAGGAAGACTAGGTACCTCCTCTTCTATTAAGGCTAGATGAGGCAACCTGGTAGGAGGAAAGGGTCCCCAAAGCAAGCAACAGAGTCAGAGACAGCCTCTGCTCTCACTGTTAGGAGTCCCTCAATAACATCAAGCCAGAATTGTAAGGTATTTGGAGAATGCCTAGGTCAGTCCCATGCAGGCTGCCTGGTTATCAGTTCAGTCTCTGTGAGCCCCTATGAGCCCAGGTTAATTGATTCTGTGGGTTTTCTTGTGATGTCCTTGATCCCTCTGGCTCCTACAGTCCTTTCTCCACCTCCTTTGCAGGATTCCCCAAGCTCCACCTAAAATGTTTGCCTGTATGTCTCTGCATCTGTTTCCATCAGCTGCTGGATGATGCCTCTCTGATGACCATTGGGAAAGGCCCCAATCTAAGACTACAGCAGAATATCATCGGGAATCATTACATTGACTGTTTTGGGCCAGTAGTGTAAAACTACTCTTAATCTATACCTATAGATCAGTACTGCTGAATATTCACTTTCAATCATCTTTAAAAGGAAATTATACTGAACATAAATATTTGTCAGCAGACGGTCTTACTTTAATACATGCTATCCATTTAATTCTCATGAGGGAACAGGTTGGTGATTTTATCATCACTATTTTCCAAAAAGGGAAACAAAGATAAGAAGGATTGGTGACTACCCAAAAGTGATAGCACTGAACTGGGGAAAATGAGAACTACAGTAAAACTACCCTGGGTCTGGAGATTGTACTTTAGCTATACCACAACCTGCCCTTGAAGGCACTACATTTAAAAGCTCATCGTGGTTAGTGGTTTGATTTTGATTTTGAGGCAGGTTCTCATGAAGCTACACCCATGAAATCTCAACTATATAGTCACCTAGACATAATCTGCATGATGAGAACAGCAGTTGACATGTCAGTATGGATGTGGGAAATTTCACAAGGTCCCACCCCAAGATGACGAGCTATGGCCAATCAATGGTTGCTGAGAGAAGACCAGTCTTCTCCAGTAACCAGCCCCCTGATAGGTTATCTAATCCCAAGTGGTCAGCCCTACACACATGCACAATGCAAGCAACAGTGAATGAACTCAGTAGTCTTCTGTCCCCTGCTTATTCTTATAAAGACGTCTTCTATCTTGGATCTGGGCTGAAACATTACCTCCTAAAAAAGAACAAACCCTAGGACTTTATAGTAGAAAAGTGGCCTGCCATACATATCACTATTGCATCTCTCTCTCTCTCTCTCTCTCTCTCTCTCTCTCTCTCTCTCTCTCCTGTATTATATCTTCTCCAACTAGAAAGTAAGTACCTGTGTGTCCTGAAAGTATTTGTTTGTTTGCTTGTTTATATTTTCGCTTCCATTCTTCTATCCCTTTGTGCTCTGAGGTCACAATAGTCAAATTGTCACATTTGTCTGTCAAGGTCTTAAAACGGCCATTTGAGTCCCTGTTGCTCTTCTATCTTACAGTGGGACACCAAGGACTGACTATTCTCCTTTGTCAGACATTACTCCTGGATCGGGGGCAGTACCCATGTCCTGGCAGCTCCTCTGCCTGGAAAGGAACACTACACACACACATACACACACACACACACACATACACACACACACACACACACAGACACACACACACCACACACACACACACAGACACAAACACACACACAGACACAAACACACACACAGACACAGACACATACATACCACACACACACACACACACACACACACACAGACACACACACACACACACACACACACACACACACACATACACACACACCCGCCATACCTTTACTTTACTTTTTTACTTTCTCACTTGCCTCTGGCTTTGCTCTCTAGGCCTACTTGTGTCAGCAAAGAGAAGAAAGACAACAAATGTTTCTGTACACACATCATGGAGACTCATTATTTGGCTCTCCCAAGCTTCAAGATCACAGAGCTTCAAAGAAGTAGAAACGCTCTCACCACACAGTTTCCTGGAGAAAAGACAGATCTGTCTGTCCTCTGCTGGCCAAAGATGAAATGATCACATTGGCTTTTTCTTTTCCACCACAGTGCTTTGTATTCAGTGTGTGTTTTCCAGGCACTGATGACATACACAAGGGTGAGGGTACAAAAACGAACAGAATCCAGTTTTTCTCCCCAAAGACCTCACAGTCTAGTCAAGGGTGTTTCTGAAAATGAGTAAGAGTTATTGTGACACACACCTTATGGGAATCTCTTCAATAGCCATCCAAGGTGTACATTTCAAAGCTGTAAGAAAAAAGTGGAACAGTCTGAACTCTCATATCTCAAATGACAAGCTAACAAAAGACTTGCTATACACTGGTGAGTTTGGGGGTTCATGCCAAACAGCATGCCCAATTTTATATTTGTGTTCCAGTCAGAGAAAGGTATTTTCAGCCTTTATTTCAGTGTTTGATAATAGCCCAGCCTGTGACTGGGTAACTTATACCTTGAATGAAATCAAGGTGACAAAGGTGAAGAGATAGAGACAAATTCAGAAATTATGTATCCTGTGTAATAAGTAACTCCTCCTTAGTCCTATGCTTGCTCTGTTTCCACAATGCCTCCTGGATATGAGGAACTGAAAGGTAGTAAAAAAGATCGTATCCTGAAAAGATTCTACCCTATGCAGAGTCCATAAACTATGACACTGTTTCCTTGCTCTACTTTGTGAGTGGTGTTGAGCTTTAAAATTATCTCAATAAATAATGACATTACACATAGATGATGTTTATGGACATCAGCACTGTGCATAGTTGTGTGAATTAATTTCAGGTTGCCACCTAAAGGACAGATAGCACTTGAAGTCCTGCACTTGAGAATGCATATTCTATAGCCTCCTTCCCTGTGAATACGTGTATCTATCTGCGAATTAAAAAGAAGCACATACTTTGAGAGTGGCTATGGCAGCAGACATTTATCCTAAATCTATTCTAGTCAAAGCAGGTCATAATTTGCAAAGGGAATGTTAACTTACTCCCAGTGGTGAAAGCATGTGGTGCCCAGACCTTTCTGTGGCTAAGAAAATGGTTTGTGAATTTTCAAGCCTGTTAAGAACCAGAAATTGAAGGTCTGCTTTAGGCAGCTGCATTGGGACCTTCATCTCAGGATGAGTTTTTGCATCTTCTCCTCCTAACAAATGCTGCTGTCACTTTATCCAGCTGGAAGTCAGTCTGCAGTCCACCTCAAAAAGAACTGCTCAAGCATGGAAGATGTGTACTGCCTGAAGTCGCGGAGCCACAAATAACATTTTAAGAACGGCAATTTCCATACCTGCTCGGTAATAAACGCTGAGAGACAGAAGAATATAGTAGATGCATGAGCTGCTCTTCCACTGCTGTGCTAGAACACCAGCGCCGAAAACATGTTGCAGAAGGCAGAATCTATCCACAAGGTTCTGGAGTGTTAAGACTCCATCATGGTGGAGCGCCAGCACGGCAGCAAGCCTCAGGCATGGTAATCAGGAGCAGGAAACTAACATCGAACAGGAAGCAGAGAGAGAGAACCGGAAGTGGGGAGGCTTTCAAATGCCAGAGCAGGCCCCCAGGGACGCTCTTCCTCTAGAGAGAGACTTTCTTCTCCATAACCTCTCCAAACAGTGCCGCCACCTGGGGACCAAATGTTTAATGTCTGAACTTAGAGCAGGCAGCCTTTCTCATTCCATCCCACTAGGAGATGAGGGCAAGAGAATCTCCAGTGTTTGTTGTTTCCGACTTGCTAGTGTTTCCTCTGCTACCCACTTAGATCACTTTCTGAAACTAACTTCCTTCTGGGACCATTGACTTTCTGGAATATGTGTTGAATGACTCTAGGATAGTGAACATAAGAACAGATACTTCCTCTACTTGCAAGTGTTTTATACCTTTATAAATTATCTTTAATACCCCCCCATACCGGAATAAATGCTATAGGAAGTATAAGCCACCTGAAACAGATCAAAGGAGGCCACCTTCCTCCAAAAGAATTTGAAATACGATATCAGTAAATCAATGTAAAGCTGGGGATGTGACGTTTGCCTCACAAACATGGACACATGAGTTTGGACCACCAGAACCCACCTAAAAAACTGTGTGGTGGCATCATGCACCTATAATCCCAGTGACGAGATGAGAGATGGAGGCAGGCATGTTGCAGGAAGCCTACTTACCAGCCAATGTACTTATCTGGCAAGGCTCTGGGCCAATAACAGACCCTATATCAAACAAAAGGTAGGAAGTGTCTGAGCAATGACACTCAAAGTTGTCCTCTGACCTCACTGTACACAGGTAGAGATGTATGCAGCCCTCTGTACAAGAAGTTACACACACACACACACACACACACACACACACACACACGCTCAGTCTTCTTAAGAAAACGAAGTCACAACATGTAGAATTATTGTATCTTATTTAATAAAATCTAGCACAAATAACTAGAGATATAGGTCACTGACAGAGGTTTCACCTAATATGCACAAGACTCTAGGTTCAGTCCCCAGCACTATAAAAACAACAACAACAAAAAACTAATACAAAATTTTCATAGTCAGTACCATAAGAAATAGGCATACAAGAAGACCCTTTCAATCCCTAACAGTGGGAGCATGGGCGGGCTCTGATTCATTTGCCTGCCTTTGGGACCCTTTTCTTCCTACTGAGTGGCTTCATCCAGCCTTGAAGTGAGAATATGTGCCTGGCCTTGTGGTAAGTAGCTATGCCCTATTTGGCTGCTGACCCTGGGAGACCTACTTTTTTTCTGAGGGGAGATGGAGAAGGGTGAACCTAGGGAGAAGAGGAGGTTGGGAGGAGAAGGCGAAAGGGAGAGAAGGGAAACAGTGGAGATGTAATATATGATAGAAGAATAAAAATTTTTTGAGAAGAATAAATTTTTTTAAAAATGAAGAAAAAGAAAATACGCTTTTGCCAGGTGGTGGTGGCACATGCCTTTAATCCCAGCACTCGGGAGGCAGAGCCAGGTGGATCTCTGTGAGTTCGAGGCCAGCCTGGTCTACAGAGTGAGATCCAGGAAAGGTGCAAAGCTACACAGATAAACTCTGTCTTGGAAAAAAAAAAGAAGATGCTTTCATTGGTCTGTTAAAATAAGTATAAGCTAACACACTTAATTACATGTGTATTCTCAGAAAAGTACAGTTTTGGTTTAAATTTTCTATAGAATGAAAACATCACACATCAAAACTAACCAGACCCCAAATCTATACAATTCATTGAGGTTCTCTACAGTTGGAATTGACGTTTGAAATGGAAGCTGTGAAGTTTCTCATTAAATGTTTCCTTTTCATCATCAAATGTATTTTATGGTATTATCCACCACCAAAACCAAAAAAAGAAAAAAGAAAGAAAACTTCATGACAGACAGAAAAAGAATAAGTTTTGCATCAACTTTTATAAAACATCATGTGATATCTTTATTTGCGTATTTTCAAAATAATAAAAAATTTTAAACTGTTTTTTATAGAACATATGGTATCTATTTATTATCCAAAGTTCCTAGGCTCTACAAGTGCATCTTAACAGGAAAAAAAATATGCTCTTGTAGCACCTTAAAGAACAGAACCTATCTGCTCCCAAATGACTTGACTAGAGAGCTCAGGGCAGGAAAGAAGAGAACACTATTGCTCCCTGAAGGAGCAATTTGTGGGTAATTATTACTTATCATGGAATTACGCATTGCATAATTCACTTATTGTTCTCTGCTGCCACTTCTATGTAACCTAAAATTTTTCATGAGTTGAACACATCCAAAATTAAACAAGAAAATCCTAAAAGGAATGTTATTTTAATGAAGGTAAACATTTTTTTCACTTTTTGATACTCACTCACCTAGTTTGAAGGTTGAAAGGTCAATTGTGCTGAGTACTATCTCTATTGTAGGGTTTCATCTGTATTGAGTGGTGGATGCCTTACAAACATCTCAGGCAATGCTCACTGTACATACGGAAGGCACAGTAACCAATTAGGCTGTTGGCAATGCCATTGTGGGATGACACACGTGTATTCTAGGGATGGAATTGCTGTACCAATACACCGTCATTCTAACCAACTGCATAATCTTTGAATCTTGACTGGGAAACACGGGAAAGCATACATTTGAAACAATTATCCAAATAAATTAAATTTGAAAAACAAAGATGCTGTCTCCCAGACATAGCTTGGCTTATGCACTCAGGAACTCACAAGAGTGTGGTTGTCTGCACAAGCTCAAGGGGTGAAATTTCCTAGCACAGATGAGGGGATGATCTCCTTGCCCCAAACCATACTGAGAAGCTTTAGGCAGTGATAGTTGCTTGGGGAGACAGAATCACTCTTTTTTGAGAAGGTGGCCACTGGTAGCTTTCCCATTGTCCACTGGGTAGCCTCACAATAGTGTACCTCTCGGCAGCACTAACTGGATTTAGTGGGTTACCTCCCTGAAAAAAAGATCTAACGTTGGAAGGGGGCATGTTGGGAGGGCTCTAGACACAGTTGGAGGTGAAGGGAGAGGTAGATACAGTCATGTTTCATTATATACATATATGAAATTCTCAGAAATAAATATTTTTAAAATGTACAGATGTCCATCAATGTAGATCTTAACTCTTTATAATCTAATAATTCATCTGCATTAGTACCCATAGATGGGTATAAATCTCTACCCATTAGTTCTGCCATTTGTAACCGAGAGTTGAAAGACTGTGGTCCAATAGTGTTTTCCTTTCATTGTGTGCCCTAGTTAATTTCTAGTCCATGTCCCAGTGAAGCTGTGTCCATGGTAATACGTATATAATTCCCTCTAGCCTTGTGCTTCTGCCACTAGGCATGCATTCTGCATGTATAAATGCAGATAATTAGAAAGAAACCTTGCACTCAAAATATAGATGATAGGTTGTTAAAAACCACACACACACACACACACACACACACACACACACGGCAACATCTTGAAATTCCCTCAGCATTCTTCATTACCAGGATGAGGTGGTTGACATAGTTACAGGACGAAGCAAAAGCTGTACTTCCACAGCTGCATCCCTTGCCCTGGCTGCTTTATAAGCCCACCACAAAGTTGGAGTCTTAAATCAACAAGCGTTTTATTTCTCAGTGTTTGGAGCCAGCATCCTGAGCTGAGTGCAGCAGAGTTTTCCTTTAGATCTGGTCTGGAATCACCAAACCATTGGTAACCTCATGGCAAATCAGCTAAGGCAAGGTAATCTAATGTGGCTTTGTTCTTCCATCTGGCTGTAGATACTAGCTGTCAAGGAAGTCAGTCTCTGTGTGCTCATTCCTCAAATAGGCATCTATGGGTACTACCACTCTGGTCTTTCTCTCCATGGTCTCCCTCCTCATAGAGGCTTCTATAGGTAGTAACTATCATGGAGGCTTCTCTTTCCTTATCCCAGTGAATTCATACAATATTCACCAGGTTCTAAGGAGGAAAAGCCAGATGTGGGTTTCTTGGGAAGTTTTGATTCATGAGTTAGAAATTATTTCCAGCATGCTCTGTACTTCATTGCACATCACAAGTCCAGTTCAAGTACAACCTCTCATTCTGATAGCAGAAGCAGGAACTTCACATCGCAGAAAACATTGAGGATAGTTTTATGTATTAAATTTTATTTTATTTTTTATTTGATGGATTCCAGAACTTACTACAGCATGATATCTGCCTCCCCTGAACTAACTCCACCACTCACTCACGTCTGCACTCCATCCACAAGGATAAGACAAATGTCAATAGATGAGAATTAAGGGAATATTGAATGAGTCTTTCATGTTCTCTACTAGAGTGTGTTTCACGGGATATTGAACTGTAGAGATGAACAGCAACATGGGAAGATGTTTAAAGCACAGGGTTGACTTTCATACATAACCACTATAAGAAACTGCTTAGGGGGTTGGGGATTTAGCTCAGTGGTAGAGCACTTGCCTAGCAGGCGCAAGGCCCTGGGTTTGATCCTCAGCTCTGGCAAAAAAAAGAAAAAAGAAAAAGAAAGAAAGAAAGAAAGGAAGGAAGAAAGAAAGAGAAGAAAGAAAGAAAGAAAGAAAGAAAGAAAGAAAGAAAGAAAGAAACAAACAAACAAACAAAACGAAACGAAACTGCTTGGTTTCCATGGTACCTACCCATCTTGTTGAATCAGCCTATGTGTAAAACATTAGAGTAGACAGGACAGAGAAAAGGGTGAGGCATAGGAAGGGGTGTCAAGTGTGGAGGGCAAAGTAGATGAAGAACTAGGAAGGATGAATGATAATTATCCAGCACATAGTGATCTTAGCACATTAAGGTGAAAAATCCTAAAATGTTTCATATAGTAAGGTAGAGGAACAATGACTGAAGTGAAAAACTGACTTGAGTTACCAAGTAAAAACTAGCTCTTTAGCAGTCTGATCTAACTCCTGCAAATATGCATATATAACATACACCAGCCCTTATACATAGACTCAGAAATCTCTGACAATATGCAGAAAGCACGTGTAAAAGTTTGGTGTTCAGTGAGTAAACCAGCAGGTACAAGTTTTGTTTTACACAAATGATTTTTAATGGTTGTATCATGAAAATGTAATACAAATGTAATGAATTTAAAAAGTGAGATAGTTAATGAGTTGGAAGTACTTGGAATCCAGGATAACTAGTGTGATGCTGATGGTGACCTTTGCTATGTTTAAAGCTTTGGAAACTCCATTTCAAGGAACATTTGTTTCAGATCCAGGAGATAGTGTGGGCAGAAGTGAGAACACAAATAAAGGGGAAGGCTCAGTGGCAGGAGTACTTGCAGCTGTGCAGGAGTAGAAAGCTGCTGGGTAACATCTGGGCACATCTGGGGAACAGAAATTGCATATCTAGTCTTCTCATTTGCCCCTTAGTCAGGTTGGGTCTCTAGTCTACAGGGTGGTACCACCAGTATCCAGGACAGATCTATTTCCTTCCTTAGCTCTCTCCAGAAAGGCCCTCATGGACAAGCCTACAGATGTATTTCATAAGTGAATGTTATTCCAGCCAACTTGACAGTGAAGAAGAACCATCACAGCGTCATATGCAAGTGACATGCTCCTATAGCCTGTGGCATTTTTGTGTGCTGAGGTATTTCTTCAAGTAGTTGGAGGGAGAGATGCCAGGAATAATAATATCCAGAGGATATAGAAAACTACACGACAGTTCCCAGTCTCACTCTGGATTCCTCAACCCAGTCATGGAGCTTTGTGCTGTGTTGCCTGCCATTTTTTATATGGCCTTCAGCCTCCTCATCCACACAAATCACTTCAACTTGTTCATGGCCATGAGAGAAATTAACCCTTCATCTCTTCAATTCCTTTGCTATGTGCTTGGTCACAACCATGAAGAGAATGACCAACAGCAACAGACATCACATCTAGGAGTAGAGTCAGAAACATAAGAGGCCTTCAGTGAGTAGGACCCCAAAGGAGGCTGGGGGTCTGGCCTGGCCACCAAGCTGTTCATTGACCATATGGTTGGATAGGAAACTTTTCAAATGCCTTGATCTCTATTTTTCAAAGAGAAAACATGTAAATCACTTGAAACAATGCTTACTATACAAAAAGCATGGACCACAAATTCAATTGCTGTGGTTGGCGAGTGTTTAATGCCTGCTGTGTACTAGTCACTGCTTGATGTGCTGTGGAAATAGCTTTGAAAAAAAATAAACAAGAATCTTCCATCTCAACTGTACATCTTCATAGGAAAACAGAACAAAACTAGGGAAGCAAAAGAGAAGAAACAGATAGAGAGGATGACATCAAGATGGGATTTCCATTTAGAATGGTTAGAGGGGGAATGTTGGAATAATAACACAGAAGGCAAGCAAGTCCTACAGGTTCCTGATTCCAGGAGTTCTGGCTGCAAGACCATTTAGCACATAGTTTTTGAGAACCTGCTAGGCTATGTCATTGTGCCAAGTCCTGCATGCAAAATAATTAATGCAGCAAACCCTTGCTGGAGACTCAGCGTATGCAGGCACAGTACTGAGGACAAAATCTGCAGTATGCCACCTAAAATTTCCAAAAATGGTCTCATAGGAGTTTTGGAGACATTAAGTACCTTGATTGCTACTAAGAGCCAATCTAAAGCTTAAACTTAGAGCTGAGACACCAGTGCAAATACCGGAGTGTTGATTTATTGAGAAAAAGGCAACCCTATCCTCTCAGCAAGGTCTTACAGTTTTTACCTGACAGCACTTGGCATTGAATTTATGGACCATTCACACTGATTCATCTCAGCACCCATCTCATACTGTGCTGAACAGTAGAGAACAAAATTGGTAGAATTTCGCTCAGCCACCACTAAATCTGAAGCATTAGAAATAGCATCTATGACCTATATACAACTATGTGTGAGTATGTGCACAAGAGTACAGGTGACTATGGAAGCCAGAAGAAAACATCAGATCCCCTGGAGATGAAGTCACAGAAGGTTGTGAGTTGCCTGACCTGAGTGCTGGGAACCAAACTTGGGTCCTCTGCAAAACCAGCAAGGAGTCTTAACTATTGAGCCAACTCTCCATCCCTAAGAGTCTGATTTTAACCATCAGTTTGCAGTACTTAATGTGTTGCAATGAGCACTTACTTTCCTCAATGTTCAAAGAAACATTTAGTAAAGGAAATTTGTGATACCAAATAGCTATAATGTTCTGAATCATATGATAAATGCAGGGCTTTGGAAATCTTCTTCTGGTCTGTATATGTCTGTCACTGATGTTTATGATTTTGCTAGTACAGTACTCTCCACTGAATCAGCACTCCAGTCGATTTTTGGAACATGATTGTTTGCTGGGAGAGAGCTCACTTTGTATAAGACTACCCTACATTTGGCACCGAGGGTATCAAAGGAAGCCTTTATTTCATGACTTCAAAGTGCATACAGTTTTATGTATATGCACATGTGTGCATGTGTGTGCACATGTCTGCAGAGGCCAGAGGTCAACATAAGGTGTCTTTCTCTGTCACTCTCTACCTTATTCTAAGCCCAGTTCCCTAGGAAGAAGGCTGTTGACATTTTACATGGTTCCTTGCAAAGTCTCCCTGGGTCTGGGATCCAATCCTCATCTTCTCCATGTCAAAAATTCTCACCTATTCATTTATTCAAGGTTGATCCAATTCTGGAGGGCTGACTGACACTAATCAAACTCACAAGAGATTGATTAGGAATACTAAATCTAATTTCTTCATGTATAATGAGAAACATTGCTGTTTAATGAACCAAAATTCTCACATCAATTGGATAGTGTATTCTCCTTCTGATAGAAAACTGTTCTTGGGGACTGAATTAATATGTGAAAGTTGCTGGGTTAGGAAAGAGATGAAGGAATGGAAATGCAATTATCTTAATGAACTTATATAATTAATTGCTTTCTCTTCTATTAGTTATAGCATTTGATTTATTTTTCATTCCACATGTCCTCAGCATCTTCTCTGCCCATATTACTGCTGAGATATATAAAATTGTGTGGGAAACAAATACAGAAGATAAATATGGAACAGCAGAGGTCAAGATGTCCATGTGCACCAAACCTATCTCCCAGGCTTTATAACCACACAACACTGAATTTTCATAGCAAATTCTATGAGGAATTTGTATTTTATTTTGCTCCTTTGGAGATGGCAATTATTTTTAAGGAGATGCAATTTAAAGAAACTTTGATCATACAGTTAAGGGTTTCATGACTATATTTCTTTCAAAACTCATGCCATTTGTAGCATGTAACTAAATACAGCTTTTAATTACATAGGAAACATGAAAATTTTATAAATACAAATGGAGTGGAAAAGTCATGCTACGGGTTCCCAACCCACAAGCATGGAAGAGAAGAAGTGTTCCAGCATGAGCATGGAAGGGAAGAAGTGTTGCAGCATGAGCATGGAAGGGAAGTGCTCCAGCACAAGCATGGAAGGGAAGAAGTGTTGCAGCATGAGCATGGAAGGGAAGTGTTCCAGCATGAGCATGGAAGGGAAGAAGTGTTCCAGCATGAGCATGGAAGGGAAGAAGTGTTCCAGCAGGAGCATGGAAGGGAAGAAGTGTTCCAGCATGAGCATGGAAGGGAAGAAGTGTTCCAGCAGGAGCATGGAAAGGAAGTGTTCCAGCATGAGCATGGAAGGGAAGAAGTGTTGCAGCATGAGCATGGAAGGGAAGTGCTCCAGCACAAGCATGGAAGGGAAGAAGTGTTGCAGCATGAGCATGGAAGGGAAGTGCTCCAGCACAAGCATGGAAGGGAAGAAGTGTTCCAGCAGGAGCATAGAAGGGAAGTGTTCCAGCACTGACATTGTTGTAGGCTGGCTGCAAGAAGTCCCCTGGGAACTTATTGACCAGAGATCTCTTCCTTACAGCTTCTTAAGTGATTATCTCTGAGGGGTCTGTATATTTTTTGAGACCTTAGATAGGTTCTGATGCCTGGTTATTTGATAAAAAAAAATGTTGTTGGGATCAGCAGACTCTGAGTAAGGTGGCCCTGTGGAACGTGGGTGCCTCTCCTACTAGCTGAAAGCCTCAGTGCAAAGAGGTTTCCACAGAAGGTTGAATTCTCAAATGCAAAGGAGAAATTCAATATTTTCAGTTCTCAATGCTATAGTTGCTTAGTACTTGAATCTCCAATCTTCTGCCCTGCAGACTTTCAAAATTTCCCCAGACTTGCAAAATCATGCAAGCCAATTTTTGAATCTCTCTCACCCTCTCCCTGTCTCTCATCTTCTTCTTCTCCCCTCCTCCCTCCCTTCCACTGTCCCTCAATACTCTACTCCTGCTATTTCTATTTCTCTAGGAAACTCTAACTAATGAAGAGCTTGGTACTTGTCTCCATTCTATAAGAGCAGAGAAATCTTAATGTTATTAGGATAACAGAATTCTGAGGTACCAGGAACCAGATAGAAGCACAGAGTTGTGAGAGGCAAGATAAAAAGCCTTTCTATAATACACATCAGAATTAAACCAGCAACAAGAATAACTTGCCTCATATGGACCTACAGTACTGGGTAGTTGATCCTGGTATCTCAGAAGGGAAATGCATAGGTAATTCATTCAATTTCTCCTTGATCTCTATGTGAAATAGTTCTGGGTTGAAGAAACCCAGATGTCTGAGTTTAATTGTTTAAAAAATAAAAACAAATATGAACACTTATCATATCTGAGCCTATTTTAGTGGATCTAGAGCCCCCTTGATCAAAAGACCATCAGAACCCTTGAGAGGCCTGCTAAACTTCTGAAAACTTACACTGTTGATCTTTCTGCCAGCCCTCCCCAAAGGGACCTGCATCTGCAGGCTTTGACGAGGGTGAGTGTGCACTGAGGAATGAAAACAGGTTTTCCATGGATTTTTGTGCCCGGTTAAGATTAGCACTACTTCTCAGAGACCCAAAATATCTCTGTGCTCCATTAGCAACATGGACCCTCAGAGTTCAAATAATCAGTGGAATTGTTCCTCAAGTACACCTCACAGAAAGACCAACTAGTTCTCACAAAGGCTGATTTTTATCCATCAATTTGTTTGGGCCACGAGGCTCAGATAGTTGGTCAAATTATTCTGTACACATGTGTGTTGGGGATTGTCTTGACTATTAATTAATTAATTAATTATATTTATTTTATTATTATTATTTTTTTTTTTTTTTTTTGGTTTTTCAAGACAGGGTTTCTCTGTGTAGCTTTGTGCCCTTCCTGGAACTCACTTTGGAGACCAGGCTGGCCTCAAACTCACAGAGATCCACCTGGCTCTGCCTCCGGAGTGCTGCAATTAAAAGCATGCACCACCACTGCTGGCTTGACTATTAATTTATAAAGGAAGATGTAGCCCACTTTGTGTGGTACCATCCCTGAGAAAGAGATCCTGGGCTGTATAAGAAAACTAGCTGGCGGTGGTGCACACCTTTAATCCCAGCACTCAGGAGTCAGAGCCAAGCGGATCTCTGTGAATTCGAGGCCAGCCTGGTCTACAGAGTGAGATCCAGGACAGGAACCAAAACTATATAGAGAAATCCTGTCTCAAAAAAAAGAAAGAAAGAAAGAAGAAAAGAAAACTAGCTAAGCACGGATATGTCAACTAGCCAGGAAGAGCAGTGATCCTCTATAGTTTCTGCTTCAATTCCCTGCTCGAGTTCCTGCCCTGAGTTGCCTCAGTGATAGACTGTCAGCTCTGAGTTGAAATAAACCCTGGCCTCCCCTAAGTGGCCTCCAGTCATGGTGTTTGTCAGAGCAACAGGACAAAATTAGAGCAATCTTCTTTTTCATTTACTCATATTGATGAATCCTTTCTTCTACTATCATATGAACCAAGAATCTATCCATGTTTAGCTTTACAAATCTCTGGTTATGTGGTAGGGAAAGGAGAGTTTATGCTTGAGTAGGTGAGACTTAAGATTACTGCAGAATTCCACATTCAAGACAGAATTCTAATAATTCCACTCAGTTGGTACTTCCCTTTCTACTCTAACCATGGGAAATAAATGTCCTTGATTAGGAGCTTAGAAAAACAGACTGTGATAAAGCGGGCTGCTTTTGAAGATATTGCCTGTCTTGGTTCTCTTATATGCAGGCACAGCTCATCAGCTCAATTGATAAGCCTGCACCGAGTTTCAGGTGGAAATGTCATGGTGGTATACAACTTACTCCTTGATTGCTAAGAAAGCACCTGACTTAATTTACTTCAATTTCCTCTTTTCATATCACTGTTCTCTTCTGAAAAGACATTTCAGACTCTTATGGCAGTATTCGAGGTGGAAATTATCAATGTCACTTTTTACAAAGCACTCAGGGAAAGTATCAGGTGTTGGAATCTAAAACAGGCTATCAGGATGATCATGCACTTACTGACGTGATAGCTACTGGAAAGAGCCTAAAAACATTTGCCAGCATGCAGACACAACTTCCCAAGCATGCATAGGACAGGCAGTAGAGACTGGGAACTGACATTTGCTATTTAAAGCAAACGTTAGTGTCAAAGAAGGTATGTGTTTGTGTCAGCAGAAGCACCTTCACAAATGTTGTGGACTCACATCTTTCCTTTGGTAGCATTGCTCGGGGACCATTAGGAGACTCAGCTACAATGTGCCAAGAATAGAAATAGATGTGTACACAACCTAGGATTTCCCAGTTCACATCCCCATTTTAGAAAGGTGAGTTGGAATGGTAGAAGCCTCGGGCAGCAGGTGCTCAACCATAAATAGATCAAAAGTAACAGTCATGCTTCCTTTGGATATCGTCAGAATACTATTGCAGGGCCCATGGCCTGGCAAGGCCTCAGCTACTTAATCCCAGCTGTCCCGGATCTCAGATTCTGGGAGACTCAGAAGTCATTCCTTCTAGAAAGCTCTAAGACTACACATACCCAACCAAAGGTAAACAAACCTATGCAAAGTATAGAAGACCCATAGGAAACCAATGTAGATCAACTTGTACATGCCTAGGGATACAGCAACCACCTGTTTGCAGAGTTATATTGAAAGGACCAAGCAGATGCCATAACAGGCTGCTCAGTCTCTCTATCTGAGATCAGGCCTCAATTTCAGTTTCCTGAGACTTGAGCAAGCAGTTTCTGGGAGGGCCATGAACAAAAGACAGGTCTTGCAGTAGCTCTGTTTCTGCATGTACTCTGACTGCTCAAGGTTCAGCCAGTTGTTTACTGTCTGGGACCCCTCACCAACTTAAAGCTACCTGCATGGGTGAATGTGAATGTGCAAGGCCAGCCAGACTCCATGGCAGCTCAAGGACGGAGCCTAGGCCACTGAGTCAGCCCCCACAGTCAGTATGTGCTAGGCCAGACAGCCCCTATGGCAGGCAGCTCAAGGACAAAGCCTGGGACTTGTCCAGGCCTGCCCCCAAATGGTAACTGTAACCCCCAACCAGTAATTCAACAGTTACACACCCTCACCCAATCATATGACACCAAGGCTTGTACCACCCTGCTTGCGGTTTTTCCCTTTAAAAATCCCTCACCCTGAGAGCTCAGGGCTGTCCTCCTTCACCTGGCTAGCCATTGTGTTGGACACTGACCAAGCCCAGGCTTGCTTGTTATCAGTAAACCCCTGTGTGTTTTACATCGAATATTGGCTCTGTGGTGGTCTTGCTTGGGGGTCTTGCAACGCAGCCACAATACCACCACAGTTATTTCTAACTTTATCCCTTTAGAAAATTCATTTTAGTTTTATTTATATATGTGCACACATGACCACAGAGACCAGAAGAGGGTGTCTGGTCCCCTGGAGCTGCAGTTGCAGGCAGTGGCCTGATGTGGGTGCTGGGAACTGACCTCCAGTCATCTACAAGAGCAGTGCATGCGGTTAGGCACTCAGCCACCTCTCTACTCCCTATTTCTTTCTTAAAGACTCTGAGCTTATTAATATATTAAATTATCACATTGTTTCTGTAGAATATTTGAGAATTTATGAGGCAACAAATGGTTCACTGTAATTCCTCCAGATCTAAGCAAACCATTGTTAATGCTTTGATGTGTTTTCTCTGTATCTAGTATTAGAAATAAAAATGTATGATACACATGATAAATCATATAAGTATATATATATATATATACACTTTATATATACATATATACACACTTAATAGAACATAGAGCATACATCCTAATTTATATCAAACACATAGTAAAAATCTTATTACCCCTGTTTATTTAAATGTTTATTTTTATTTTCTGTATTAATATATCCTATGTTGGGATAGTATATTTGTTTCTTTCCTACCCATTTGCCTATTTTAGACACAAAATATGACTTTTTAATAGTGTTTTGTCTACATGTACATATGTGTAACACATGAATGCAGTACCCATTGAGGCCGGAAGAGGGCAATTGGCTCCCCTGGAATTGAAGTTATAGATAGTTATGAGCCACCAGTTAGATGCTGGGAACTGAACCCTGGTGTTCTGGAAATCTGCCAGGGCTCTTAAGCACATTTTCTAAAATTTGATATTACAAGTGATCTAATAAATTTACTTTTGTAGAAAAATTATGGTTTACACCCCACTGGTTCTGTCTTCAATGTTGAGTTCTTTAAATAAACTAAAGTATCAGTATACAATTATTTTCTTTAACTCTATAGAAACCAACTTTAGAGTTCAGAAAGTGTAGCCAGTTTTATTAAGTATTGCCCAAAATGCTAAGATTCTGATCTGTTTTGCTCTAAAGCTCTAAATTGTTCAACGTCAAGGGAAATAGATAAGAGAAAAAACATGCAGTTTGTTAAGAATAAATTCTCCTTGGAGTGGGAAAGATGGTACAGCAGTTAAGAGCCCTGGCTATTCCTCCAGAGGACCCAGGTTTGATTTCCAGCAGCTCACAATCTCATGTAACTGCAGTCCCAGGGGATGAGGCCCTCTTCTGGCCTCTGTGGGAACTGCATGCATATGGTATATATCCACACTGCAGACAAAACACCCATACATATAAAATAATGAATTTAAAAAAAAAAATCTGGTGAGGTAGGTACTACCACTTATTAAAAATAGAAGAAAAATTAAAACTCCTGTGTATCAAAATGTGGGTAGCTAACAAAAGCTGCCAAAACACTAACCCGAAAACCCAAGGACCATGGCAATCCTAAACCACGCAGACTGTTTCCCCTACTTCAAAACTCCTGAATAAAATACTTATACTCTGCAGGTCAGGGTGTTAACTATAACTAATTATTTCTCCTTTAATGTAATCAGAACATATACTCATCAATAAGGCAAGCTGCTTGAAACGAATCATTTAGAAATGCTGGGGAAATAGGAAAGCCTATTCAGTGGAATCCTGTGAGTTCCCCCAATTCCTGGAATATCACCCCTGTAACAAGCCATGGCCTTGCCATAAAAATTCTGATTTGTGGGTTTGAGAATAGCTACCACATGTCAATAATTAGCATAAACACATGCCACACACTCTCTTTCATCAATGTGCCAGGAAACTCTATTAAAAAGACTTCACAAAACTGTAAATACACTCAGAAGTTTTGTCCACAGATAGAATTTATGGATTAATGCTCCATGGTAATGTCTTTTATTTTAGTATTCAGGACTTTCTCTGTCCTAAACTTTACCAAGTCCAAGAGGACCAGCAAAGTGTGCTCTTCTGGATTATGGAAAGTCTGATTTTGATAAAGTGAATTCCATTTCTGCAAAAGAGTATTTAATATCTATGCTACATATTACAAGTAATTAAAAATACAAACCTCATTACTGACTTGACTTTAAAAATTAATTGCACATCTCACTGAGATACATTCTTCTTAAGAATAGAGACTATAAGATCGCATCCAAAAATTATGTCACCTGGCCATATTCCTCCTGGATCTATCCTCAGAAATATGGCCAGTGTTCTTACAGAACAAGACATATAACCTTTCTATCATCTGAGGACACAGAGAGAAGGTGAGAGAGATCTGAGAATCAGAAGGCAGCTTGTACCAGATACCAAATCTCTAGCACCCTGGTCTTCAATTTCCCAGCCTGTAGAACTGCAGAAATCTATTTGTGTGTGTGTGTGTGTGTGTGTGTGTGTGTGTGTGTGTGTGTGTGTGTGTGAAAATGCTCACTTTATGATGTTTTACCACAGTGCCCAAAACACTGACTTCAGGTGGCTG
Organism: Onychomys torridus; assembly: GCF_903995425.1. NCBI lineage: Eukaryota > Metazoa > Chordata > Mammalia > Rodentia > Cricetidae > Onychomys > Onychomys torridus. Next base: position 35,877,074 of record NC_050443.1, read on the forward strand.
ACAGTCAACACTGAGGAACAACCTAAGGCAAGGGATGAAGGTATTCCAATAGAGAGAATCCTTGGTACACTAGAAACAGAAATCGGCAGGTTTTTCCTGCTCATCTATGCAGTCCTATAAAGAAATTTGTATTTAAAGTCTGACAAATCCTGTCTTTTCGTAATTGTAACACATTCTCCCATTCTATCCTCTAGAAGCACGCAAAATAATTCTAATGTTTTCTGTACATGTAGTTGTTCTAACAGGTACTTTTTATCTGTTTTTCTTCTTTGGCAAGTACTAAAGAGAAAGTGGTGTAGTTGATGCTTATTCTTTTCATGAGAGACAGGCTCTTAAAAGCTTTCCGTTATGAGAAAATCTGGAGGGAAGGTTGCTTGGCCCTTTCCAAGGTCACTAAATTCAGTTGTGAAGATGAGGACTAGCAGGCTGAGATCCTCCAAATTATTATTTCCCATACTCTGTCCTACACACAGTAGTCTTGATGAACCAGCAAAGATCAGCATTCCAGGCTGCCTTTACTTTTCAGAAGGTGAGAACTGCCAAGGTCTTTTGAGGACCAAGGTTATCAAAGTTGGATTTTCTCCATGGAGCACAATACAGACTTTATCTCCCATTTGTTTCATTTTCTTCCTGTCCATAAAAATATTTCAAAGCATAAGAGGCAGTTCAGAGCTTGGTGTATAAAGTGTTAATCATGAGCTGCTTGCAGAGCTCTGGCTGGTGAGCTAAAGACGTCTATTCCCAATGCTGCCAGAGATGAGCAGTGTGATCTTGAAGAGAAAGTTAATTAATTTTTCCAAGTGTGTAAGCTTAGCTGAGTATTGATGAAAAAAAAAAAAAGAACCCTATCAAATGAATTTCTGTGATTTTTGAAGGGACTTTATTGAAAAAGTTTAGAAGTCGGAAAAATCAGAGCAAAATTCTATCAGTTATTCCCAATTCACTATGTCAATAATCCTCAATCAGTAAATCTAAGGGATCTTGAATTTCCCTCCTGTAATATAAATTCACTATACTGAATTTATAAGTCAAAGGTGGATTAGTGGCTCAGCAGGACTCAATGTGCTGTCTTCTAAGCCTCAAGCTTCATTCTCTGTGTACATTTGCTTGTTTGGCCTTTCAATCCCAATCCTGCACTCTGCTTTGTCAATCACTCCCCATCTGATCATCATTGCATTGAATTAGACAGGAATCAAGTAGTTATTTCCTTTCCACTAGGTACTAGGAAACCTGCAATTGTTTTACAAAGCATTGCTGCAGTATTTGACATATTTTAAATGTTCCACAAACATGTACCAAATGGATGCCTTTATGAGTGAGTTTCAACTGATTTCCCAGTAATTATTATGTCAACTGACAGCACAAGCTGTTGCTGTGTGTTCTGCTAATTTTTAACAATGAACCAAGTTTACTCTGTGTGTGTGTGTGTGTGTGTGTGTGTGTGTGTGTGTGTGTGTGTGTGTGTGTAAGAGAGAGAGGGTGGATGATTGACTCTGCCACATGGGTGCAGGAACCAATGGAGGTGGAAGAGGTCTTTGGATCCCCTGGAGCCGGAGTTACAGGCAGTTGTGAGCTTCCCAGTATGGGTGCTGAGAAATAAACGTGAGTGCTCTGGAAGATTGTAAGTGCCCTTAACCACTGAGCCATCTCTGCAGCACTAAAACCAGTTTCCCCTTAACTGTCTCATTTTCTTATCTTGGAAACTGGTGAAACATCTCATAAAATGTTTAATAGGATAAAGTCAAATTCTAAAAAAAAAAGCCTCAAATTTTATTCTCATTAATGAAATTTATACAGCTTTCTCTAACTATTTTCATTTGAGCACATACCCCAACACTATAAATTCTAGACATCGTGCAAGAGACAAAATACAGAGAGGGAACCTGAGACAGGTAGGCTTCTCTTAAAGTCATTCATATCTTGTCATTTTCATAGTGGCCATTATCACCACCACCACTACCACTTCCACCAAGGACCAGAATCGTAACACTGAGTTCACAAAGGCAATATGTGGTACTTACGTGGTCTAAGCAGCTAGAAGAGGTAGGACAGGACAGGTCACTCTCATGCCACATCCAACCTTCCAACAAGTCAGAGCTCCAAGACCCTTCTCTAGAGTCTAGCCTAGTAATTCTCTCTGATCCTTCCCCTCCATGCACCCTTCCAAATCTGCCATATCTAGCCTGGGTCCAGTGTCCAGGCTTAGTCTGGCTGCCCCCTGTCTGTGTAGTAACCCATGTATAGGATTCTGCCAAAACCCATCAACCTTCATGCTGCTGCCCAGAGATCCCTCCCACAATGCATCCAACCTCTCCACCCAGCCAAACCTACCCCCACACTCACACACACATACATGGGAGTGGGGGAGGGGAATCAAGAGGGAAAAGAGAGAGAGAAAATTATAAAAGCAGTCTTTAAAAAATAAATTGCTATAAATTCAGTGGCTTATTAACAGCATAAACCCTCGTTCTGAGGGCTGTGAACATGAGAACATGGTACCAGTGCAGTCCTCAGCATCTGGATTGCCTTCTACCCACTGCGTGTGAAGAGCTTACTCAGTGGAAACAAGGACTCAGGGCTCTCCTTCTCTCTCATAAAAGCACTAGTCCACTTATGAGGGCTCCATCTCATAACTTCCTCCCAACCTCTCTCCCTTAATACTGTTGCAATGATAGTTAAGATCTTGGCAGGGATTGTGAGAAAAAGCAAACACTCAAGGAAGACATTTCCTGGAAAATCAAATCTTCTGTTTCACTCCATATTTTCAAAGTGAATTTTAAAAAAAATGACAAATCAGCTTAGTTTATATTTTAACAGAGCCAGTGAGAAACCCTGGTAAAGAAGCAAATGCGTCACTGCCGGGGACTTCTGCCCACGCAGAGCACACCCTCACCACTGGGTGCCAGGAACCTTGCCATGACACAAATGGGCCGAGTATCTTCCAAATACTGACCCCACAGGGCTCCCCAAAGCCATGTGTGACTTGTATTGGGTAGAGCTTTTAATCATCATGTTCCTAATCACTATCCCCTCCATGGAATAAATATCGTCAGTTTCTCTATGTAGCATCTCTAGGTAAAGGTTATAAGGAAAGACTGGTCAAGAGTTCTCCACAGAATTCTAGAGAGCAATGCAGCAATGTGAATGCAGGGACACACATACATGTAGATCAGTTTACACAGTTAACAAAAACAGTCCTTGAAGGCAGTGAATCTACAATATAAACATTTACAGGTAGTACGTTTATCTGCATATAAAGACTCCAAACAAAAAAGGTCTAATTACAATAGGACCTGGCACCCGTTCATTGCCCCCCAGCCCCCAAGCACAAACACTCAGTTCACATGATAGATCATGTTTCTTGCAGCAACTGGGCTGCTTTCCACGTGTGGATGAAAGTTCAGGAGAAGAATTCCCCTTGAATATTTCTAACTGTGTCAATGCTGGTAATGGGCCTTGGTGTTGTAGACCAATGAAAGCTAGGGCTGGAAGGACTGTGACAATTTAAAATTGCTGACCAGACACCCAAAGCTGGGTTGCTGCTCTTAAGAATTGTGTTGTTTTGTTGTTGAGGTTGTGGTTGTTCTTCTCCTTTATGGATAAATCTTGAACATCTATTCCTATAGTTCTGAGTCACGCAGTCTGTGGGTTCCCCCTGCTGGCTCTTTAACTGTTAGAAGCTTGAAACACTTACACCCGAATGCTGAGTATCGGTTCTAGAGAGAAAAGGGGCACCAGAAGGGAGCCTGATCCCGGGAGCTTCCAGTCTCTGAGGAAGAGTGTTGTGGAGGTAGAATCACGTCTCTTTTAGGTGGCAAGCACTGAGACATGGCCCACTGGTCCACATGTCTCACGTGTAAGGTTTGGGGACTGACTACTAATATTTAATGTTGCTGGTTTTATAGGAAAGGAGGCTGATAATGAACAGTTACCACCCTAGGGTACAGTGGTGCTTATCTATCTTAGATGGAGCTCACTCTCTGGAACGGACAGCCATCAGTCCATCTGCTCAGCAGCCTCATACACCGGTCCCATCTTGTACATGGTTTACCTCTGGATTCCACCAGTTGTTTGAGTCTTGAGTTTCCGCTTCAGAGCACATTCTCCAAAGCCCACTATGGTTTATTCCGTATCTCATATTACAACTGGTTCCAAGTGTTTTCGTTATTTTGATGAAAAAGAGAAAATGTGCCTGATGGTGGATGCTATAAGAACTCTAGTCTAGGATTTAACTGCTTATAATGACACATCTCACGTTGCTTAATATTCAAATATGTGAAAATACATATAGAACCTATTCACAATAAAGAGACTAATAAAAGAAAGCACCCTACCATGTGGATTCACTTTTGAATCCATTTCTACAGCTGCAACAGGAGAGAACAGAGATTAGTAACTCATAGAACTTATCAGGCAAAGAGCAGAAGAAAAACCTACTATCTGGGAATGGAATGAAAGGAATAGTTGAGGTCATTTCAGTAAAGACTTCATAATCTCTTAGAGAGCAGTCTGCTGCAGGCTGGAGTGCAGAAACCCAAACCTCCTTTCACACAGTTTTGGTAAAAAGCAAACCTTCATTCAGTCTGTTAGGTGCTGCTGAGAAACCTGAAGCTGCCTTCTGGCTCCTTGATAATAGAGATCTCAGGTACCCGGGAACTCACAAAGCACTAGTGACCTTTATGCTGCTTGGATATTTAGCATGAAGCAAAGCTTATTTGGAGGGGTGGAAATGGGCTAAGAACAGTTAAATAATGGTTTCTGAGAATTTTATATAATGTTCCTTTCCAAGTTCAGGTTCTTCCCTTCATCTGCCCTCACTCCAGAAGCCCCCTTTCCTACATCTAATGGACCTGGCCCTTCTTTTGCAACAAGATTACAGACTGACATGGTAAAGACTTCTGCTTGGTGAGGACTCCTGGGTCTAAACTATGACTCACACTGGGAGGTAGAGACAGAAGGATAGAGAGTTCAAAGCCACTCTCCACTATATTAGGAGCCCAAGGTCAGCCCTCTTTGGAAAACAACAATAACAACAAAAATAAGTAAGTAGATAGATAGATAGATAGATAGATAGATAGATAGATAGACAGACAGATAGACAGAAACAAAAGCAAATTGTGACTCAGCCACTGAGCAGCTCTTGGGCTAGCTCCTAGTGCTGGCAAAACATAATTTTGAAAAACAACATTTTTCTTTGGTGACAATTATATCATAATATATTTGCATGGAAACACTTGTAGGCTTTTCCAGCTATAGTGTTTTAAACGACAATAAACACAAGCCATAGCAACCACAGCTGGGGTATGAGTGTTCAGCACAACTCAAACATGGGCAAGGCCCATGCTCCCAGGATTTCCTTTGGGTGAGGATCTTGCATATGGACCTCCTGCTTCTCGTTAAATGCCAGTGAACTGAAACGTCAAAGTCCAAGCTACGTTATGAATAACTGACAGCATGGATAACTGATCGGCCTGAGCCATTTCCACAGACAGTGGGCAGCTGGTGTCAGAAGGAAACAGCTGCTTAGGTCACAGCTGCTTGAAAGAGCACACAAGTCCCCAGGCTCAATGCACCATGGGTGTGTCCCACAGGATGAGTGTGCTCCAGGTGTGAAGGGATCATGAATGTCCTCTTACATTTTGATATTCATATCCTGGCCCTTTGAACAAAGCTGAATTTATCTAAGGATGTTCTACAGGATGTCACTTGGTGCCTTAAAGAGAAACAAAGGAGATGGGGGAGGTTTCCCATAGTTATTTGAAGACTCTTGAATGAAATAAAAGCATGGTTAAAGGGTTTCTTCCAAGGCTTTCATTTTCTCAATGTTCAGCGTTCGCTGTGAATTTACAGATGACTGCAGCTACATTTGTATTTAATAAGATTTAGTACCATATGCTAAGGCCATTCAGAAATGTATTAGGGCAATTTTGATTATTGTGAAAGCTGGGAACCTTCCTTTGTGTTTCAAGGTCAGGCACCGTGGATAACTGCCTTCAAGTAGTTGGAGCAACCCCACGTAGCAAGAATGGCCATCACTGCCAGTAGCCTCTCCTTGGCATCAGAGTAGACTGACACTTTCCAGAGAGATGTGACTAGTGTGCCTTTGATTTAAACAGTAAGCTTGATCTGGAGAAATGGCTCAGAATTACAAGTGATGCCTGGACTTTCAAAAGATTAGAGTTTGGCTCTTAGCATCCACATTAAGCGACTCACAACCACCTTCAACTCCAGTTCCACGGGATCCATCATCCTAATCTGGCCTCCATGGGTACCAGTATTCCAGTATTCAAGTACACACACACACACACACACACACACACACACACACACACACACACACACACAGACAGAGAGAGAGAGAGAGAGAGAGAGAGAGAGAGAGAGAGAGAGAGAGAAGGAAAGCAAACTTATTCTGCATACCTTAAAATATAGGTTGTAGCACTAACCAACACTCTTTCATGTACATATTTCTCTTTAACTGGAGTTCAGAGTAACCAAATTATTTCAATATCTGAAATTAAGATGGGGAAGTGGAAGAAATATTCAGTGACCCTGCCTCAGACTGAGTGGGAAGATGAGTTTTACCTCTTTATATTTAAATACTAAGATAAATCTGTAGTCAAAGTCCTCTCTCTCAAAAGGTGAAGAGCTTTAGTGGTTTTTCTACCACTGGGATTGGAGCTGGGATTCTGACCAAGGAAAGAAGATACAATTAAAAAGAGATTGGAAAAATCTGTCCACACAGGCTGGTGAGCTGAACCTGTCATCCCAGCTCTTGGGAGGTTGAGGCAGGAGGCTCCACGGTAATGGTCATCTTTGCCTACATAATGAGTTGAAGGTCAGTCTGGGACACAAAGGATCATTCTTCAATTTTTTTTCTCTCTTTTTGATTTTTTCAAAACAGGGTTTCTCTGTCTAACAGCCCTGGCTGTCCTGGAACTCACTCTGTAGACCAGGCTGGCCTCGAACTCACAGGGATCCAACTGCTTATGCCTCCTGAGTGCTGGGATTAAAGGCGTGCACCACTACACCCCGCCTCAAATTGTTTTCAATTAAATTTTTTTAAACTAAACCCATGGGAGGCCTGCCCCTTTCTGAATAGAAGCAGAGGAGGAGTGGATTGGGGGTTGGTGGGGGAGGGAATGGGAGGAGAGGAGGGAAGAGAAACTGTGGTAAGGATGTAAATGAAATTAATTAACTAAATTAAAAATATAAAAAATTAATTGAAAATATTGACACTCAAATACTTGTGCAGCTAGTCCCCACTGTCACCGCCTCTCTACTGTGAAACCTGCTCTCTGCATTTTCACAAGGTTGTCTCCAACTGTCAGTATCTCCAGCTTTCTCCCGGGTTTCCTGCCTGGTGTATAGGCTGTGATCTGACCTCATCACTAAATACAAAGAGGATTTTTTAAGACAGTAAAAGGAGGGGAAGACAAGACAGATGAAGTCTGTATTCTGCTGACCTCCTCCCCCAATAAGAGCTGTGGAGTCCCTTACAGCCAGCTGAGTCACCTTGGGAGAACCACTGGTACCGCTGGAGGTTCTGTTTCCTCTCTGAAATAGAATTACTAAAAATATCTGCCTCACTGATTACAGGCAACATGAGATCCTCTGCTGTTAGTCCTGCCATATTCAGTGCTCAGTGATGGAGGAATCTTCTGTGTCCACTATTAAGAGTAACCAGGCAGGGATTCTAAATATTATCCTAAGTCTCTAGCAGGAAAACTCCATTAAACTAGCTGTACGCTTGGATTCAATTCAGAATTTGGATCCTTTACATCAGGCCGTAAACAGCTCTATACTACACACAAGCCAATGAAATAAAGTAGAATAAAAATCAATAAGCCGGATTTAGACCCAATTACTCTTCTCTGAAAGGACAGCCTAAAAGAAAACTCACCAAAGAGACCGCAATGCTCCTTCATTTTGGTGTAGATGGTGTGTGTGGGGAGGTGGGGACAGAGTATCAGATGCCCGTGGGCACTTGCTCTAGGTCATGCTTCTCACACCTGCTGAATCCTTGGGTGTAAACATGTAGACATTGGTCCTTGCTCACCTTAACAGAGAGAGGCCTGCAGAGGATATCTTAAAGGCTTTACATACTTAGATGGGAAGAGAAAAGGAATTATAGCTCCCCTATCTACATGGGGCCCAGCTCTTCTCTTGGGTTTGGTTGCTTCTTAGGGCATTTTCAGAAGCCAGGGCGTGGGTGCTTACAGCCCCAGGAGCCATACACCTCTGAGCCTCTGCCTCTGCCTCTGCCTCCTGTTGTCCACATCCACTCTGTCTGTGTCTAGGCAGGCTGCACTCTTCCTTCTTGTATTCTTCTGTGGATTTTTCTGGCTCATCACACCCAGGGCCCAAGTGACTCTCCTCTCTGTCTCCTTGAGACACAGGGGACTCCGTCTTCAAATCCTCCCAGAGTGTGAATAGAAGCATGGGATCCTGAAGGACATCAGGGAACAGCAAGCCAGGCACCTGCTTACACCTCCATCACCAGATCTTCAGAAGTCTTGCTCTACCACTGCTACAGAAGTGAAGAGGGTGTTTAGGGAGGTGTCGGGGCCAGACAGAATTCCTCATTGCTCAATCCAGTTGTCAATCTGAGGCGATCTAGATTCACCTGGGCCTCCATGGAGGATTATATTAGTTAGGTTGACTGAACTGGGAAGTCCCATCCACTGTGGAGACCATTCCCTGGGTGAGATCCTAGACTGTATAAATAGAAAAGGTGTGCAGAACATTGGCATTCATCTTCCTGTGCTTCTGCATCATGGGCGCATGATGTATAGCAGCTGCTGCAGGCTCCAGCCACGTTGACTTCCCTGCCAGGATAGACTACCCTTGAACTATGGGTAAAAATAAGACATTTCTTCCTTATGTTTTGTTGTTGTTGTTGTTGTTGGGGTGTTTTACCAGGGCAATGGGAACCATCACCAAGATATTCATTTTCCTACAAATATGTATCTGCCTGCTTTCAGTTTCTGAACTCTTTGATAGGGTGTCTAGCTAGTAAAGGTCTTCAGTTTGTCTAATCTCTAGTCTTCTCCTTGACACATACTTTTTAAGGCTTATCCATCCTAGAGCTTCAAGACTTACAGGAATAACAGAAGGTGACATAAAGTCTACCAGCAAAGTCTAAGATATAAACAATCTCAAGTCATAATATAACAGGAGCAGAGACAGGGTCCAATATCTAATGACATTATGAACCTTAAGTAAAAAGTCTGACATTAATTTCAGCATGGTACCTAAGGGTCCATGAAGGTTTACTCTCAGCATGCGACACAATCACCTCTTGATAGTAGCCATCCAGTTTCTCTCTCTAGTAACAAATTTGTCTGTTCGTTATGATATGATTTATCTGTGTAACAGTTCTGGCTGTCCTGGAACTTGCTTTGTAGACCAGACTGGCCTCAGACTCATAGAGATCTGCCTGAGTCTGCCACCTCAGTGCTGGGATTAAAGGCGTCGCCCGCCGCCGCCACCACCTGGCTTCCAGTGAAGAATTTCCCCTCCACAAAACCGTCTTCTCCCTGTGACACTAAATGTTCAAAATTATTAGTAAAATATATTAGTTTGTCAGTCTGCTTTGGTTCTAGTTGTTATGAATTTAAAATGAAATGAAAACAGAAACTCCCTCTATGAACTTAAAAAAAGCCTGTCCAATTTTTATTAAAGATTTATTTTATTTTATGAATTCTGCACATGTCTCTGTTTGTGAGTATGTGTGCATGGGTTTGGGTACCTGTGTAGACCAGGAGACAGCACTGGATTGCTTGCTTGCAACTGGAGATACAGTCAGTTGCACCACCCAACCAGGGTGCTGGGAACTGGACCTGGGTCTTCAGCAAGAGCACCAAGTACTTTAACCTCTGAGTCATCTCTCTCCAGCTCTAAGAAGGGCTTCTCAACCGAGCATCACAGTTTACCCTTGGCTTTCTCTTACTTGATGTGTACTCAAAGTGGAAAGAAGATTTCCAAAGGAAAGTATGCTTCTGAAGCTTTGCTTTCTGAGTCTTTTAGCTTCCAGTCCTTTGCCTACCTCAGGAAATAGTCACCAAACCCTGATTTACATAGTTCCTGTTTCTGAAATGATCCTGTTTGAATGGAATTGTACTGAGCTGTACATATAAGGTAGTTCTCATAAATGTGTTTTTATTAAAAATTAGACTCAGAAGACTTTACTCTCCAAGTCAGTAAATTAAATGTAAGTAGGCAACTGTTTGGGTGTCTTTGAATACACATATACCCTCACAAAGCTATATATGTGCAATTGCTATAAAACACCAAGTGAAACACTGCATAAAATTTAACTATATTATTAAATTGTTATTGCCAATACAATAATAATAACAAGACAGACCTTAAAATACTCAGCTGTAACTATAAAGCCATACCAAGAAGCTCCAAGAGAACCATAAATTCAAGATGAAGTTCCAAGAAATAAAATTCTGCTTCCATAAACAATTATGAGCAAAAAATAAAGGGGGCACCAGAAGGGCTCAGCTGGGGCCTCTCAAAGTATTGCAATGATTTCTAATTTTGAAGATGGATCCCCGAAAGGGAAGTTTTAAAAGCTATCTTGGATAAGACAAGCAGGCAGAGGACTGCATTTTGCCTTTTTGAGACAGTCTTATTCTATTGTCCAGTCCTGAACTCACTATGTAGCCCAGCCTGGCTATAAACTCAGGAATCTTCTTGCCTCAGCATCCGGAATGCTCGGAGGACAGGCATGAGCCACCAGACATGACTTAGAAGTTGATTGTTGTAGCTGAAGTTTTCTCTGGTCCTGCCCAGCCCTGCAGACCTCCCAGCTGCTTATAAAATAATCACTCAGAAGCATATATTAATTAAAACTTCTCAGCCATTAGCTCAGGCTTACTACTGACTAGCTCTTACATTTAAATTCAGCTCATTTCTGTTAATCTATATGTCGCCATATGTTCCATGGCTTTACCTGTGTGCCATTACGTGCTGCTCCCTGGACTGCGGGCTGGCATATCTGACTTCCCAGAATTCTCCTTGTCTGCTTATACCACCTATACTCCCTGCCTGGCTACTGGGCAATCAGCATTTTATTAAACCAGTGTACAAAGCATTATCCCACAGCAGATTGTAGTCCACAAGTAGTATCAGTGATGGACCAGGGAGTGTAGACTACATCCTTATACTAATGCTCCACTCCACTGAGACAAAGGCTGAATTTGGTTTACGGAGTGGGGTGGTAGCATCAAAGGCCTTCATGACTAATCCATCTTAGTCAAAATAGTTACTTATTCTGGCATCTTCTGACAAGGGCTGCTTTAAAAGGTTGGGAGAAAAACACAGCTACTGGATTGAGACACCTGACCTCCCATAATCACTGGAAGATGGAGTGGTATCTTACTTGATAATTATCTGGCAAAGGGATAATTTCCCTATCTTCACAGAGGCAATGTTTGGGTCATAAAACTATCAGGCAGCTTTTTAAGAGATAACTTCCCAAAGAGAATGGAAATGGTTTAGGATTACAACTATTCAAAAATAAATACTAGTAGAAAAGGCAAGATGAGTGGACATTAAGACCACCTTGGCCACAGGACATTGGGTCTCCCTGGTCAGGGCCATTCTTTGGCACACACACATGATGACCTTGTGGGAATAATGTCAGAAAGAGTAAACCCCAGTGACAACAATACATAACCATTACAGAAAGATGGCTAATGTCCTGGAAAAGCCTCAGACAAGTCCTCATAGGTCACTGGCTCTCATCCTGCACTTAGATTTAAGAAGTGAACACACAATTTCAAGAATGAAAACTTTGACCTAATTTCACCTCAAAAGTAAGTGCTCAGAGTTTGCTGCAAACTGAAAGGCTTATCTAGACATCTTAGTTTTATTTTCTTGTGTTACTTATATTTTACTGCATGGGTGCAAAGCCTTTCTCTGAGTGTCTATACACGTTCATGTTTATAATATACAATATACTTTTATCAAAATGTGTGTTTGGGATAGTAAATCAATTTCAAGTATGTAAAAGCACAATGACAAATAATTATAAGTACCAAAAGAAAGAATAATGGAGATGAGGCAGAGGTAGAAGTAGAGACAGAGCACCCCCAATGACGTCCCCTCACATACACTCTTCCTAACTGAATTTCCCTGGCTGTGTCTCCCTCACTAGCCTACCATGAAGAAGATCTTGTCCCCTGTACCACTTACACTTCTGAAAATTGTGTTATGATCACAGAAGACACACTGAGATCAATAATCTGTTGTTCCATCTATAAAAGGTTTTGGCTCCTGAAATAGATGTCACATTTCTTATAGCAAGGACCAGCCACTGATGATGTTGCACCATAGACTCTCAGGATTTGTAACATATACCTTGTGGTTGGCTTTAAATGATGCTTGATGTCAGTTCTAAAAACTCAATGGAAGTATAAACCATAGTCAGAGAGTAGATTTATCTAAGTTTCCTTTTAAATAATACAAGACATAATACCCATAGAGTACTGATAGTTTAAGATTTAAAATGTTCATTTTACATCCAGGAATATTTACAAGTTTATACTTTGTATCTTTGGGGGTGTGTTAATTAATGTAGTTGTCACAAAATTATTATTCCTATTTAAACAGAAAGAAACAAAGCTGCTGATCATATTGCCAGAGTATCATGCGAACACAAGCACCTTTAGTGGAAATGGAGAGAGAGTCTGAAGTGCTAGCTTGGAGCAGGCCCCATTTTGATCAATCTCTCTGCCTATTTAGAATTAAGGTCTGAGTGCATGAAATTGGGGTCCCTTTTGGCAATGTGATTTTGCATTGTGTGTGTGTCTGTCATTTCTATTTCAGCATCCTGTCCTCATTGACCCATATGTGGCGACGGCCTCGGTTTTAGGAGGCCAAAGTTCTTTATCAAAGGGGAAATTCCATGTGCACATACAATCACATGAAATGCAGAGATGGATGGGAAAGTATCTGAGATGTTTTCCAAGTGTTTTCTTTTAGAGAATGTTTAGACTGAGTTTTAATATTTTCTCCTAATATAAATCAGTTTGCCAAAATTTGTGCATTTTCTGTATATTCACAAGAAAATGTGCTTGCATTCCTTAAACACACATCCCCTGGTAGTTTCAGATCCTGCAGTTACCCATCAGAGCCCATAGAACAGTAATGAACCAGATATCTGCTTTCATTTACTACACAGACTAGTGTAATACCACCAATTCCACAGCATGAAAGTTCTTTCCAAACACCACAAAACCTGCCTTGATTTTACTGACTGTATTTCCTACCTGGGGACTTAAGTGAAAGGTCATTCAGAGGAAAGGTCATAATCAACATTGCACCTGTACTCTTAGGTGGACAACGGACATGAAAGGAAGATCTGAGACAAAGAGTCCCTCAAACAGTCCAAGCCCCATTTCTTGTTTCTATAGCCTGCCAGTCTGTTCTGAAACCGGGGCCCAAGACTTCAATACAGAACCTCACTTTTAAAAAATAACAATGTCTTAACCTTGGAGCAGCAAAATACCTTTACGAGCATGTAGTCATGAGCCAAGAAAACCACAGGGATGCCTTTTGTCTTGGGCACCCTCTTTCCCAGTGGCTAAGCATCTCCAAGGCTGCAGACAGATTGCTCTGGCTTGTATTAATTACTTTTCTCATTGCTATGACAGGACACCTGGAAAAAGCAACTGAAGGAGGAAGGGTTTATTTGGGCTCACAGGTTTGAGGGTATAGTCCATCACGTCGGGGAAAGCATGCAGATGGGATGTAATGAGGCTGGTAACCCTGTGTCTACTGTATGGAAGAGACATGCTTTGTTTTACTTCCTTTCTCTGTATTCTATATTTTATTTATTCTTTGAGAATCTGATACTATATATAGTGTAATCTGATCTTTTCCACCCTACATTCCTTACCTCCAACTCCCCCAACCCCTTCCCATGTCCCAATGGCATGTTCTCTTGCTGCTGCTGCTGCTGCTGCTGCTGTTTTAGTAACCCATTAAATCCAACTAGTGCTGCCTATGTGCAACATGGGTTAGGGCCATCTACTGGAGCAAGAACAACCTACCAGTGACCACATATCCAGAGAAAAATTATTCTCCCTTTCCTTACCCAGCAGCTATCAATTATGAATAAACAGCTCCTTATTTAGGAGGGGGGCTCATGAGCCGCTCCTCCATTCATGCTGTTGGCTAGTTTGATTTTATGTTGGTAACCATGGTTTCTGCAAAGTCATGAGTGTAACAATCATGCCATGTCCAGAATACTGCAGTCCACAGTGCTCCTCCCCACCTTCCAGTCCTTACATTCTTTCTGCATCCTTTCTCAGAATGTTTTCTGAGTCTTTGGGTTGGGAGGAGACTAATACATTTGTCCCATTGAGGCTGAGCCTGACCATCACTTACCCTCTTGCCGTATCTTTTGTATATAATCCCCAAGCCAAATGTGGGTCTTACCTCAATTAAACCTCTCTGGACACACCTTCAGGAATATGCTCAGAAGTGTGTCCAAACCCAGTCAAGCTGACCATGAAGATTAACCATGATAATGCTATGCAAACACTAAGCACCTGAACATGTTCCCATGTGTGTACATTAGAGCAGGATGTGCATCTTCAAGAGGCCTGTGTAGTATCACTTGCATTGTGGGTTTGACCCCTCTCTTTTGTGGCCTTTCTACAAGATCATGGAAGAAATACCCTAAAAGGAATATCTGGTCCACTATGGTTTTAAAAGGCAAACAGTGTCACTTTACCTCATGAATATTCCATGTGCCTTATAAAAACTTCCTTAAAATCCACAACATGAGTCCCCCTGGGCTGCTACCCTGCCCCTCTGAACTTGCCACTCCCATCTCTCTCTAGAGTGATTTGCTTTGGTAGATAAAGTTCCATTGAAACCATGTCTCTGCTCTGAATTTTTCCTTTTGAAGAGACAAGAAATGAGAGGGATAACTCTCTACATGTATGCTGGAAAACTTGGCCATTTATAGATGCTTCTGTTCTAACAGTGGGATTTGTGGTCACAATATGAATCGGAAGAAATTGCTCCAAATGAACATCTTTACTTGGATCATGTAGCTACCCAATCCTAGGTTTAAAGATAAAATTCATAGTGCACAGCTAAAGGAGATAGAAGCAAGGACACTTCACTGGGCAATGGATTTGTATTGCAAGGTAAGCAAGCAGCCAGAAGGCATTAACGACCTGTAAAGAGATCTTTCCTGCAGATTGCCTCAGTCCCTATTCACTCTAATCTGAACATTCTGCTCAGTTTCCAGGAAATGGTGCCCCTGTCCTCCAGTATCTATAGCCCTCTACAGGACATAATGTCATGTATATAAGTTATTAACCAGCCAATGCTGGTACAGCTCTTCCTTATAACAGTCCCTTTTGCTTTAATCCTAGAACATTGGGATATGCCTGTAGGTAGGGAGAATTTTAAGTAGCTGATGCAAGAGGTAGATTTTGGAATTAGAGAAAACATTCTGCCACTTATAATGGGACATTAATTAAACCAAGGAATCCCCCCCAAATGCATGCCATCTTCTGTTTTGGTATATTATCTTAACTATGTAAAGATGTGTTACATTTGTTTATGTTAAAGAATATTACTTTAACTGTGTAAAGATGTGTTATTTTGTTTACACTGCTTTTGTTTAATCATGTAAGGATGTGTTGCATTTGTTTTACCTTGCCTGCCTAAGGCACCTGATTGGTCTAATAAGGAGATAAAGAGCTGAACAGCCAATAGCTAGGCAGAGAAAGGATAGGTGGGGCTGACAGGCAGAAGGAATAAATATGAGAAAAAAATCTAGGCTTGGCAGAGGAACAAGAGAAGGAGAGGAGAGGAGAGAAGGAGGGAGACACCCAGGAGCAGGCAGGCAGCCACCAGCCAGCAGACATGAGAAACAGTGAAAGTAAGATCTACAGAGGAAAGAAAGGTAAAAAGCCCAGAGGCAAAAGGTGGATAAAGAGAAACAGGTTTAATTTAAGTTAAAAGAGCTAGAAAAAAAAAAAAGCTAGGCTGAATTCAGAATGAATAATAAGTCTCCGTGTCATGATTTGGGAGCTGGTTGGTGGCCCAAAAGAAAAAGCCGGGTACAGCCTTCTTCACTGTGCCCAATCGTGAAGGGAACTGCTTGGCTTTCCCTGTTCAGAGGCTCTCATGCTCTTATTATAAAGTGAGGGTATTTCTCACACATGCAGTCATTCTTTGTTGTTATCTCTTTAAAAGAGAGAAAACAATTCTAGGACGTGATTTGAATTTTTTAAAACTCTGTTTCTGTTGCATGACCATGTGGTAGCAAAGCCATACACTTGGTTTAATGTGGGGGCATCTGAGATCTAGCCTTGGTGGCCCCTCCTAACTATGGACCTTTAGGCAAGTTCCTTAACTCTCAAGTTGGAGAAAGATTAAAAAAAACAAACAAACAAACAAAAAAAAAAAAACAAAAAAAAAAACATTACATGCATTTCACCCTTTCCTACTTGCCAATTAACTTTTTTTGTAGGCCCAAATTTCTAATTTATTACCTATCCTATAAAAATGGATCCAGGCCCTTTGAAATCTGGCATAAGATTTATCAGTAGAGGGTACATGAGGAGCAGTTCAAGGTTGAGGAAGTCACACATCTTGGACCATCTCCTTCAGTACAAAGGCTCCCCAGATGTCACATCCTGATGTAGGGAGTACCAATGGCTCCCGTGTGCAGAACCCCAGCATTTCTTCATGCAGGCACATTTGCTGAAAGGTCTACCTAAAAAAAAAATTCCCAGGAAAACACCCATAGCCCCTGGAGAGTAATTTTCTCTTAAGTTTCATAGGAGAAATTCTTATTAATTTCTAACTACTGAGGCATCACAGTACCATACACTGGTCTCCATCACAGTCTCCTTCAAGGAGTAGCTCAGTCTAGGGGTGGGAGTGGGGCCTCTACCTAGACACTGCCTCATTCCTGGAGCTTTATGGTGCTCTGTCCCACCTTTCCTGAGTCCTTCAGCATCTGTTTTACCTCTTCCTCACCAAACTCTACTTGCTCCTGCACCCTTGGTGCTTAATAATCTTTAAATTATTTTCTAGTTGAAGTTAGCATGTGCTTGTGTCTTCTGATTGGATCTTAATTGATGCACAGCTTCACAATGTTTGAGAGTCATCAGTTCTGTGCTGATGGTGTTGCTGTTAGGAAAGGGGCCTTCTAATCTCACTGCTAAGCCTCCCTGAGGCCCATTGTTTGTGGACTGAAATGTCAATAGAGCAAAGTGAGATATCAGCCAGGCCTTTGGGAGGGGTAGACTGTTTTTCAAGGATGGATAGGCCTTCCTGCTATCCAATTGAACGCCCCCCCCATAATGAAGAGTTTTAACTTTGTTCCGAAGTACCTGGAGTTGCCCCCTAACAGCACACTGCAATATTTTGAGCTTTAGATAGTCACATCTGCCTAAATTTTTTATAGTAATTCTGCTTTGGGGAGGCTCCACAGGCCACTGCTGGATCCAATAACCTACTGTAAGGATTCATGTTACTTATTGAAAGCTGCTCTGTTAGTTTGAGGGATAGAAACAAAGGGAGATGCATCAGATCTCATCAGATGAGACCCACAACACACAGCTTCCTTCTTGTTTTTGTCCTGTCCTGTTGAGTCAGAGACAGACAGCGTTGTTTTGTGGACCAAAGTGTCTACATATGTACATATATGCATGCATGAATGCAGACAGTGAGGAGAGTTCAAATGAGATCTGATGTCTAGAATTGTTATTGGTGTTCATTACCTGGACAAGATCAATGGAGCTGCATACGGTACTGGATCCCTGGCAGCCTAGCCTGTCTGGATGGTGAAGAAACATCATATGGCCCGAGGAGACCACCATGAACAACCTTGGTAGCATCAACTGTCAAGGCACTCAGCATGGATAACAAGTTTTGCAAATGCGTAGGCCCAGCAACCTGGGAAAAAAGCCAGACCCTGGTCTGGACAGGCCCTGTGTATGCATGCATGTGTGTACGTGTGTGTGTGTGTGTGTGTGTGTGTGTGTGTGTGTGTGTGTGTTTGAGTGTGATGACTCTTCTTGGTTGTCAACTTGACCACATCTGGAATTAACCAAAACCCAAATGTCTGGGTACAACTGTGAAGGTTTTTTCTTAATTCATTCATTTGAAATGGGAAGACCTGTCTTCGGTCAAAATCATTTGCAGTGGGAAGATCCACCTTAGGTCTGGGCCGCAGTTCCTGCTGGCAGCTTCTATAAGGATGTGGAAGAAGGAAGAATTTGCTCTCCGCATGCTTGCCTTCACTCTCACTGGCAAGTCCATTCCTTCACTTTGGGATTCTGGCCTATACTAAAGACCAGCTGAGATATCAAGCTTCATGGGCTGAACAGCTACTGGGTTCTTGGACTTTCTGTTAGGAGCTCACCATTGTTGGACTAGCTGGACCACACCCAGAGATGTGATTCCCTCAATCCTGGGCACATATAGCTCTCTATATAGATTTGTTCTCTCAATTCTATTCCTACAAAGCCTAATATAGTGTGTTTATATTTACATATGTATGTACATTTATGAATGTATGTACATCTATGCACATGTATGTTTTCTATGTGTGTGTATATGTACATATGTGCATTATGTATGCACATTTATGAATGTATGTACATAGGTGTATACACATGTGTATTTTCTATATGTGTATGTTTGTATGTATGTATGTATGTATGTATGTATGTATGTACATATGTGTGTTTGTTTGTTGAGGTAGGTGTCACTTCGTAGCCCAGGCTGGCCCCTAACTCACTTCATATCAAAGTTGATCCTTCTCTCTCTGCCCTCAGATGCTGGGATTGCAGGAACAAGCCACCATACTTAGCTCAAATTTCTTTTTTATTCATTTTTAAATTTATTTTACATACTTACCAACCACAGTTTCCCTTCCCTCCTCTCTTTCCATTGCCTTTCCCCACCTCCCATCTACGCCCATCCACTCCTCCTCCATTCAGAAAGGTAGTCCAAATTTCTTAATACTAATGCAGCAAATATGCTGAAGAGCTAAAGCAGAGGAAACCCTAGTCATCCTCCTATTAAAGGTCTGTTTACTCCATAGGCCAGTGTCACTAATAGATAATAGATTGCATACATAAAGCAGAAGCAGCAAGAAGTAGAGAGGATTCCTTTACCACTTTTGACATATTCCTCCCTAGCTTTGGGACCCAAGGTCTCCCAGGGTGTAAAATGTTATTTAGAGCCAAGTCTGTTCTGTGGAATGTCCTTCCTTTCCGTTGTATAGAAGCGTTTTCATTCGTGTGAGCTCAGGTCTTGGAGATGAACCTTCAGAAGCATTGTGCAAGCCTCCACCTCTTTCAGCCCTCCCCCACTCCAGGAAGGGTCAGGAGATCAGGATGCCACTGCCTCGCTGGATTCTGTGGTTCCATGGTCTCTGATGTCCCCTTTCTTCTTCTTCTGAATATTTTCAAACGTTCACCAACTAGATCATTGGCTACATTTGTATTAATGTATTCAATTATGTTAGGAACAGATCCAGGGAATTTCAAAATGTAATTGTTTATGGTGAGTAGGCAAGAGGACACAGTGCTGACTATCTGGAACAAATGTAAAAAAATATTGTTTCCATGGACACCTTCTTATTGGATTTGGCTCAGCTACACTGTGTTTTGGGGAAAAGCAAATAGAATTAGAGTGAGTTAGTCAAGGAAAGCAAGCAGACCACCCAATACACTAGGTAACCCACCCTGATACTCTCTTTGTACTGCTGGCCCATCCTTTGGTGTCTGTCTAGTTAACTGACTTATCCCTTATTTTGGTCTTATGTAAACCTTTATCCTTCCTTTCCCACGTAAAGTCAGGCAGATGAGAAGAACATTGACTTTGAGGAGAAAATATAAGTGCTCCTTATACACCTGTGCATGATCCTGCCTGCAGACATATATCTTTTCCTTCACAATATCCACATCCTCAGTGGTCTGGCCTTGCTGCTCCTATCCTATATAAAGGCATCCCCTACCTACCTGAGTTCAGTTCTATCATTACTCTTCTGGAAGACCATGCAAGTGATTAGCCCTCTCTTGCCTTTCCTCTCTGACATATTGCTGCATGTTCTTGGATCATCCCATTGGTGTTTAAACATACCCACACTAATTTCCATTTAAATACAAAGATTCATCCCCCGAGGCTTCATCTCTAGGTGGTTACCACATATCTCTTTATATCTCAGGCAGAGTTTAGTTGACCCCAAACACACAGCTCTCACCCCAAAGACAAGATTGTATTACTGAGACAAGTCTGGGGAGCCATGGCCTGGACCATGTGTTTAAGTGGCCTGGAATAACATGCTCCTCCATGAAGATTTTATTAGTTAAAGAACAAAAGAATCCAAATCAAGGCATTTACCAAGCACATTATTGGGAACCACAGGTAGGCGGGTTGTTGCAATACAGATACTTCACCACAGGTCTCAGATGTTGTGTGACAATGTACTTAGAACTGAATGTAGGTAGGAAGGGAGTACCCTTAGATAGGATGGAAGCAGCATGGTTGGACAAGCTGTGAGGATGTGGAAATCATTGGGGTCAGCTGAAGCTAATAAGAGTACATTTCAAAGGTTTTGATAGTCACACAAATTTTAGCCAGACATAGGGATTGACAATGAATGGCCAACATGTAGACTCAAGACAGTGCAAGATCATGTGCCTTTGCATTACAACATTCTTGCTAGTCATAATCACCAAGTTCTAAAGAAAAATATATATATATATATTTGGGGGTGAGGTGCTCATGTCATAACCCATATGTGGAGATCAGAGGACAATTTGTGGGAGTCAGTTCTCTCATCATGTGAGACCCAGGAACGGAACTGGAGATAACAAAATCACTTCCAGAGTGTAGATTCATTGTATTTGAAGGCAATGTTTTATAAAAAACTTGCAGGAAGTAGCATTTTGTGAATTTCAATCTTGCTTCTGCTGTTGACAGAACAGTGTGTCTTGGGGAAGAGAAATGTCTCAGGTGGAACAGAGAGTTAAGCTAGGGTTTGACAGGAATTGACAAATGGCAGGGACGCAAACCAACACAAGCTCTCTACTTTCACCAAGTTAGCCTGGGTCACAGGTTAGAATCCAGGGATGCTCTGTTGTTTCACACATGTGTCAGTATCTCCACTGTGTCCACTAGACTCGGAGTTCCTGAGTAGCTGAGCTCAGGGCACAGATGGGAAAACTGAAGCCTGTGTTAAAACTTGTGAAACAATCAAAAAACTCTGTGAGGGCAGGTGCAGAGCTCTGGAATTAGAGGAGAGAAGGAAAATTTCTTGGAAGGGAAGTCCCACAGAAATAATGCAGTACTCATGTAACAGCGGAAGCTGACTCCACACCTTGTCTGACCTCCATCAGCTGCTTTCACTTGTACTCCTGCTACACCATCAAGAGATGAGATTTGCAGAGGAGGGAGGAGGGGCTCATTTCCTGACTCTGTAAATGAAAGTCGCCCCCCCCCCCACCCTGTAACTGTCCTAGCAATCTTCATTCCTCATTGGAAAATGGGAATTTCGGGTGGTTTTTAAATTCCTCTGCCTGAATTCAATGTCCTGCCAGTCCTTCAATTTTTGTAACAAATTTGCGAGTACTTGAACCCTCGATAAAAATTTTATAGATAAAATTCACTTGCACCCAGAAATCTTAAGGCAAAGAAAGCGGGAAACAAAACTCATTGTGACTGCCTCTTTTTAAACACCAGAGGGCACTAAATACTGAAGAAAAAGGCAGAAATTTGGCAGACCTCACTAGAGGGATTATAGACAAAGTCAAGATATGAAAGTATGGAGACCTCGGAGGAACCCATCTGTATACAGTATTTGCTGCTTCAACACAGAGGTGCATGTGGCTTGCAATCTAGAGAGACATGCTACTCCCTGAATGTGATGAAAAGTAGACATATAACTGAGATCTTCTCTTAAGGATGGAGAAATCTCCATCTGGATTGTAAGTCTTGCCCCCTTCTCCTCCCTGTTCACTAGCTTCCTGTCATGGAGCCTTGTTTCTTTCTGTCTCTGGCTACAGTTCACCCCCTGGCCCCACCATCACAATATAGAAGTGAGGAAAGTATCAGTACAGAATTGTAGCTGCTCCCAAACCACTAACACCCAGAATATAGATTGAAAATTTTGTTATTACTAGAAGTCATGAAATGCAGAACCAGACAAATGAACATTTACAGCATTGAATGTATAAAGCATTAGTTCAAGTCTGTAACAAAATGGAAATTAAAAAAAACCAAAAAACAAAAACACGGTGTTGGTGTGACAATATTTGCTTTAGAAAGAAAATTGGTGTCTGGGAGCTATTTTTAAAAAAGGAAGGGGAAAAGGAAGCCATGAAGTTAGGAGGGGTGGGGTAGATTGGTGAAGACTTAGGGGGAAAATTTGGGGTTGAATATAAACAAAATATATAAATGTCTCAGAGAGTAAAATACTGTATTAAAGTAGAAAAATAATCCTTTATAATTGTATCTGCATATAATATGATTATAAATATTTTCTTAAAATTTAATTAAACTAGCTGGACATGGTGGCACATGTTTTTAATGCCAGCACTCAGGAGGCAGAAACAGGAGGATCATCTCTGTGAGTTCAAAGTCAACCTGGTCTACAAAGCGAGTTCTAGGATAGCCAGAGATGTTATATAGACCAGAAACACTGTCAAGAAAGAAAGAAAGAAAGAAAGAAAGAAAGAAAGAAAGAAAGAAAGAAAGAAAGGGAAGGGAAGGGAAGGGAAGGGAAGGGAAGGGAAGGGAAGGGAAGGGAAGGGAAGGGAAGGGAAGGGAAGGAAGGAAGGAAGGAAGGAAGGAAGGAAGGAAGGGCGAGCTATTGACAGCTTGATTATATAAAATGATAGTAAAATATTATTTTAAAAAAAGGAAAGAAAGCCCTGTGTTCTGCTTTCTCCCCTTCTGCTCATCATGTCCTCACTAACAACATCACCTCTGTATTCCTGTAGTGGATGGATTGAAATCCACCAACCTAGCAATGCTACTTCTCATTTTGAGCCTCTCTCCTTCCTTAGCTTTGAACCTCAGGAGTCACTTGGGGACATCCCCATTGTACTCTTGACATGCCCTGCTAGTTTTTAATTTTCCTTTGGACACTTCCTTACATGGTAGTACCTAAACTGTTCCACACTCATTCTGTACTTTTTTGTCGTTCTGAGAAACTGGAAACTGCCAAGTCAGCGCTGCAGGGTCCTCCTAGCTTCCCATTCCCTATGTGCCCGGCCCCTGTGCTGAGAGTGGAGATGCTGCTTCCTACAGCATCAGCATCGTTCTGAATCTCACACCAACAACAGCTCAGGAGTCTTTCATGGTCCTTTCTGTTCTTAGAACATAGGGATTGAAGAATAATGCCCCAAATTTCCTTTACTTAAGCATATATGTTTAAAATCATTGGAAAAAAGTCATTTGGCAAATACTTTTATTTCCTTCAAAGCAGTTATAATACTGAAAGATTATTTTATACAATGATAGTTATATTTGATTCAAATTGGCTTAATGGAAAGAGCTAAATTGAAGATCGTTATATGCTTTTAGTGTATTTTAATGTGACTCCAAATTAGAAATACTTTCATTTCCTGCCTTGGTTTCTTACAATGCTTAAAATATTAAGGACTTTTGTAATAGCATTTATTTGTTTATTTTGTATATGACTGTGTTTGTGTTGGGGAGCTGTGCATGCCATGATGTGTCTGTTCTTCCTTTTACCATGAGGGTCCAAGGGCTTGAACTCAGGCCATTGGGGCTTGACATCAAGCACCTTTACTGGCTGAGCCATGTCACTAACCTTAATTTTTTTGAAAATAAAAAAAACACTG
The DNA here is from genome assembly GCF_903995425.1 of Onychomys torridus. Taxonomy (NCBI): domain Eukaryota; kingdom Metazoa; phylum Chordata; class Mammalia; order Rodentia; family Cricetidae; genus Onychomys; species Onychomys torridus. The sequence continues at coordinate 35,900,941 of NC_050443.1, forward strand.
TAATTGAATGTATAAAATAAATATCTATGATGCACTGATACAAATAAATCATGGAATGAATGAATCAGAAACAAGAGACAACTTTTCTATGCAGAAGAATTCTGAATAACTTACATAGTTCCTTAGTCTTGAGAAAGTGAGGCATAGCTTCCGAGCCTAAAGTTAAGTTGTGTACTGTGATTTCCTTCCAAAAGATGCAATATATCACAGGATGGGGCTACTAGCATTCTCTTGTTAAATGAGCAAGGGATCACTAGATGGTTGGTGAAGCCCTTACCCTCCCCACCGGTATTTAAGCAAAGAGAGGAAAGAGAGGCACAGGGCATACATTTGTGGATTATTACCCTTCTTTTATTCTAAAGTATTAAACTGAAATCACTCACAGATTTTCAAAGTCTCAGAGATAAACACCCCATGATCACACCAAATAAAGGCGTGCCACATGGAGGTGTATGGTACACAGCTGGATGGCACTCATGCATTAAAAAAAGTATCAACCAAGCCAAGTTCAAACACCTGTAGCAAGTTCTCCCTCCCTCTCTCCCTCCTTCCCTCACTCTCCACACCTTCCTACCACCATCCTTCATCTTTTCTCCTATGATCTGATGGTCTGAACATCTTTAAAGTCAAATTCACTTTGGGAAGTGGAAGGCGGAGGAGGGAGAGCTGCCAGCCACCGCCATGACAAGCGAGATGTAAGGTACCGGTAAGCCACGAGCCACGTGGCAAGTTATAGATGAATAGAAATGGGTTAATTTGAGATAGAAGAACTAGATACCAAGAAGCCTGCCATGGCCATACAGTTTATAAGTAATATAAGCGTCTGAGTGATTATTTTATACGTAGGTTGTAGGACCGCAGGGGCTTGGTGGCACCTGGAGAAAGCTCTCCAGCTACAAGGAAGAGAGAAATATATGCCATTTATAAACAGCCACATGAAGGACAGCGAACTAGGGGGTGGAAATAACTTCATAGAAAAAGAGTGAGAAAGCCCAGAGTTCCTGTTCATGCATGCCTAGGCTTGGACAAGTGTTCAAGAAAAGGAAAAAGATAAAAATAATTAAAAGGAAAATTTAAGCTTTTCTTCATAATTCAGAAAAGCAAGTGGGCTTAGCTATTAGCATGGCTGGAAATAGGAAATGCCTGGCTGAATAATTGCAGATGGGCATACTCTGACAGGAGTCATCAGTTCTTTGCTCTTGGTGGCTAAAAGCCCTACCCATGTATGTCTGGCTGTGCAGACCCAGCCCTGAGATTGATCTGCTGGCAGTGACTGACTTCAGTGAAGTCTGATGACTTACCAGCACTTTGCACTGAGTATAAAAGTCTCCTCTTCGCTGTCTTTGGACTTTCTTATGATAGGGCTGGATCATAGCCTTGCTCTCCATGTCAAATTAACATATAATTAAGTAGGGTGGGCTCCTGTTCTTTATGAGAGACCGTTATTACAAAGAGAAATTTGCTTGAAGGGACTAAATAAAGAATTTGATGAGCAACTGTCTACTTAAAGCATGAAATTATGAACTACAGCAGGCTCAATTAAAAGTGTGCCCAACATTTGGAGAAATCAAAAACATCCCTGCCATTTCAGATGCCCCTGGTAGACACGGTGCTATCACTGGGTGGAGCACACACATGAAGATTTATTTAGAGTAGATAAACCCCAGATTTAACCACCGGGTCACTGAAACTCTTTAATTTCACTCACTGGGTATCACTTACTGAAATTGCATATAAATTATAAACCTTGAAAATGATCTGTCTTTATTTAAACATACTTTATAAGTATTCTGATCAATTTCCTTATACATAAAATACATGTTCTCACTAACTTGGAGCTCTTACATTGTATTCAAATTGGTTTTTTAAACTTAAGTTTGAAAGACACTTTTGGGATTTTAATAGTAAGTATATTTGGGGGAGCCTGAATTGGATGACAGCATATTTGAATCAAGCATGAGGTCATCTTTGATGGATGTCTACTGTTTCTCAGAGGCTTTAACTATATTGCCACAGTGCCAACATCCACTTGAACACTGAGTTAATGAACACTCTAATCAACATAGAATCCACTGGATATTAAGAATTGGTTCCAATATTCTAAAAAAATGTTTGTATTGACATTTTTATGTGTCATGTACTTAATTTTTTAAGTTTGCAAACCTTCATGTTTGCACCATGGATTGTAATAAGTATGACATACTGATCAAATCAATCTCCTTGAAAAAATTAAAGGTATTAGTAGTAAAAAGTTACAGCATCTCCTCAATAATAATAAATACAACAAAGTGAAGACACTCTAGGTTTTATTTATTTTTTAAGGTTTTTCAAAATTTTATATGTATACATGTATGTGTATGTACATATGTGTGCAGGTACCTCAAAAGACCAGGATAGGGTTTTAGACCTCTTGGAACTAGAGCTACAGATTGTTGTGAGCCACCTGACATGAATGTTGGGACCTGAACTCAGATCCTCCTCATGAGCGACAAGAGCTCTTAAGCACTGGAATATCCACCTGGCTCACTCAGATAAGTAAAGAACAGTGAACAACCTTGTGCAGGATGAACAGTTTTCTTCATTTTGTAAATAATAGAGCTGCCACTCAGAAAGGTTAAAAGACACGAAGGCATACTGCTAAAATGTGAATGGGACAGTGTTTGTAATTTGCTCCACTGAGCCATCAAGTGATTAAACCCCCATTAGAGAGCACTGCTTGGGAGAAAGAAAATCAACTTGCAAGGATGGGCCAGCAGCAGGAATGTGGAAGCAAGGATAAATCTGGGGTGGTTTCCCAAATTGCCCATCGTGGCTTCAAACTAAATAGAAAAATGACAAAAAAAATACTCTAGTTATAATTTTAAAATATTCAACAAAATTAGAACTGGCTTGTTTCCATTTTAAGTAGTGATGTGAAGATGACGGCCTGTGCTCTTGGGACGCCTGGATCCTCTTCCTTTTTCTTTTTCTTTTTAATAGTGTTGTAATGTGCATAGTTCTTTATCCTCTCCTCAGGCTCAGATTTCTAAATGCTTTTTAAAGGATACACTGGCTACATTAGCCTGGATTTCTCCAGTCACAGAGCCTGGAATGAGACACACTACAAGAAGACTCCTCAGGGAAATGAGAGCTAGGAAGAGCATGCTGTCAGCTGGGGACAGTCAGTGGGTGTTCTGGCCTCACAGGGATCTCAAGTTTTGTTGATTGTACCAAACTCCCTTTGTTCCCATGTCAGCCTGTAACTCCTATCCCAGCTACCAAGGTGTGACAGAAGTTGTTCTTGGTTACTTCACATTTAGTTCCTTGTCTATGAGATGGTCAGGATCTCTTTCCTGAAATAGGTAGAACTTTCTTTTTTTGGGGGGGGGTAGGTGTGGGGGTTGGAGCCAATGCAATGGCTAGTCTTTTTAGCGAGAAATTTTCTATCATGTTCTGAAAAGTTAATGCAGGGCTCAGTGGGCCAGCTGCTGGGACACCAGCTTATAATGAGTTCCGCAGTTTGGTCATCACTAAGTCTAGCCTTTGTGCAGCCTAAACCAGATGACAGTACAGTTGTCCTCTTCAAGATGCTTCACTTGTTGGTGATGGATGGGACTAAAATAGAATCATGGTGCCTGAAGCTGCCTTTGGAGATAGCATATTGTATGGATCCAGTCCCTTCTCTGTTGCTATCATTATTTTCCTTTCCAGCCCCTGCAGCCTGTTCCTCATCAGTAGGAACATCACCTCCAGAAGCCATGGAGCATGTTGCAATGGCACTAGGCAGGCCCTTAGGGTCTCCAGAGCACCCACTCAACAAGTAACCTTGAAATCAACTTGCCTGAGACAAGTTGGTGGTGCTTTCTTAGAAGCTGTCTTTGCTTTGTTTCCACTGTGATGTGGCAAGCTGGTTCAAGTCTCTGCTATGTCTTCTCTGCTACGATGGACTAAAACCTGCCTATAGATTCAATGAAAGCCTTTTTCCTCTAAGTTGCTTTTTGTCAGTGTATTTTATCTTAGGAAAAGAGAGGAAGCTAGAACAAATAGCAGGTTAATCTTGAGTGACAACGTGTCTGGACTTAGAATCACCTAGGAGACACATCTTTGCATGCTCCTCTGATGATGTTGCCACAAAGATTTAACTGAAGTGTGTAAGGAGAGGACAAAGAGGAAGAATCAAACAGTTCTGCCACAATTAAGTTTCAAACACAGGTCCAGGTGCCTATTTAACATATCAGAGCTGACCTGGCCTCCAAGTTCTCCCAGCATCCCTCAGTCCCTACCTGTTACAGGATGTGGCTCTCATACCCCACCCTCGACCCTGAACTCTTCAGCCCAGGGACTGGGCTGCCCTTCCCCCAGAGACTCTTCCCTATATAATCCAGAATTTTGGTTACCCACCTTTTGTACCTTTGACCTCCTGGCTGCTGCACCCGATTCCCCTTTCTTCCCTTTTTCTTCTCTTCCTGCCATGACAGGAGTGTTTCTAGATGCTCAGCAGGAGAAAATCTGGACTGTACAGAAACAGAGCCTGGAGCAAAATCACAGCCATCCCAGAATCTCCAAAAGGTGATTCTCCATTTCAGAACATCCTAGAACAGAGAAACATACATAAGCCACGCACCCAAGTCACGCCAAGTTTTTTTTTTTTTTTTCTTTTTTTTGGTCGACTATTCCTTAATTCTCAAATCACCTCAATCTAGCCCTAGACAGTCTAGCCTGCTGCATTGCCAAGGTGCTCTGCTCAGGTGCCTGACCACCTCACCTTCAGCCCATCATTCATCTATTACCCTGTCAGTAATTCTTATCTCCTAATGACTATGGGGCTGCCAGGTCCAAATGTGTTCTCTGGGGATTCCTCTGCTTCATTTTCAAGGTAAGGAGCAGAGTGAATTTAACATTCATCCCAGCATGCTCTATGGAGTGCTCCCTGCATACCCTAGAAGGTATTATTCTTATCTAGACTGTAAAAGATGTTCCCATATTTCCCCCATCACATGCATCGTGAGTGTACATGTAACTAGTCATACCCATTTAACTTTGAAAGAACACAGACTTGAGTCAAACTCTAGCCACAATGGCTAACCTTTCTCCCCACTGTAGAAATGCCCCTGGTTCAGGATCCAGGAAGCGTCCTTTAAAGAACTAATGGCCGAGTTGCCGCAGACACCTAGCCAAGAGTCTTCTGGAACCTTGGAGAAGACCCACGTCACGCTCATGCCTTAAAGGGAGAGGTGCTTTAAGGGAAGTGACTCTTTTTCTCACCCGACAGAAAATAACTCCCAACTGGGAAGAAGCTTTTGCCCTAGTCGGCCTCACATTGAATGGAAGGCCAAGCAATCCAGGGGAACCAGGCCTACTAGTAGGCTGAGGCTGCCCACCAGAGGGGATGTGAGGAAGGTTGGAGACGGCGAAGTGTGGGTACCTACCCTGAGTGGGTGGACCGGTTGAAACAGGAAGCTCTAAGCCTGTTGAGTATGGAGCTGGAGGGTCAAGAAGGAAGGGAGCCAGGAGATTCCCAGGAGTCCACCAGGGCTGGAATTCCCAGGGAAGCTGGTAGGGTGGAGGGGCCAGGAGTCCCAGAAGATGTAGATGTGGTGAGGGCCCCTGAGGAGGCAAGACAGGTGGAGGGGCCTGAAGTTGCCCCGGATGAAGACATGTTGACGGTCCCCGAGAGGGCAAGTCAGGTGGAAAGGCCTGGAGTCTCTAGGGATGTGAACATGGTGAGGGTCTCCAAGGAGGACCAGTTGGAAATCCAGGAGGAAGGAAGAAGGGTGCAGTTGCTGAGCATCCAGGAAGCAGAAAGTGGAATGGAATCTGGGCTGTCTGGAGAGGTCAGCGAATCGGTGGTCCCTAGGCACAAGTTGCTAGCAAGGCCTAGAGGGAAGTGGAGGAATCACCTGCATGAATTGGAGGAGCAAGTGGCCAGGCAGCAGGATCAAGAAAGCTATTCAGACAAGCCTAGCAAGGACCAAGAGCAGTACATAGAGCCCTACTTGGAGGGGACAGAGCAGCGCTATCGCTCACGGATAGTGAAACACAAGGACTTAACTTCCAGTCGCTACCGTAAGAGTCTGGGCAAGTACAGCCTGGAGAGGAAGCCCAGCCTGAGACACCGCCAGGAGTCTTTGGCTCAGTGCCGCTTTTCCCTGACTCCTCCTCGCTCGTCCCTGGCTCCCCGTGGGGCTGGAGCTCCCTGGGCGTCCCAAGTGCCTCAATCGTCCCGGATGCCCCAGACGCCCCTGGTTCTGGATTCAGCGCAGAGGACGAGCTCCAGCGGGATACAGCAGCCTGGGCTGGGATACCGGCGGCCTACCATCCGCTTCAGCCTCTACCCCAAGTCATCTCGCCGCCTGTCGCAGAGGTCTGCCTCCCCTTGCTTCTCATACATCAGTGCCTACAACGAGCTGGCAAAGATGGGCGACCCGGACCTGCTGGAGATGGTGGAGGAGGAAGGTAGGACCTCAGGCCAGCGCTGAACAGGCGCGTGAAACTTCTCCGCGAGCGGTTTCTGGGGGACGTTGGCAGCTGTGGGTCTCTGTCCCGGGGACGTTCGCAGCGTGGCGAGCCCCGTGCTGCGCCCACCGTGCCTGCCAGACGGTGGGTGACATTCTGCGGCCCCGCGATGTCCCCTGATGCACCTGAGCGCCCGGTACCTGCAACCTGTGACTCCCTAGGATATCCGGGCACCTGTCTTGGACTCCACTTCCCCGGAGTGATTAGCGTGGTGGCGCCCTGGCCAGGGGATCCCACTCTGGGAAGGTGGGTTTTCCAAGGAGAGTGCATAGATGGTGACCCTCCTGTAAGGATCTGTCTGGCCCTGAGATCTTCCGGATGTCAGCTCTTTGCAGACCTTCAGACATGTTTTGAGATGGTGATTATGGGGTGGACAGACCTTAAGGTCTAACGGCTTTTGAGAACTCTATGGTGTGTGTGTATGTGTGTGTGTGTGTGTGTGTGTGTGTGTGTGTGTGTGTGTGTGTGTGAGAGAGAGAGAGAGAGAGAGAGAGAGAGAGAGAGAGAGAGAGAGAGAGAGAGACAGAGACAGAGAGAGAGAGAGAGACAGAGACAGACAGAGATGGGGAGGGGGGGGCTTTAACTGAAGTCTTACTTCTGTTAAGAACACTTGTCAGTTTCTACTGGGGTTTGCACTGTCTGTCGGTTTATAGTTTAGTTAACACATTTTTCCTAAACATTCAGTTTTCCTGCTGGAATCACCAAGCCTCAATTTTCTTAGTATTCTGTTTGTTTGTTTGTTTGTTCTATTGTTTTTTCCCATTATTTAAAAATAAAATGTGTTTGGGTGTTAGAAGAGGGGAGGGTAAGATCTCTCATTCTGTGGCTCAGCCAGACTTCCAACTCCTGGCAGAAATCCTGTCTCAGAGTGAGTGCTGACATTAGAGACCCAAGCCACCACCCCTGGATCCATTAAAGAGAAAAATTAGAAGATACAAGTATAGTCTTACTACTAGGTCTTAAAGGGACCAAGAAATATTGTTATTGTCTCCCACACAAACACCCTTTATTTTTCTTTCTGAAACTGGTCATGGCGTAGACCAGGCTGGCCTCAAACACACAGATATCTGCCTGCCTTTGCCTCCCAAGTGCTGGGATTCAAGGCTTGGGTCACCATCACACTGCACTTCTCTCTTCCCTTTTAAAAATGGCTTTTTTGAGACATAATCTACATCCCACAAAACTTACCATTAAAGTGGACAGTTCATGGTTTCTGTGTATTGATGGAGTATTGTGACCATTGCCACAGAGTCATTGGACACCATCCTCATCATTTCAGCTGATCCCCTCTTTGTAGCCATTCCCCATCCCCAGCAGGCAGTGTGCTTCTTGTCACTGTGGGTTTCCTTAGCTCAGGTATTTCAAGTAAGTGGAATCATGAAGTTTGTGCTCATGGTATGTTTTTGAAGTTCAGTCACATAGCGTATGATTCCTTACATTTGACAAGTGGAGGAAGGCCACACCCATTCATTTGTCAAATCCTGGACATAAAGCTAATTTCCCTCTTTATGCTTACAATGAATAATACAGCAATGAACATCCATTTGTCAGTTATTGTTTAGACATTGGCTTTTTTGTTTTTCTTGCATCTATCACAGGAAGTCTATGGAATATGTAGTCACTCTGCATTGATTATTTTAAGACATGGCTACTAAGTGTCTACACATTTTTTAATCCCACCAGTGGCTTCTGTTTCTCCTTTGAAGGAAACATAGGAAACAAAAAGTATATATGATGTGGTACTTTCTGGGTAATGAATAGAAAATATCTCATTGCACCCACATGGAGATGAAATATTTCAGTCTTTCAGGTATTTGCAGCTCAATGTGATTTAGTCTCAAAGTGAGGCTACATAGTGGAAGCTGTGGAGTTAGCAACCCTGTGGCAGGAGGATATAAGTAGCTTCTGTCTCCCTTAGAAATTTCATAATGTAGTAGCCAGGCAGTGGTGGCGCACATCTTTAATCCCAGCACTCAGGAGGCAGAGGCAGGCAGATCTCTGTGAGTTCAAGGCCAGCCTGGGCTACAGAGTGAGCTCCAGAAAAGGCTCCAAAGGGACACAGAGAAACCCTGTCTCAAAAAAAAAAACCCAAAAAAAAAAAAAACACCAAAAGAAAAAGAGAAAAAAGGAAATTTCAGAATGTTCATGAAGCTCATATCTTTTCACGGCAAATGCCACTGTGGTGCATGTAATCACAGCTATCCCTCTGATTTGAATGGAGGTGGGAGAAAATTGTATTGCTTGAAAGTCTAATGTCTGCACCCTGTCCATATCTCTGGACTGGCAGCACGAGGGTCCAGAGGTCAGGACTGGGCAGCAGGGTTCCTTGCACTCTTGGTTTTCTGGGAATGAAATGAGAGTGCCCATGCGTTGCGGTACTGGTCCAGCTGCCCGTATGTCATAGTCACTTTCCTATTGCTGTGAAGGGATGCCATAACCATAACTTATAAAAGAAAACATTCATGGGGCTTCGAGTTCCAGACGGTTAGAGTCCATGACCATCACAGCACAGAACGTGCCAGCAAACATGACATTGGAGCAGGAGCTGAGACCTTACATCCTGATCCACAGGCATAATTCGGGGAGGGGGGGAAGGGGGAGAACTAAATGGAATGGAAGTGGTGTGATCTTTTGAAACCTCAGAGCTCACCTCCAATGACATACTTCCTTCAAGAAGGCACACCTCTTAATCTCTCCCAAACAGGTCTACACGGACTGAATTTAAGTGTATGAGCCTACAGGGGCCATTCTTATTCAAACTACCACACTGTTGTTTGTGCTTCTGTGACTGCTATGGACAAGCTAGCACTGGAAAAGGGAGATTAAACGTTTCGGGTTGGAAGTTTAAAAGCTGAATGTAACGTCCTATTATTATAGCTATATTCAACAGTGTCTCTAATAAACCACCTGCCCCTTACGAGGTTAAGTTCCCATGCAGTTGTCAGTTGTTCTCAATAGGAATACACTTAAGAAATCTGCTGTTAGGTGACATCAAAAGCCTGAGTGGTACAGCTTCCTCCTGCATGCCAGGTACAGCACAAACTTGGGAACACTAACCCATCTGCAGTCTGATAGTGACCGAAACACTGTTTATGGTGCTGTGTTTTATTTTGTGCTGCTGGTAAGCATGTAATGTGAGATGATCTCTTGGCAAATGCAAGAGCTATTTGGGGCTTTGGTTTTGCAAGAGAGCATGTTCTTAGTAAGGTGCTTTCAGTGGAAACTTGCCACTCAGTCTGTGCTGGCTTTCCTCTTTAGTGTGTGAATGATGAGTCTCCTCAGTGGTTAGTACCACCCTTCTCAGCTCTGGTTGCTTGCCTATGGCAAGTCTCCTGTGCTGGGGGAATCTCAACGTGCTCACATGTTGCTAGCACCAAGTTTGACTGCCTCAGGCCCCTTGATTTTTTTTTAAACATTAAAAAAATTGTTTTTATTTATTTTAAAGATGTTTTTAGATTTGTTTATTTAATATGAATGAGAGTTTTACCTGTGTGTATGTGTAGCACATGCATATATGGTTTTGTCAGAAACCAGAAGAGGGTATTATATCCCCTGAGACTGAAGTTACAGATGGTTGTGAACTGCCACATGAGGCTTAGAGTTTCAGAGGGTTAGAGAATGGAACCTGATCCTCTGCAAGAGCAATATGCGCTCTAAACTGCTGAGCCATCTTCCCAGCCCCTTATTTTGTTTATCTTTAATTGCATGTCTATGTGTCTGTCATGTGTACGGGTGCCTATTAGATGCCAGAAGACAGCCTCGGGTTCCTTGGAGCTGGAATAACAGGCATTTATGAGCTGCCTAATATGGGTGCTGGCAACAGAACCTTGATCCTCTGGAGGAGCACTGTGTACTTTGGACCTCTGAGCCTTCATTCCAGCCCCAGGCCTCTTGTTTGGGGTATAAGTGTATCTGAGATGTGAACATTTGTGTGTGAGATGGCTAGCAATCTCTGTGTTTGGTTGTGTGTTCATGTGTATGTATGTATAACATATTAGGGGAAAAAATCTATCCTCCTCAATATTGCTCCTCAAAAGATTCCACACACAGAAAAGCACTCATGAAGTGGTTTGGGGCAAGGCTAGAGCGAAGAATGTCTGAACCACCACAATGTGAAGTAGCAGCTGGGCAGAGCCAGTGGGAAGCAGTTTACTCTGGAGAAGGAAAGTGTGAGATTAAAGGGCAAAGTATGAGGGGAGCACAGGGAGATCGGGAGCCGCACAGCATCCTTTGTCTCATGTCAAGTTCAGATGAGAGTTTGAAAATGTCTATTCTGCCTAATTGTGTGTTAAACAGAGCAAAGGAAGCAACAGGTAAAGGAGGGTTTCCTGTTTAGAGTTTTCGCCTTTCTCATTATAAAAATGGAGCCATAAAATGCTCTGTGCACCTCACTGAAGGATGTCCTCTTTGATGACTCTGTGCCAGGACCCTATTTGTGTATTGCACTGTTCTTTGGTGTAATTGTGACAATTTTTGTCTTCAAGAAAACAAACCTTCCTGAATTGGTGTCCCCTGTTATCATAACTCGAGAGACAAATATATATCCCTGAGAGTCTTGCCTCACCTCTTTGTCATAAGGCTTGTTAATTAATTTTTGTTACTTTAATGGAATGTCTGATAGTGATAGTATATGAGGAGCAGAGTAATATTTAGATGTGCAGGTTGAGGGCTCTCTGGCTATGCCACATGTGACGATGGCTGATAGATACCATTGCAGGAGCAAATGCAAGATAACAATTTGTGGTCAGACACAGTGCCCGAAGGACTCAGGGCATTGACGTGCTCTTATCCTGACAGTTTGCTCTCCTAAGGAATGACTGAAGCTCCTCTAGAATTAAAGTAACTTCTTCCAAATGTGATGCCTGTGGTGTCCCAATGTGTGTAGAGACTCTTGCCTCCCTCTCAACATTGTCATACTAGAAGCCAGACTCCTGGCATGTGAAACTCTGGAAGACACACTCAGACCATATCCAAACCTTAGCACAAAGGCATGTAAAAATGAGCAGTCTTCAGTCACAAATCTAATGAGAACTGTTTGTGGCACTGTTGAATCTTGAGCTACATATTGAGGCAGTATTCACTGGGAAAGCCCTTGCAGTGTGGTTTTGTATGTGATATACCTTTCAGAGTATTTGTTATTTCTGTTTTCCTCTCTTGCATGAAAAAGTCCACACTCAGCAAAATGCAATCATTGTTGGTTGATGTTCATGTTGTGCCTACAAGTGTCAACATTTTAAGAGCACCTCCTGTAACACAAGACATGAATATACAAATAATTATCAGGACTTTATTCTGAAACTTAACCCAACTAATTAATTTATGTAACTTTGGAAAATGATTTAGGAACACAAAATATCCCAATAATAGCAACAACATCAACAAGGATCTCCTACACACCAAGTGTACACATCAGCTCATTGAATGTTCACACACCTTATGGGATGAAGATGGCATTGCACCATTGATGTGTCAGCTAAAAGCTTTGTGTTCATACCGTACTCTTACAAAGGAAGCTATGGATGCTGTGTTTGTTTGCCAGGATGCATTATCTCCCTGTGTATGGTACCCAACCTTTATTTGTAAGGAACACAGTCTGAGGACGAAGTGGGAGCCTGAAAATGTAGTTAGTAGAAAACCCTATTATCTTTCTATATCATGACTCTGTTTAAGTTTAAATTCTAAATTAGTCAATATGAGATGATCACTATAGCTAACAACAAAGAATGACTGTCACCACATACTGTAATGTTATGTGAATATGGTCTGTCTCTTTGCCTCATAATGATTAATGCTGTTGTGCTCAGCCTTCTGTGAGTCTTTATGAACACCATTGACTTGCACAGCTTCTGAAAAGGTATTGAGATTCCTACATCACTGTCAACTGTGAGATTTTTCTGGTTTCTATTGTTTCCTAGATTGTGAAAACCCCACATAACTGGTAGTTTTATATTTTCTACATTTTCAGAACTTTTGCTAACTCTTCCTGGAGTTATATTTGTTGGAGATGGTCAGTAAGTGGTAACATTTTATATCACTTCTATTGAGATATTTCTCTAAAAATATATTGTTGTATAGGAAATTATTGATTTGAGAGATATGTTTCAGTGTATTCCCAAATCGCAGTCCTCTGAGATTAAGAATCAAATCTGCATGTGACAATCTGTAGTGTTAGGACCTTGCTGAGAATGTGTGTCCAAATGACTAAATACTTGACCACTATGAAGATGTCTGGGTGCTTAGAGAGTAATTTTGTCTACTTAAAACATTACAGAACTCAGATAAATCCAGAAAATAACAGTAAAATATATTATCTCTCACAGAGCAAGAGGTAGACGTCTATGATTCCCACTGGATGGGCTTTTCCAAGGCTTGGGCTCTGGTTGATGAGTGTATTGTTCAGAGTTACATCTGTTTCCTGGTGAACGAGATTGTGTCTTTATGATAATGAGTTTTTAGAAAGAGACATCCTTTGGAGGTTGATTTGAACATTTTAGCTCCCAGAATATCTTACGTTATTTCAGTCATTTTTCTTTGAATTTTGTTTGGTTTGTTGAATTCCTGTTTCTTTCTTATGAAGACTTTTGAACAAGAGTAGTCTGTAGATTAAATTCTAAATGGTCTTAGTAAATAAGAAACACAGAGCCAAATACAGAGTTACAGCCTAAGAGATGAGAGCACTAGCGCATCCCAAGACTACCTTTAGTTTACCAGTTGCTGCCATCTCTTCCCCTGAGAGAAACCTTCTCCTGTGTGACCTATCTTTTTAATGCCTTTCTGTTCTACCTTCTCATTGGCTCTAAACCCAACCACATGACTTTCTCATCACTGCCTGTCTATACAGACCTCCAGGTCTCTATGGTTGGTACTGGGATTAAAGGTGTGTGTCACCATGCTTGGCTGTGTCCTTGAACAGAGACTCTGCCTGCTATATGATCGAATTAAGGGTGTGTGCCACCAGCACTGGACTTCTGCTAAATGACTTGCTTTTAGCTCTGACCCCCAGGCAACTTTATTTATTAACATACAAATAAAATCACATTTCAGCACAAATACAATATCACCATAGTGGTCAACATAACAGATCTTTCTTTTTCTTATTTCTTCTAGGCTTAAGATCCAAAGAAAAAGAATATGCTTTCCAAAGTGCTGAGGTAAGTCCAATGTCTGTGTATTAGCTCACTATATGTAAAATACAAAGATGAAGTCAAGGTTAGCACCTCAGCTATGTAGCTGTCTTGGACCCTACTTATCCACTCCTATACTATAGTCTCTCTTCTCCCACTTGCTCATCTTTTAGTGTGAGACAGATCCCATGCCTCATTTACTATTTAAATTTAACACATTTGTATTCTCACTCAAGAAAACCTACCCTTTCTGAATAGTTTGGCTGTCAGCCAGTTGCTTGATTTAAGAGTTCCACAAGTTCGAAAATTCCTTTAAGAACTAAGTTTTAAACTGGAGAGGAACATGCTAGTGTCGTATTGGGAAGCAATCATAAGTCTGAATTAATATTGAGGTTTCCTGTATAATAAGTTCAGATGTGTTGGGATTTGATCTGCAAGACGATGACTTTCAGCCTAACACCATGGGGAAGTGTAATGCTGTTTTGTATATGACATCTGTTTACACCACGGTTGTTAGTGTGGAATATATTATTATCAAGGGCTATGTCTGGTTCAGGTGACTCAAAAGAGAGGAGACCATTTTAAACTAAAACAATAAAATCAGATACAGTTGGTCTCTGTATCTGCAAGTCACAGATGTGTGTAGTCACTTGGAGAGAGGAAAAGAGAAATAATCCTATAACAGCATGTTGTGCATCTCAAATACACACAATGGAGTAATGTGATGATTTGTGAGTCTTCTGAATGAATAAGACCACATTTTGTTTCTTGCAGAAGTTTGTGACATCCATCCACTTATCACTGTTGTTCCATTTTGTACCACTTAATTGGTTAGTGGCTGGGGACTGGGAAGGAGGCACATGTAAAAGGCATGCCACTATTAAGGGGAACCATAGGCTTGACCATAGGAAGGATTCTTCTTATGCATAACAGGTCTAGGTCAAGGGAGACAATGAAATGCTTAGAAAAGAGTTTTTAAAAAGAAGAAAACTATATTAGTTTATGTTTCAAGGTGAAGACATAATTGTAGTTTGGGGGGCCAACTCAGAACAAGTTTATCTTTTCCCTAAGGCTAGAGAGACTGAAGTTTGCTGGCAAGTTCCTGTGAGGTTACTGTGTGGTTCTGTTCAGCCATTTCATATGTAAAACAACTGTTCTTTCTTATGATCAGAGAATGCAGATGTGGAATTGCAAGGCTGTGGGAGAGAGTAAAAACAACCTGAGTTCCTTTATTGTCGTCATAGTAGAAATGTACCATTTATTTTTACTTACTTTTATGGTTTTTAAAAGATTCCTTTTGTTTTTATTAAAATGCGTATGTGTGTGTGGTGCACACATGTGTTCTGGTGCCCATGGAGGCCAGAAGAAGGTGCAGGAGTTACAGGTGGTGCTAGGAACCAAGCTCAGGTCCTCCAGGAGGGCAGCAATCATTCTTAACCTTTGAGACATCTATCTCTTCATCATTTGTTTGTAGAGGCTACCATTTCAGAACTGTCTGATGGGTTAATTTTACTTGATATTTTGTTATAGTTTGATGAACAAGTAGAATTCACAAGTGTAACTTAGGTAGGCTGAAGTAGTTTGAATTTACCTGTGCTTAGCACTGTCTTTCTTAATCCTTGCTAGGAAGGCAGAGAGACTGGTGTTGTTTCCTGGCAATTTCACTGTGTAAGCTCTACAGCACAGGAGTGCATTCCCAAAAGCTCCTGAGGTATCCTTAATCCATACTAACTGTTTTTCAAAACCAATTTGCCCAGAACCAACCAGTCATAGTGAGATGCTAGATATGATGCTCCCAAAAGGAGATAACTGAGTACCCAGTGTGGATATGGACTTCAGGTTACTTCTGTTAGCTGGGGCTGCTCCTGATCCCATTCCTGGAAATTCAGAAAGTGGGCAGGTGAGACCTCAGGAGCCAGTTCTGTGGTGTGTGGACCACTGAAAAACAAGTGGATTGAAAGCCTATGTGCGGGCTGGAGAGATGGCTCAGGGGTTAAGAGCACTGGCTGTCCTTCCAGAGGTCCTGAGTTCAATTCCCAGCAACCACATGGTGGCTCACATCCATCTGTAGTGAGATCTGGTGCCCTCTTCTGGCCTGCAGGCATACATGCAGGCAGAACACTGTATGCATAATAAATAAATAAATCTTTAAAAGAAAGAAAGAAAGAAAGAAAGAAAGAAAGAAAGAAAGAAAGAAAGCCCATGTGCAAGAAAGCAGAAATGTTTTTAGTTGCAAGTTGCTTATGTGTATCATATGTTCACAGGGATTTTTCTGGAATTGTGTGCTTTAAAAAAAAAAAATGATGTGTCATCTTCAAAGTTACAAATGTTTAATTTCAAGCCAATGCCAAGAAGCATGAAATATCTAGCCAGTGATGCATATTCCCTGTTGGTACTGCCCAGAATCCTAAAACTTCTAGAGCTCCTGGTTGTTTTACTGTGATGTACAAGTTTTTAAGCATTTCACCTGTTGCAGATTGTCTCATGAATTAGTAGAACTTCCTTTACAATAGCCCTTTTCCTTTCTCCGTCCCTCCCATCTCCCTTTTCCTTTCCAACCATACACAGACACATGTACAGATACATGCACACATGTACACGCATGTACGTATATTTGCAAATTTTTATACCATTTCAGATGGGGAAATAGAGTTCAAATTTTATGGTGCAGTATTTCTACAGAGAGAAACCTGCTGTTCTTGCTTTGGAAAATTAAATGCTATGTTTTTTTAATCAGGCTATCCTTAACAGCTCTGTATCTCCCTCTCCCTCACCTACTTCTTGCTATTGACAGAACCTGGACACCAGAGAGACCAGCTTCCTCATCTCTAGAGAGCTACAGACATTGGTAAGCAGTGATTCATGCTTCCTTTCTTGGATGAACAGACAAAGATGTCCTTCTGTGGCCTGAACTGGAGATACTGTCTCTTAAATCCCAGGTCTTCATGTGTGCTATCTGAGAATGTATTACTTTTGGAAAAATTCTTTAAGAAAAAAATTACATCAGACATGGTCATGAGAATGGCATACAGAGGGCATCAGTTTTCACTTTAATAAGTCCTGGTGTTGCAGAAACTTCATCAAAGCCAACCTGTGTTTATGGGGGTGGGGGGTCTTGGACTTGGAACCTTCTTACTCCATTACAGTATGCTTCCTTATAAATTGATGACTAAGAATAATCATAATTTAAACTTTAAAAATTAAATTTATATCCAACTCAGAAGTTATTTGTAGCTGGTGTTTTCTCTCTGGGTCCTGCCAAGCCCCAGTAGTCCAACAGCCCACTTACAAAATAAACAGACATTTATATTCTTTAAACTGTTTGGCCTAATGGCTCAAGCTTTTTGTTAGCTGTTTTTATATCTTAAATTAGCCCATTTCTATTACTCTATAAGTTGCCATGTGGGTTGTGGCTTGCAAGTACCTTACATCTCGATTGTCATGATGGCAGCTGGCAGCATCTCCCTGCCTCAGCCTCCCAGAATTTTTCTCCTCCTTGTACCACCTGCCCTATCCTTTTTGTCTGGCTGCTGGCCAATCAGAGTTTTATTTATCAATCAATTATCCACAACAGTTATTGAACTTTAATTTGATTAAGTTTAGGATTTTTATTTTTTATTTACTGACTAAATAAGGGTGGTATTTGGGAAGACAAGCAATGGAGTTCAGGTTTCCTCTGGCATTGTCTTTGAGGGTCCTTAATTATGCTTAGTAGCCATGTCTCCTCTACATGATTTAGACAACTCCAAGTACTTTCTTGTATCTGGTGACCTCCAGGGTCTATGTTGCCTTTTTACTTCATAGAGTGCGCCCCAGCTGCAGCATTCCTAATGTGTTTCTTGGGACTCAAACTGGAGATGAAGAAAGTAAAAACTGTTGCCAGCTTGGCATCATATCCTGGGCACATTGGGATGCTTTAACCTTGATTATTTGGCTTAAAGTGGGTTTGCTCTTGGGTTTCTCCACTACAATGTTTCTGTGTGTTTCTCTTCTCCTATACTGTACTAGACTCTGGGTCAGTATGCAGTGTGCACGTAAGGGCAGAGGTTGTGCTTAATCTTGAGGGTAGATAATAGTAATTTTTTTTTTACTGTCACAAGCAGTAAAAGCTTGAACCCAGGGCATTCTAGATAAATATTCTACCATTAAGCTTCATTCCCCTTCCCTAGAGTTCTTCTATGGCCTTCCCTTCCCTTCCCTGCCCTTCCTTCCTTCCTCTGCATCACAGATATTTATTTTATATCTTGTGTTACAAACTCAGAAATACTCTAATTCATTGCATTAGAGAGCTTTTTAGTGAATTCTGTATAACTTCAACACACTCCATTATTGTGTTCTGTTTTATTTTTGATGTTTTCTTCATTTCTGATACTACAAGATACTGCAAGTTCCTCTTGTACATTTCTTTCATTAATCCTAGAATGAATCCCTCCTTTGGTTTTCATTACGACCAGTTACCACGAAGTGTATCTGTCTCTGTCAATATCTTTTTAGACATATTCAAAGTTGGATGATTTAAGGTGCACTTGTTCAGTGAGATTCCCAACGTGCACATCTATACCAGCCTTGAACCCAGTACTGTGCATGGGACTAGGGAACAGTGGAAAGGGACTGTTTCTGGAACCCAGAAGGAGAATATCAAGCACATGAGACATTCTCGAATTTAAACATAGGAAGGTGAGGAGGGCTGGAAAAATGCATTCTAGTTTTCAGTTAGAGTATCATTGGGCTCTTTTCTTTTTCTAAAATAAATGTAAAAATACTTTTAAAATTCAGTTTTCCTTCTTTTTTCTTTAATGGCATCTACCTTTTGTGTTCTCTTTAGGAAACATTTTCTTGCATCAATATAAGGGATAATTTCTCTGATTTTCTTCTGCAAAACAGCGTTTAGTTGTGTTTAGTCTATGGCCCCTTTTGGATTAACTTTCATCACCTCAGAGATTAGAAGCTCACCATGCCACCCTAGTGTATGATGATGTACTGTGTACCCTAATAAAACTTGCCTGAAGATTAGAGAACAGAACAAGCCACTAGATTAAACATAGAGGCCAGGCAGTGGTGGTACACACCTTTAATCCTAGCACTCAGGAGGCAGAAATCCATCTGGATCTCTGTGAGTTCAAAGCCACCCAGGCAGTGGTGGCATACAACTTCAATCCCAATACTTGGGAGTCACATACCTTTAATCCCAGCACTAAGAAGGAAGTGATATGGAAGAGCAGAGAAAGGTATATAAGGCATGAGGAGACAGGAACTAAGGCTTTTTGGCTGGAGGCCTTTTCAGGCTGAGGATTCCTTGAGGTAAAATGTGGTAGTGGCTTGTTCCTTTGTCTCTCTGGTCTTTCAGCATTTAACCCAATATCTGGCTCCCAGCTTTTTATTATTAAAAGACCTATTTAGATTTCACACTACACTAGTGCCCCCAGGTCTCTTAGTAAATCTGTAGTCAATTCAGGGAAGTCAACAGTGATTGACAATAATCTTCAAATCTCACCAAAGGTGCCAGGAAAATCAAAGCATTGAGGGGAATAACTTCAGACCAGCAGAAGAATGTAGTTTATGCAATGTCTGACATCCAGCATGCACCCATGAGTCAATAGCAGTAACCCTTCTATCTGCACACACAAAGGCTCCTTAGTTCTCAGAATAGCAATTTCATACTGTCTTAGTGTTTCTGTGGCTTCAATGAAACACCATGACTCAAAAGCAAGTTGAGAAAGAAAAAGTTTGTTTAGCTTATACTTCCATAGTGCTGTTCACCATAGAAGGAAATCAGGACAGGAATTTAAGCATGGCAGGAGGAGACAATGAAGGAGTCTAGTAACTGGCTTTTTCATTATGTCTTGCTCAGCCTACTTTCTTATAGAACCCAGGACTACCAGCCTAGGGATGGCCTCACCACAATAGGCTGGGCCCTCCTCCCCATCAGTCACCAATGAAGAAAATGCCTTACAGGCATGCCTACAACCTGATCTTATAGAGGAATTTTCTCAATTGAGGTTTCCTCCTCTCAGATAACTCTAGCCTGGGTCAAGTTATCAAAAAACTACGCAGCACAGGCACCAGCAGCTTAGGCCTCCAGAGCCTTGAAGCAGACCTCTTTTAATGATAACTTATGTGATCATTTGTCTTTTCACTTTTATCAAATATGAGCAATGTGGGCCTTTGGATGCTATGGGTTTGATTTTTTTTTTTCAAGTTTTCTTCCCACAGCAATGAGGATTGAATACAGGGCCTGCAGGCAAGCTTGACCAATGAGCTGTTTCAGACAGTGACCATTGTCCCTGGCAACTTCAGGTAATTTCCTTGGTGTCTTAAATGATACCATGGTAAAAGATTGAAGACAATTCATTATGCCAATAGTTGAATGCTATTTCCTTTGCACCTCAGTATTTGGGAAGTCACAGAATATTTAAAATTAAGCCCTATGCATTTTTTTTTCCTTCTTAATCTCCTGGAGACAAAGTGTAGCTATGTTCCCCAGGCTGGTTTGGAATATCCAGTCCTCCTGCTCCAGCCCTGCTGGGATCATAGGTGTATATCACCACACTGTACTACCATGCAAATTTCCCACACTATGAATCACCCAGAGTAATGTCAGGGTTTTGCTATGTTTGTTGGTAGAAGCAAATTTAACAGACTACATCACTTGACGTTTCTGTTTTTACCACATTTTTGTTTATCACTTCTTTTCTCTCTTAACTAAGTTCCAAACATATTTTAAGCATGGTTTTAATAAAGGATTTGTAAGTTTACAACTTTTTCCTGTTCATTATTTTCATTCTTTTTCTCCCCATTTTTTCCTTCCTTCCTGTTCACTTCCTCTGAGGTTGGACTTTAAATGCTGTAGACACATACTGAAGGTTTGTGCTGTACCAAGGGTAGGACTGACAGCCCTGTAGTATATATAATGCTTAAGAGGTGAAAGGATTCACTGAGACACACATTAAGCAGAAGTGGAGAGTTTATCGGTTTCCCTGTAGCACAGCAGCAGTGGGTAAGGTGAGAGAGAAACTCACGGACACAGGCTTTCTGAGGGCCAGCGTCTAGGCAGGCATTCAGGCTGTTTTAGTGTCATGATGATTTGAAATAATTAGTGCTGGGGCTTGTTGTAGCTAGCAACACCTAGAGTAGGTCTTGCTAAGTCAGAAATGTCTCAACTCGCCCTAGGCTGATGGTCACACTGTGAAACCAGAGCTTGCTATGATAAACTCTTTCCAGGTAGGTGGTGGCTATACTTCGAGGAAGCAAATCCCTCCTATGAGGGAACAACAGCCTTGCTCCAAGGCTGGCATATCTCGACATAGTCATCCACTACAGAGCATAGCTTTATTCATGTGTGCCTGTGTGGTGGAATCTTGAAGCCCAAGTGGAATTGTGCTCATGCTCCGTTGGTTGCTTCACAGCCTGAGAAACGATTCAATTTGTTCCTGAGGAGGCGTCTTATGGTAAAACAGTGCTGGCTGCTGATGCCTGTGCCTGAGTGTCTGCAGTGACAGCCTGGTGCTTTCTGAATTCTGAATTCAATTCCATGAATGCCATAAACACAGGGTGGAGAGTGGGGGAGGTCTTGATCACTGATTCTCAGTTCCCAGGCAGCTGGCATTTAACCATGGCCATTTTCAGTCTTTTCCATTGGATGAGCCCACTTCCTAATAGCATATGTGCAAACACAGTGTGAATGGCTTCAGAGGCTCAAGAACCATCAGTTATGTAAATCACAGTAAGCTAGATCCTAGCTGAGTATTGCTTTGTAGTAACTGGGCATCTCTAAGGGCAAATAAACACACAAATATATATATATATATATATATATATATATATATATATATATATATATATATATATATATATATATACACTAAAACGTGTTCTTTATGACATGTTTTCAGCAAAATAAAAGCATGGTGTGTTTTAATAGCGTCCAGTTGTCTGTGACAAAATGAATGGATGTTTTTCTGCTCCATTGAGCTCTAATCGATTTTTGTTAAGAATCTGAAGACTTGGGACTGGAGAGATGAGTCAGTGTTTATGAGAACTGGCTGTTCTTCCAGAGGTGGTGGGTTTGAACCTCAGCAACACATAGTGGCTCACAGTCATCTCTAACTCCAGTCCTAAGGAAATCCTAGGGTGAGCTTTTCTGAACAACATAAATGCTCCTAAAATCATTAATGATGAACTAGAGAAGTATGGATATTATTTTGCTTTCTGACTTTGTTCTTTGATTATATGTAGACCAATGATGTCTCTCTTGCCAATTGGCTTCCATACATTTTGATAAATTTTATCAAATATGTTAATTTTATAATCATGTACAACAGTGCCAGTGAGTATTTTATTTATTTTTCCTTTTTAAAAACTGACTTTCAGCCAAGGTATAGCAGGTTAATTTTTCTCAGTTTTTTTTCACATTCTTTTATGAAAGAGGAGAGGCTATACGTTTTTTTCTAGAGACAGGCAGAGAAATCAAGCCTATCATTTGAATTACAATATTCTGACTTAGTCTGCTCCCTCTAGAAATTTCTGTCTCTTTGTTCATTTCCCGACTCTTATCCTCATATGCCTTGAGAACCTCTTTCTCCCCCATGACAACCAGCAGCAATCCATAGATCAATAGAATTACTGTGTTCACAAACCACAGATCAGCATGAGATTTCTGTCCTGTTTGTGGCCGGGCACCACTTGCGCCTTCTATGGGGACTCTCAGCTGGGCTGACTGGTGTAGCACAGGGGCTGCAGAAGATGCTCCCAGGCTAGCAGATACACCTGTGGAGAAAAATCCAGGGATCTAGCTCCCATCCACCAGTTCCAGGAAGACCTCCCACCAACCATTGCATGATGCTCAGCCTCTCACAAGGGGCTGTCAACTCAAAAGCACAAAGTATCCTACTTTTCATATGGGTGGTGAGGAATACAAAATCAAATGCGAAATCTCTTTTGTTTCCCCTGAAATGCTCAGTAATGAGTTTTGTTTGTTTTATTTTGTTTTGCTATCATGGGCTGGACATCATGTAAAAGATGAATTGTAAATTTGATTATTAAATTGAGAAAATTCATAAAATCATAACAAAAAGATGAATTGTAGCTCATCTGAGACATAGATGGCAGATATTCATAGGACTTAGCTTCGGTGAGGCCACTGGCCAGCTGCCTGCTTCTGATTCTTAACTGTACCTTGGTTTTTGATTGTGCCCTGGAAGAAGTGTGTAAAAATGCATTGCTTAGTAGACTAATTGGTGTGGCTGGCGTTTTATTAAAACCACACATTTCTGTCTGAGCTTGCATTTTACTGTCAATGTATAAGTATCTTCATCATACATTTTGTCCTGATTGCAGCATTTTTGTGAGAGCATGTGGTTCATGTGTTGAAGCATGCAACTAATATGTTTCAGCCTTTCCCAAGTATGTATCATTTAACCTTCTTTGTGGACTCTTACCTTATAAAAGGGACCTAATTTCTGTTGTGTTTCATCTTGACTTGTGTGTTAAGAGTGGAAAAAGGGAAGTGGTGGCCATCGCAGCCGCTTCCCTTCATGTTTTTGCCTTCATGTAAAATCCTATCACTTATGTCTTCTACAGTTTCAAAGAAGTGAGCAAAGCAAAGACTCAATCTTCTTCAGAGATGGAATTAGGCAGATTGACTTTGTCCTTTCCTATGTGGAAGATACAAAGAAAGACTCAGAGATAAAGGCAGTAAGTGCTTATCTGGGAGAATCGGGAAAGAAAGGAAGACTCTATACAAAGAACCCACTGAGAAGTCACTACGTGTGCAGTTCACATATATCTCCTGAATGCTCTGGAGACAATGACAGCAACAACTTTTTTCTCCCCCCACCCCCGTCCTCTCCTCCTCTCTCTTCCAACTTCTCTTTCTATGTGACTGATACCTATTTCTTTTCTTTCTTTTTTTTTTTCCGAGGCACAGTTTCACTGTGTAGGTTTGCGCTTTTCCTGGAACACACTCTGTAGCCCAGGCTAGCCTAAAACTCACAGAGATCTGCCTGGCTCTGCCTCCCAAGTGCTGGGATTAAAGGTGTGTGCCACCACCGCCTGGCCGACTAATACCTATTTCATACACCTTGCCTTAGTGTGACCCCTCACTCTAATGCAGTGGTTCTCAACCTTCCTAATTCTGTGATCCTTTAATACAGTTCCTCATGTTGTGATGATCCCCAGCCACAAAATTATTACATTGCTGCTTCATAACTGTCATTTTGCTACTTTTATAAGTTGTAATGTAAACATCTGATATGCAGGATATCTGGTATGTGACCCCCAAAAGGTCATGAACCACAGGTTAAGAACCACTGAGCTAGTATCTCCTTTTTATATGCAGTTTTCATCTTCAAAGTGTATGGTCAACCGATCTAATGAAAAACTTGCTTTTGTGCTGAGCTCTAATCCTGACTCTACCACTAATTACTTTCTGAGTTTGTTTATTCTATTTGCTTTCCTGCCTCTCAGCCCACAAGCATGTTGTCTTGTTCCTTGTTCCATGCCCAGGTCCTCAGAATGCTGGTAAGGTGTGATAAGTGCTCAGTATTTGAAATGATGGCTAAGAAACTTGATCTGCATGTGTAATGTATGTATGTATGTATGTATGTATGTATGTATGTATATATATATGTATATATATGTATATATATATACACATATATATTCATTTATATGCTGAAATGTCACCAAAATAACAAAGGAGTGTTATCCCCAGAACCTGAGCTTCCTTTGCTTTGTATCTTTCTACCCTGTCCAAGTAACCATCCACTAATGCCTCTGAAATTCACAGACAATGGTCATTTTTTTTTATCTTTTTATATCTTCTATGGATGATCCCTTCACACCTGGCCCTTCTTTGAGGATTTTTGCTTCTCATATCCATCTTCCTTTTCAGTAGGGACAGTATAGGCTGAGTACCTTGTTGACTTGATTCTTCCTTTTTGGTTTCTAAAATTCCTGAGTTTTGAGTCTCATCAAAGAGGCTTAATTGCTGTTTCCCCACCCCCAGGCCTCCCTTTATTTCTGCCACTGTTACCTCTGGCTCACTGTCTCTCTCCTCCACCACTCCTTTCTGATGACCCATGAACACAACACATGTGTAAGTGTTCATATTGGCATTTGTCATTTCTGTTCTTGAATGTCCTTTACCAATGATCTTAGCTTTTACTTAACCATCCATCCTCCTAAATTAGATCATTGCAAGTGACTGTAACTCTGTAACTTTATTCCATTTGTCTGTTTAATTCACCTCTTGAATTGTTCTTGCCCATACCTTTTTTATCACACAGACCAGAAAAGATACTATAATATATTGCCATATTTTTTTCTTTCTTCCTCCCTCCCTCCCTCCCTTCATCTGTCCATATCTCCCTTGCTTCCTTCTTTCCTTCTGTAAATTTTCATTAGCATATGTTGGTTATGGAATGTGTGACATTCTCATACATGCGCATAACATGCTTCAGTCATATTCACCCAGTCTGTTTCTTTCTCCATGCCTCTTCCACATGTGTAATGTTCCCCTTTTTTTACTTTCACACCCCTCCCCAACTCCACAAGCCTTGTTAGTCCAGATTTCTCCCCTTAACGTGATGATCTGCAGTTTCAAACATAGCCATGCAAATGTCATAATTTCATTCTTCTCCATTATGTATAGACCATTTTTCCTTGTCCACTCACTCATGTGTTATCTTAGTCAGTATTTTGCTATGAAGAGACACCATGACCACAGCAACTCTTATAAATGAAAGCATTTAATTGGGGCTTGCTTATGTTTCAGAGTTTAGTCCATTGTCATCATGACAGGGAGCATGGCAGCATGCAGCCTGAATGGTGCTGAAGAAGTAGCTGAGAATTCTACATCTGGATCCACAGGCAGCAGGAAAAAAAGAGAGCTACTGGGCCTGGCTTAGGCTCTTGAAATCTCAAAGGCCACCCTCAGTGACACATTTCCTCCAACAAGGCCTCCTAATTCTTCTAAGTAGCGCCACTCCCTGCTGACTAAGCATTCAAATATATGAGTCTGTGGGGGGGACATTATTATTCAAAACACCACATCTGTTGATGAGCTTGCAGGCTGACTCCATAATTTAGCTGATGTGACAGAGCTGTAGTAAGCGAGGTCCCGCAGGCATCTTCATAGTTACTTCTCTTTACCCCTTCATCCAGTTTAAGTCTAATAATCAACAACTGTAATCACTCTACTATATGTGTCTTCATGTCCTTTCCTCCATATTATATTTAATTGCCAAAAACCACTTTAAGTAAAACCCTTAGTGTACTGCATGCAAAGGTCCTTGCACCCCAACCTCAATGTCCATCTCCACATACAGAGCAATAGCCAAATCTCAGTTCTTGTCTTGCTTAGTCAGTGTGTTAGTCAAGGTTTTCTAGAGTAGCAGCACTTATAGAATGAGTATATATATATATATATATATATATATATATATATATATATATATATATATAAAGGGAATTTCTTAGAATCAGTTAGTGTCCTAGGACATTGATACCCTCTTCAGTCCTCCACAGCCACTGTATTCACATGTACAAACACACACACACACACACACACACACACACACACACACACACACACACTATACAACTGAATTTTGTAAAAATATAACATATTATAATTTACCTTCCAGCATAAGTCTATAGAAAGTGAATTACATGAAAATTGGGCACATGCTATCATTCATTGTTTTTAATCTGTATGAAGAAACTCTCTCACAGCTAAAATTTTTTTCTCATCTAAAATTTCCATACTATTTTTCACACATTTTCCTTCTCATGTGAATGGCTACCCTTGTGCATCTTCTATTATTCATTAAATCATAACTTTGCAACAATAAACATAAGTAGATTGATTGAAAATTTTTATCTTTAACCATAACATTCTAAGTCTTAATTTTCTCTTGGTATTGATTAATTTTACAACTATGTAAAGTTATGATTATATGAGTGCATAATTGATAAAATATCACTGATATATTACAAAATATGTCCAGAAAAATTTTAACATAAGTAGCATGCCTATCATAAATGCATTGATTGATGAGGTACAAGGACTTGACATTGTTTTCTTCATTTATGCATGAATAAAATCATTCCTAGAATCAAAGGGTTCAGGTTCAAATATGTTCTTTTGTTCTTATATATCAAGGTGCAAAGTAAGGTGATTTTTGGATCAATAGGCTGGAATTATAGATTTCTTGAAACCCCTGAGTTTTGTGCAAGTATTTAAAAAAGGTGGATGGAGAGGTGGCTCAGTAATCAAGAGCATTGACTACTCTTGCAGAAACCTTTGGTGTGGTTCTCAGCACATACATGGAGGCTCAGGACTGTCCATAACTTCAGTTCCAGGAGCTCAAAGTCCTCTTCTGTCCTCTCTGGGCACTTCACACATATGGTGTACATGCAGGCAAGACACTCATACACATAAAATAAAAATCAATAAAACCTTTTAACCAATCTAGAACAATCTCATTACTTACAAAGCATTAATGTTTAAAATAATCTTTAATGATCTGGCATTCATTCTGAGCTCTGCCATCAGTCCTGTTGAACTCTGAAGGTGGGCGATGCTCTAAGTTACAAAAGCCCATGTCTTTGCAACTAAAGATTCAGTCACTCTGTTGGTGCTGGATACGGCATTTTAAATTATTCTCCATGCCTACTGTTGTTTTTTTTTTTAATTTTTTAAAAAGATGTATTTAAGTAAAGATAGCTGAGGAAGGAGGGTTTTCAGACATAGGCCCCTTCATATTAACAATGGAAGGGGAAAGGACATACTAAAGTGATTCCTTATAAAGTTTGCCAGAGCCTCAATGTAAAGGAACCTGTTGCTCATAAATGACTCAGAACATCCTAGTGAAGCTTTTCAAATTTCAGTATTTCTGAAAATGTTCACACTTCAATCACAATGGAGGCTGGAAGAAGCTTTACTCATCAATGCTTTGTCTAAATCCTACAGTAATTATTATTTGTAAGCCATGACCTGTAGTGAATCTTAACCTTTCTTTCTCCAAGTGAAAGCCCTCTTGCTATTTCAAAAGCAAAGGCCGTGCTGAGATTATGGTCTGTAGTGACATTAGAATAATTGATTTGAGGATTGCTGGTTTTTGTAATATTGAGTACTTACCAGCTAGGAGCCTGTGTGCCTTTGTTCTGAAAGGCTTCTCAAACTTTCAAATCACTCAGTTAAATTTTGTGCATATCTTCAAATAGAGCCTGTGAATCTTAGAGATTGTTCATATTTTGTATTTCCAGAGTTTTGTCTATTGTGGTATAGGTCAAAATCAGCCCACGGCCTGAAGGTAGGGATATTTTGTTGGGTATTTTTACGTACAACCATGGAAGGTCCTAGAACCCTCTGGAAGCACAGCCTTGAGTCTGCCTAGCCCTTAATAAGCCATCATTAAGGTTAGCCAGGCATGCCAGCTAACATAGAGTGTTGACCTGTCACTGTGCACTAACACAGAGAATTGCCCTGGCACTATGAACAAACCCAAAGGGTTGGCCTGACATTTCCAGCTACCACAAAGGGTCAGGTTGGTGCTGTCCACTGATATAGAGCACCTGCATCACCCTTTCCATTTGTTTTTTACCATAGGAGAGAAGACAGGAATTTCACCTAAATCTCAGGAAAACAGGTCTTGAGTTGGAAATTGAAGACAAAATGGTAACTATATTTGATAAATTATTCAAGGTTCTTATTTTAAGTGGGTCTTTCTCCTATTCCTGTATTTGGCTATCTAGATGATGGGTTTGGAACAAGACATGTATCTTTTGGCTACAGAAATGTGCATAGAGACAAGAAGACCTGCATTGTCACAGGTCAATAGTCAGTGAAACTTTTTAAAAGTCAGTAGGATCATAGGAAGTGGGAGAATGGCCAGTCTGCAAAGTGCTTGCCATACTAGAGTGGATACCCAAGTTTCACCCCGAAACCATATACAAATCTGGATGTGGTAATATGTACTTATAAAGCCAATAATGGGCAAAAAATGTGGGTCCCTGGGACATACTGCCCATCAAGTCTACCCTCATTGGTGAGTCCCAGGCCCACTAAAAGACCCTATCTCAAAGCAAACAAACAAACAAGGTGGATGGCTTCTAAGGAACTATACCTAGTATTGACTTCAGCCACTACACACATCTACACACTACATATGCAACATCAGACAGACAGACAGACAGACACACACACACACGCTTTCTACTTGGTACAGAAAGGTGAAGCACTTTGTGTACATATCTGTCTTTCCTTGAAGCAGCCTGTCTCATTCTGCACTGAACCTGGCTGTCTTTCAGGGTAGCCCACCATTTAACCCAGGATACTCTGTTCATGGATAGGTTACATTATTTTATTCTTTAACCCATTCATGTTCATCTACTGATTTTTTCCCAATTACCTTTAAAGTTGCAATTAAAGCCCTACTTAAGATCATATTCTATCTGTGACTCTTCTAATATCCTCTAACTTTGATTTTATTTTCTAATAATTTTTCTCTTCAGTTCTGAACCAATAAACATGTGAAATACAATACAAACTGTAACTTATTTTCCCATGTAGTGGACTTTCAGGTGGGCTCTATGCAGTAACTGTGTAAGAAGAGTGAGAATATCTAACAGCATGCATATAATACAATATAATATATATTAATAATCTCATATAATCATCTAAACAAAATCCTGAGCTCAAGCTCACTATAACTATTATAGTGTCCAGAATTATACATATAGCTATAAAATTGTTATTATTATTATTATTATTATTATTATTATTATTATTATTATTATTGAGACAGGGTTTCCCCATGTAACAGCCCTAGCTGTCCTGGAACTCACTCTGTATACCAGACTGGCTTTGAACTCACAGAGTAAAATGATTTATTTATGGTTTATTACCAAACAACATCTGTGCACAAATATTAAAGAACAAAGGGGAACCTGAGCCGAAACACAAGCCACTGCTAAAACCCACCATGGCTCGCTCCTAGCTCAAAAGGGCTGCTTCTTCCCTCAGTCACGTCCATCCCCAATGAAAGCCCCACCTCTTGGACCAAAACACTCCTCTCAATTGGCTAACAGACAGGGGACAGAATTCCCATAACATTTCCCCCTTTTGTCTAATTAAGAAGGAACGGTTCTAACTCTAATGTAGTAAAACTATATACAATAAGAATTATTATTGCCAGGTGGTGGTGGCACATGACTTTAATCCCAGCACTCAGGAGGCAGAGACAAGTGGTTTTCTGTGCATTTCAGGCCAGCCTAGTCTACAGAGTGAGTTCCAGGACAGGCTCCAAAGCTACAGAGAAACCCTGTCTTTAAAAAAAAAATAACAAAAAACAAAAAACAAAAAAACTTATTATCACGTATTGTCCAAATAAAAAGGAAAGGTAATAACCTTAATAAAAATTAAACTACATACAAGAGCAATTATCAAGCAAGAAATACATTCTCAATGTCTAGTCCATAAGTAATTGATAAATTTATAGTGATTACTCCATTAGCTGTCCTTTCCTGAGGAGTCCAAAGTTTTATACCTAATATGCCTTTTGCCAGGATTTGGGAAAACTGTAACTACAGCTGCCTAGTCTTCAACTCCATCAAAGACCTGAGAAGGAACTAATATTACCCGGGTAAGCAAGAAGTGCAAGCAAACGACTTCCAAAAAATGTGAGAAATGACAGAAACATTTGGCTACCTGGACAGTCACCCAAGTTTCCTCTGCAACACTGTGGCATCCATCTTTGGCCTATAGGCCTAAAATATGTGACAGACTCTTTTCAGAAGCAGGAAATTTTGAAGAACTGTCATAACCTGTCTGGCAAAGTTCAGCAGTCAACTTTCTTTGTGTCCTACTTGTCCAGTTTGGACAGCGTACTGTCAACAGTCGAGGCAAGGGCAGTTTCTTGCCCTAATGGCTAGCTTATGCAACAGAGAAAGCAAACTCCATATTGGAGTTTCTTTGATGCCCATTGTCTTTAGAAGTAGATCAGTGCAAAAAAAAAAAAAAAAGGTAGACCAGTGCTGCCAGGAGCAGATATGTCTCATGTCAAGAAAAGTCTAAGTTATTAAAACATTTTAAATGCCATATTCTGTAGGTCTTTGAAGTGTTTGAAGATTATCTAGCTACCTGAAATATATCTCTGTATACCTAGAAAACATAACTAACGTGACTGTAAGTTTGATAGTTATGGGTGAGTATTAGCCTGTATTTCTTTATTAGCCTAAATAGCTTTTAAGGACTAAAACTTGATATTGCATAAGTAAACAAGCTGTACTGGTAATACCTTAAGCAAAAATAAAAACAGACATACAGCATAAGGACAATAACCTCAAGTTTGTAACAATATACAAAAATATCTTCAACAGAAGTAAAAACATACGTACAGTATAACAAAAATGACCTTAAATTTGTATTAATATACAAAAATATCTTAAACAGAAGTAAAGACATATATTCAATATAACAAAAATAAACTTAAATTTGTATCAATATACCAAAATCAATACCAATGTAAATTAGTTAAGACTAGTAGTTGCTTTTTAGTTTGAAAGTAGATTCAGTAATCTACCTTTTTATCCTATCATATCTATCACCCCCTTTTTTTGTTCATACTAAATAACAACTTGTAACCAACCCCCCCCCAACATGATAACAAATATCCATAACACAGTGAAAGACCAAAATCCACCCACCCAAGGTCTTGGGAATGTGGGTGTCATGTTCTTAAAATTACTTCCTGCTGTCGGGGGGTGGGGGTGGGGGCGCGACAGCATCTCCAGGGGACCCTGAGAAAATGAAACAATGGTCATGTCCTGGGAGAACTACCTGTATCATTTGTTGCCAGTCTCTGAGTAATGGGAAAGTGTAGGGCTTATCTGAAGCCCTAGCTGGAGTAGTGCAAGAGGGTGGACCATCTCAGCTAGCCACCTTGGAATTACCCTCTGCAGTTTGCAGTCCAAAGCTAATCATTGGGTGGTTTATCAGCATAGTGATATTATCACAATCTAAGTAGAATTGTTGTTGTGGGGTACCATCATCTTTATGCAGACTTCAGAGATCACTGTTAGGAATGTTTATTGTTCACTGTAGAAAACTTAAGCATATTAAACGTCATATGCTGTAAGTCTTAGAGAGGTTAAAGTACCATGCTCTATTAAATACATTTGGGATAGCTAGGCTTAATTCCTAAATATCTGTTTAAACTTAAGACTGAAATCATGTACAGGAAGCTACATGAAGCCTAAGGTTAGAATTAGTTAGTACTTTATAATATCATTAATGTCAAAACAGAAAATTTAAATTTTGAGATAGTACTTACACCTTAAGAAAAGTTTTAAAGAGTCAAAATAAGTCAGAGGGTTATGAGATTAGTGACAATATAATAGTCTCTAGATTTTGGTTTTCTTCTGTCCCATACCAGGTGGCTCTTCTGATATGAGACAGGATTTGAATTTTCTTTTAACAAACATTCTGGGGTTAGAGAAGAAGAGAGCCGCACACCAACTTCAAAGCCAGCTTTAGTTTTTAATGGAATCAAGACTATGTGAAGACTGCCTATTTAACATGTCTGTAGAGTCCAGCAAAAACAGACATCTTGAAAGATTTATGAAATTTACCCTGTAGGAAGTATTCTATGCCATTAGGCCAGATTACTCCTTTACTTGGTAATTTTTTCTGGATGGTTCTTCCTTCCTTTTTTGATGCTTCATTTGTCCAAAGGAATCTTTAGATTCCTCAGTTAGATGTTTTTATTTTCCAGGAAATAAAAAAACAAAACCCTGACCTGACCCTAATTTGGTGATTTTTCCACTTGTCAGGTTGAATCATCACATCAGTTGATGAACTATCACCTCTCCTAATCAAGAGGTCTCTCCTGCTTGCATCTAATCTTCAGCAACTTTGATGGTATCCATAGCTTTTCTTCTCCTGTGGAAACAAAAACAAAACCTCTTCCTCAAAGCAATACATATCCTGGTTTCCATTCTGAGGTCAAACTTTTTTTACACATCAAAATACCCACTCCCTCTTTTTTTCATTATTAAGAATTTTTTTTATTCATTTTTACATACCAACCACAGATTCCCCCCTCTTCCTGCTCCCTGTCATCCTCCCCCTCAATCATCCCCTATTCCCTCCTCTGAAAAGGTAAGGCCTCCCATGGGGAGTCAGTAAAATCTGGTACATTCCATTGAGGTAGGTTCAAGCCCCTCCCCCTGCATCAAAGCTGTGCAAGGTGTCACACCATAGGTAATAGTCTCCAAAAAGCCAGCTCATGCACTAGGGATGGATCGTGATCCTACTACCAGGGTGCCTATTAAGCAGACCAAGCTACACAGCTGTCTCACTTATGCAGAGAGCCTAGTCCAGTCCCATGGAGGCTCTACATCTTTGGTCTAAAGTTCATGAGTTCCCACTAGTTTGGTTTGGTTGTCTCTATAGGTTTTCCCATGGCCTCAAACTCACAGAAATCTATCTGGCTCTACCTCCTGAGTGCTGGGATTAAAGGCATGTGCCGTCGCCGCCGCCGCCGCCACCGCCACCACCACCGCCGCCGCCACCACCACCGCCATCACCTGGCATATCTGAATAATTTTACTATCTGTTTTAATAGTTTTTTCTAAGGCTTATCAGTCAAAATGGTATTATTTTCTTCAGTAATTATTTGTAAGGCTTGCATATTATCAGTAATAGCCTTTTTAAGGCTATTATCTTTTGAATAGTAAGCTTTTCTACAGTTTGCATATTATCAGTCACCTTTTTACTCTCTACATCAGTAAATATTTCTAAAGCTTTTATTATCTTATTAGTCGAAATTGTATTATTCTCCTTAGTAATTATTCGTAGGGCTAGTATACTATCAGTAGTAGCCTTTTCTAAGGCTTGTATCTTATCAGTCAGTTTCTCATATTTGGCACAGTTATTAAATTTTAAGGATAAAATATGAATTCCCAGACTAATAATAATTATGACCGACATTGTATCGATCCCAGCTAAGTGGTTTATCTCCTCATTTAGTTTTTCTATTTATATCATGTCCATAGTAACAGTGAACAGGGTCCTAATTCCCTGCATTATGATATTTCCAATTTTTAACAAGTCAATTTTTAACAATCTTAAAGTTTTAAGACTGTCCTTTCCCCTTTTCTTTTTTAATTGTTTTTTATTTAAATTAATTTATTTAATAGCCTTCTTTACCATTTAAAAATTCCCAAGTGTCTCACCAGTTCCAGTCCTCAGAAGATTGGATAACAGAGATGGAGTGATGAGGTTTGACCAGCAGGTGGAGCCTGTGCGGCACCAAAGGTAGCTCAGGCTCAGCAAGCAGCTAGAGTGAACGCTCAAGGTGGCTGGACCATACTCTGTCCCAGTGCCTGTTCGGAAAAGCCCCCGTATGCTGGGGCAGATGCAGGAGGCAGCAGGACCAGGACCTGCTCCAGCACCTGTGCATGCCTGGCAGAACATGTATGGGGTAGCAGCGGTGAGCTAGGAGTCCGCATCTGAGAAAACAGGAAAGCTGGAAGGCACGGTGGGGTGTGCACCCTCCACTGGACAGCAAAGCAGCCTTTCAGGAAGACAGGGGTGGGGGAACAATGATCACCCTCCACCATGAAGGACACAGTTTTGAATTTTCTTGCAAGGCTGTGTTGGGCACCAGATGCAAAATTATTTCTTTACTTTTATTAACAAACGAAATCCACACACAAATATAAAAGAACAAAAAAGGGAACCGGAGCCAAGTCACAAGCCACCTCTAACACCCACTGTTGCTCGCAGGAAAGAGCTACCTCTTCCCACAGTCACATCCATATTCAATGAAAACCCCACTTCTTGGACCAAAACGCTCCTCCCAATTGGCCCTCGGGACTGGTGACACAATTCCCGTAACTTATAGCTGTGAATCAATTTAGTGCCGAGTGAACTAGACACACTGAAGTATACTTTAGATGACATTGAGCATATTCATGATAGTATAGCCATAGACCTGAAGTATATTTCATACGAAATTCTCTCTCAGTTTCCATGTGTCTCTGTGACTCTCTCTCTCCCTGTGTTATGCATATATACACATGCATATAATGTATATATGTTTATTCCTATGTTAGCACATGTCTTAGTTTCTTTTCTTTTGCTGTGGTAAGATGCCATGGCCAGGGCAACTCATAAAAGAATGTTTACAAGTTCCTCGTAGAGAAATCTCATTTCCTAAAAACTTCGCTGAAAATTGATTAAATTGAAATTTTTGAGTTTTGTTTCTTTAATTTTTAACTTTCATTCGGTCTCTTTTTTTTTATGCAGAACTCTGAAGATGGAAAAACCTTTTTTGTGAAGATCCACGCCCCGTGGGAGGTCCTAGTCACTTATGCTGAAGTACTGGGGATCAAGATGCCTATTAAGTGGAGTGACAACCAGGAGCCAAAGTACCCACCCCTGAGTTACATGCTTGGACCTGTGAAGCTCCCAGCCACTGTGAAGTATCCTCACCGTGACTATATCACGGCTCAGTTTAGCAGATACCGTCAGGATCTCTTCCTCATCGAAGACCAGGCTACTTTCTTTCCATCCTCGACGAGAAACAGAATCGTAAGTAGTAAAGGCCTTAGGCACCTTTCCATGTGTGGTGTGTAAACTCTGAGCTTTTGTGCTTGTACAGGCTCAGTAATAAAGTTTTCCTGGGTATAGCATAATATAATCATCTGATAGCACTATGCAGGGCTGAAAGCCTGTTAGGTCCAGTTTTAACTTGATAAGATCCCTATTTCTCAAATATTGTTTAAGAGCAAGTGATTGATGGTAGGCACAACCATGAAAAAGGCATTCTGTAACCCCAGAGCAGCCCAAACGTTCGTCACTGTAAACTGATCTTCAAATGAGATTTTGTAAGTTTAAAGTCAGAGGACGTCGATCACTTTAATTCAGTCTGAATATTCAAAGTTCTGTATATGTAGGTAGGCTTCAAGGAGCCTCAGACATGTTCTCCTCTATGACAATTGTCTTCAGCCCTGTCTGCAATATTTCTTCTCCTTCTGCAGGCCTAGGTCTTGCAAACTGATGACGGAAAGCCCCACATGCTGCTGTTTCCTTGTGTTAGGTGGAGATCACACACATTTATGTTACCCTGAGAATTAAGTGAAAATCTGCAGAAAGTTTGGACAGCAGTTAACACACAGCAAGTGTTCAGTGAGGAGTGGCTGTCACGGTCATTAGTCACCTGACTTCAGAAGAAAAAA
The DNA here is from genome assembly GCF_903995425.1 of Onychomys torridus. Classification (NCBI taxonomy): domain Eukaryota; kingdom Metazoa; phylum Chordata; class Mammalia; order Rodentia; family Cricetidae; genus Onychomys; species Onychomys torridus. Next base: position 35,936,805 of record NC_050443.1, read on the forward strand.
TGTGGTCCTGTGTTGTTCTTGTACTTTGTATCCTGTTTGTGTGTGTGTTTTAATTGCACCATTTGAGTCTCAACCACTACAGACCTGTCCCCCTAAAAACCACACACTCTCCCTTTGTAAGTAGAAAAGATGACTCATTCCACTTTCTGCCCAGTTCTTAAACAAATATTTTTTATTTAAATTCACAGAGATATCAAACAAAGTGTAGCTCCTAGAATTTTGGTACAATACGAATTGAATATGAATTGGGGGGAAAAAACCTCTCTTTTCCCACCAGGATTAAAAGATAAAGACCAACACTTCAAAGCAGCACCTTTCGGGAAATAAAGAGGCCCTACTGTTGTTTCAGAAGGCCTGTTTTCAAGCCAGAATGCTGCTGTTTCCTAAATAAGATAGCTTCTCTGGAAGCAGAGATCCTACTACTGTCCTGTGCTATTATGAAAGTTTAGTCAATGACATATTCCCTAAATATTTGCTGATAATAACTGAGGATGCTACTCATTGGCAGAATGCCAGCCTATTGTATACAAAGCGCTGTATTTAGGCCTCATCCCACCTTCTAAAAAGATGGACCAGGAGGCTGTTCAGCATGAGAAAGGATGCCATTCCTTCGCCACACCCTTGGCTTCTTGTTGTCACCAAAAAACCTTGCCAGCATGTTTTCTAAGTGAGAAGTCTGGACTTCCTTCCTTCTGCAGAATAGAAGCACCATGCTCACTATTTAGAAGGCTGGTGTAGAAAGCATCCCTTCCTTCCTGTCCCACTCAACATTTTAGTCTGTGTATGGACACACTGAATAGATCACTGGAGCACCTTACAGGATAGACTCCCAACTTGAAAGCATCTTCTCCAGCACCACAGTAAGAATTTATATATGCATACATGTGATGCACATACATAAAGTCCAATCTAGAGATTTCCCCATGACTTATATGTATGCACACACCGTCATAGTAGAAAAAGGACGGAATTTTTCGGCATGAATGAAGCTGTAGATTTAGCCACATGTATGGGCAAAAAGGCTTACACAGTTAGCGAGAGTTTTAAATTGAATGTCTGATTAATGCATCTGCATGGAGAGCGAAACAATTAAGGAATTTGATGTCACTTTGGCCATAAGGACAGAGCTGGTTCTTAGAGCACACTAAGGAAGGGCAACAGCCTCCTGTCCACCTATGGCAGACACATTCCATTGCTATAGTACATGCATATGCCACTTGGCTGTGCTTCGCAGACACCATGTCTTCTGAATATTGGTGGAGCCCTGCCCTGAGAAGCTCTGTAAACAGCATTTTCCAACTGTATGTAACTCTTCTGTATCTCTGTGTATCTGTGTGACTGTTAGAATCCTCTGTGAACATCACATGTGGACCATGTAATGAAGTGAACTTGCTGGACCTGGTGGTTCACACGTGGGATTCTGGCCCTTCAAAGGCTGAGGCAGGAAGATTATCAAGAGTTTGGGACCAGCCTGTGCTACACAGTGAGCTCTAGCCACGCCTGAGCAATAAAGTTAAGACCCGATCTCAAAACAAATAAGTAAATAAGTAAATAAATAAATAAACCCAAGAAAACAATAATCATACACACAAAAGATGGAGGGATAGAGAATGCTGGATATGTTCTGACTCTCCCCTTGACCAGCATTTCCCCCATCTCTCGGGCATCCCTTAGGACCCCTCTTCCCTGAGACAAAACACTGTGGTCTACAGTGTCATGGTGGCCTCTCTGTGTGATCCAGTCCAAGTCCCTAGACTTGAATCAAAAGCCAGGAGTGAGAAAGCTTAATAAGAAAGGTATGTGAAATGCAGCCAGCAAATGGCCGGTGGCTAGACCGCCTGTGCCTGTCCATCAAATTTTGGACACCAAGCAGCAATTCTTGAAGGAAATTGGAAGTGTACTGCAGTTGACAGACATACAATAAGACAGCCTTTCAGCCTTAGGGCTGAGCATTTTGTAGTCTGGATAGAAGACCAAACCTTTAAGCCAACATTCCCTTACATCAAAACCTAACGCAGATTTAGACCCTACCCTCAATCTATGAGTCCAGAGCAATGTGAGGAATTTGCTACAGGAGAGCTTGAAGCCTGTGAAGATGGTTTCTGGAGGTTTAAGGGAAGAAGCTGTCTCCTGTATACCCATACAGGAGAAGTCACAGGTGCTGGGGAAGGAGTTACGGCTTCAGGCCCACAAGATCTGAGTGGGGTGAGGGAACTGGTGAAGGCAGCTGTGCTCTTAGCAGATTCTCAGTGTAGATGCAGCAGCTTCATGTCAGACTGTGGGGGTGCGCTTTCCCCCTGGGCCTATTGGCCACCAAGTGGAGAGGGGAAAGAGTCAGAAAACTTTGGCTGCCCTTGAGCACGCACAGAGACAGCCCTCTGGGAGACAAATTTTGGTAAATCAGGCCAATTTTATTCCAGAGTATAAGGAATATACAGGATTAGAGAGCCTGGGACAAACCCTAATCTGCGTTAAGTGGCACACTCCTATCCCAAGGCTTAGTCTGTGGCAGTCGGGGCCTAGGGCAGAGCTCCTAGCACAAGCCTTCTTAGCAGGGCTCTGTGCCGAGAGTCTGGCTAAAGATGACTTGGGCGTGTGGTTTAGAAACAGCTTTTAAATAAGGTCAGTCCTCCAGGCCCAGGGACATTCTCCAGATAAGGGCAGGTAGAGAACAGGAGGCTTTGCTGGGGGGAGGGAGCTCCATGTGGCCAACCTAATGAGTGAGCTGCCAGACCATGAGAAGACTCCAGCCTCTGACCAAGCCAGCAATGTCTTCCAACATCAGACATGTCCTCTAGGACTTCACTGTAGGAGTGGAGATGCTGCTGGCTTCAGAGCATCAAAGGGCACACTGACTGTTTTGCTAGGGGCTCAGGCAGTTGATGACTTTAAATCGAAACCTGCGCTCACATGGGATTCTGAACATCCTAATGTGGTTCAGAACTGTACTAGAGTACCTCCCGCTGTGCTCTGTAAACAGAACCACAAAGCCCAGGGCCAGCACATCTGCCTTGAACTGAAAATGTTAACCCACAGATAAAATATACTTCACAGGAAAACAATTCCTCTTGTTACCTCAAGAATAATACAGCTCGGCTCCCTGCAGCTCAGAATGAGAAGAAGCATGAGATGACTTGTTTTCATGCTGCTAGCAAGACCTGCATTCATCAGCCTGTGGATCACTGAGTTTCAGTCCCTTTGATGCAACAAATGTGTTTTATAAGGCTACAGCTGAGAGAGATAGTGATCATTCTGATGAATTGAAAATCTTCTGGAAATGATTCACAATCCTAGATGTCATTAAAACATTCACAGCTCATTGGAGGAGATCAAATATTAAAATCATGAAAGACTCAAAAGGAATTGATTCCAGTTGACTTGAAGGGCACAAGATTTCAGTGGGGAAAGTAACTGCAGATGTGAACAGGTGGGCCAGAACCAGAAGTGGAGCCTGAGGCAGATTTGAATTGCTGTGGAGGCCAAATATGGTCACCAGGAGTTTTAGAGTAAAAGCCCCAGGATTGAGGCTCTAGGAGTCTCAACAGACCAAGCTCTGCCAACAGTCCCAGTATGTTAAGTAGTGAGGTAAACAGTGGTGAGTGAGAAGCTCACATTATTTTGCTTTCCAGGCTGAGGATTACTGTCCACTGGGAGTTAATTTTTGTGCGTGGTAAAAGAAAAATATCTATTTCTTCTCAAATGTATAGTCCACCAACTTGGAGCAATTACAGAGAGCATCCAACTTTCTGCTTCATGGGGCAGCTTTGAACATAACTAAAGCATATTTTGTCAACTTAAAAAAAATAAGACTTCTTCAGAGTATGTATGTACACACATATGTGTACATCAGGAACATATGCATATACATTAGCAGAGCATTATGTCTGTAGTACACATACCATAGTAAACCATGGGCATATTCAGAGACTGAAACAAAGATGAGAACGAAAATTGAAATAATTACATATTTGAAACAATAATCATTATTCACTACAATTATTAAAGAAAATGGCATCAGTGTGAGGCAGATGTCACTGTAGAAGCACTTTCTATGTAAGGGTGTGGTGGCTGTCAGTCCTTTGTGAGAGTGAATATCAGGCAGTCAAAACATGATTGCTGTGGATGCTTGCTATTCTGACAGTAACCTCTATCAGCTTTCTCTTTTGTATCAATGCTCACAAAGTTGAGCTTCACAAGTTCTGTGATTTGCAAAAGCAAGGACAGCTGAAGAAGCACCCACCCAGTCCCCCTGTGCTTCTCCTGGGACCTGCTTGCTGTAGATACCTTTCTCCCTCAGCTAACCTAAAAGATACCATGTACACCTCACCACCACCTTGACTCCCTAACACTATCTCACATGGTCACCATTGGACGGACTCTCAAGTCTTTGAGATATCCAGCTTAGTTTGTCCATTGCCAGCCTTCCACATTTAGAGGAAATAGGGCTAAAATATTGAATACTACTGCTAATATTCCGACCCGCCTCTTGGGGCCGCCATGCATCCTGACACAGAAGCCTCTTCTTAAGGAAAAGCTCTGCCCCTTTCTCTCTCTCCCTCCCTCCACTCCCACGAGGTGTGCGTAATAATTCATGACAACTATAGTTTCTAACAGTGAGGAGAGGCTTACTGAGGTTTTTGCTTAGACTTCTGTTTATCTCAAAGAAGAAGTCATTTATTTATAAATGCAAATTTTCTTAAAGAGTGTCCTCAGAAAAGAAGAGAGTGAGAATTAATTCCTTTTTTGGCATCAGAGAAAGTTCAGGTGTTTTGGAGCCGTGTTCATGCTCACATCTCTCACTTTGTTGAGACGTTTTAGTAACAAAGGCCAACAACAGACTCATTCCACATTCCTGGTTTGTCTCACAGATGGTTAGCAGATGGTTACACCCATCAGAAGAAAGCACTCTCGATGGTCAAGGCTACCCACTGGATGATGCTTCTCTGACCCTCTCAGGAACCTGACCATGGGCTACCCTGAGCCACAGTGAACAGGAACATTAGCATAGAGTTTCCCTAAACCTTCCTGTCCTCTCCATAAGAGAACAAACAGCCCTCTGCCTTTCCTGATGGGTACAGATCTGGCTAGATGCCCTTCCCATTGCAGTGGCCACTGTCCTCCACAACAATCTTTCTGAATAAAGCCATTCTTAGCCAGGTCCAGATTTTCTTTGACAACAGTATGTATAACTTGTTACCTCTGTATTGTATATTTCAATGCACATTAGAATAAATTTTCTATTTTGTTAATGCCCGAGGCAGAGCTCTTACCTTGGTGACCATTTTCTAAGGTCAAAGCATATAAAATTATTTTTTTTACCATATGATTCATAACCATCAAGCTGACATTAGCAAGACTGAATATTAGGTGCCCTTAAGATGGATGATTACAATTTTTTGGAGAATATCCACCATAGGCCCCATGAGTCTATGAGAAATGAAATGTGAGAGAAGAGGGCTGGGCATTGTATTTAACACAGTGACAGAAGGCCGGAAATCAGAAAGCTGAAAAAGGAGGCATTCTGACAAGGTCCTGGAGGACAAAGCAGATTAAGGCGAATTAATAAAAATACAACCACAGGAAACACCAAAAAGAAAGCTGATAGAGGTGATTAGAAAGAAAGTGGTAGAAGAGACATTACTGAAGCGTGAACCTAGTAAGTCTTAACAATAAAAATTCAGAGTCAGATGGATGGTGAAAGCTGAAAGATCAGAGAAGCAGAGCAGCAGCCACTCGAAACTTCTTATCTGTATGAATCCTCAGAAGAAATGGGGCTGTGATCCTGTTTCCACCCACCTTTTATTCCTTGTTTCCACCTCTCTAGTGCTGGGATTAAAGGTGTGCCTCACCACCACCTGGCTCGGTTTATCATTTAGACTGGTTCAATCTTGTGTAACCCAGGGTGGCCTTGAACTCCCAGTCTTCCTGCTTCCTCCTGCCAAGTGATAGGATTAAAGGTGTGTGCCACGACTGCCTGGCCTCTTGGTTAACTAGTAGCTAGCTCTGTCCTCTGATCTCTAGGCAAACTTTATTTGCCAGAACACAAACAAAATATCTTACAACACGGGACCAACTTAAGTTAATAAATTTAACAAGCTGATGTCAGGCAAAGGCCCCTTATAGATCATCAGTGTGATTGGCTGAAGAAATACTGAAAACAGCCTGGCTGTTATCAATTTGGTCTCCTGTTTCTTCAGGTGAACTATTATAATGGTACCTGAAATGCCGGTTCTAGTAAAGAGCTGTGGCATGTGAGCACCTCAGAGGAACTTGAGACAAGAGGAGAAAAATAAATGATGATTCATGCACTCCAGGCCCCCAGCAAGGCCATGGGGGTATTGTCAGAACCCAGGAATGAATTGTCTATGTCTCTCACAGCCCATGAAGACAAGTGTTCTTCTGCAGTCAGAGCCTGTGTCCATTCAGAGTAGACACCGTTCACTTGTGATTTCCCAAGTGTGAAAAGGCATGAAGTTCCACAGGGTGCTGAGTTCTCTTCACACTTGGCTGATAGGTTCAGTGTGCTTTGCCCCTGCACTTTTACCGCATAGATTTGATGTGCTGAGGTCCTTGCATGCTTCCCTGTTGGGGTTCATGTGCTGACTTCTCCTGGTACCTCCCTGGCAGGTTTACTATATTCTGTCACGATGCCCTTTTGGAGTAGAAGAGGGGAAGAAAAAGATTGGGATCGAAAGACTGCTGAACTCCAGCACGTACTTATCTGCCTATCCACTCCACGATGTGAGTATCAGTGACCTCCGTAATGCCGAGCCCATTCCCCCTCTCACAGTCAGAGCCTGACTTCCTGGGCAGTGGAGCAATTGTCCAATATCTTTCGATTTCTTTCTGAGCTGCTTAGTTTTCCTTCACAATGGGAAAATTTCCGGATTCCCTGCTTCCAGCTGGAGATGTGCACTAGCAAGGCTAACTAACGTGTTCTCAGTTCATTTTTCGTGTTGGCATTTCAAATGCAAAGTCTTTTTAATGGTCATTTGTATTTGCACACAATATTTTTCATTAGTAGCTATTCTGGAAATAGTAGTTACATTTAAAAAAAAATGCATGACATGTTTGTAGATGTAACCATCTTGTTAAATAAGAAACACAGAGCCAACTGCAGAATTAATAGCCAAGAGGTCAGAACAATAGTCGAGAGCTGAAAAACCTTACCCTTCACTGCTTCTGCTGTCTTTCCTCTCCACAAGAAATTACTCAGAAATTTCTATCATATCTTTTTCTCATAGATTTTGAATTTTTTAAAGAGTAAATGCACTCATGCTTATCCATCAGATGTAGAACTGGCTTCAGTCACAGGGAAAACATTTTTGCTGGCCATTATTTTTACACAACCGTGAAACCAAGTTCGAAGATCAGGGATTACCTAAAATGAAGCAGATGTCTAGCTGGGGGTGCTGAGGATGTCAGTCATCAGAAGTATTTCCACTAACAACCAAAATTCCAAAGACTTTTTCTTTGGGATTGATGACTCAATGCACAAAAATAGAGGGCCTTACACGTTCCACAAAGAAGTAACTGTTCCAGGTGTTAAACCCAGTTGTCAAGCCTGATAATAGCTTGGCAACCTTGGGGGGGGGGAGGAGAGGTGGGGGGGAGGGAAGTTGGGAGGGGACGTTTGCATTTGAATGGTGAAGCACATTCAGTTTCACCATGGCTTCATGGTAGAAACCATGTAGCTGGAGATGTCTATTCTACTTTGAGACCATCTGTTGGATCTCATTTCTGTCTCAGTTGCTCTGTCCTAGCTGGAAAAGACTTTTGTATGATGTATTTCCTCAGCAAGGGGAAGAAACAGATATTTCCATGAGAACAAACGAGAGAGGTTTTTCTCCATTTTGAGTGCTGGTTGTTTGATGGTTGCTCTGCTGAAGTGGTATTTTTCCTATTTTTATTTTATTGAACATAGATTTCTTTTGTACACTATATTCTGGCATGGTTTTCCCTCACCCAAAGTCCCCCAAGATCCTTCCTACCTCTCCTTCCATTCAAGTCCACAGCCTTTCTGTCTCTCATTAGAAGTGACTTTTAAAGGCCTTCAGCCAAGCTTTTCCACGTGACTTAAACTGCAACCAACCAATCAGCACTGTGAAATAGGACTGTAAGTTGGTTCTGCAAGGATGACAATGATCTCCTGTAGGCTGCAGCAACAATTTCATAGAAGCATTTCCCCTTTTAACTCACGTGAGATCCTTTAATGCAAAGGAAGAGAAAATGTCTGTTCTCTATTGCCTCCCACCCCAAGAGGGCCACAATCTTCCAGAGAAGAACTGTGTGGGGATTACAGAGTCAAGATACCAATAATATACAAAGATCCTGTTAGATGAGTACACATGTTGCCGGGCATTCTGTGTCTGTCTTTCTTTATAAAGGTGATTATGTCTTGCACATGTTGAGGATTTTTGTTCTTTTACTTACCTGCAAGACATTGATTCTTTTAACCCATTGCCCTGTTATAAATCCATCTCCTGCCATGGTCTTGGGGTATTTTAACCTGTACATACAGCCTTTCAGCACAGCCTTCCTTGTTTATTGGAAGTGAATAGCGCTGAGTTGTTTAGAAGCAGCTAGACATCACTATCTTTGACATCTGTAAATTTGGAAGTGGTGGGATTCCTCTTGTGTGCTTTTTCTTTGGTTTTTTGAGACAGGGTTTCTCTGTGTAGCTTTGCGCCTTTTCCTGGAACTCACTTGGTAGACCAGGCTGGCCTCGAACTCACAGAGATCCATCTGTCTCTGCCTCCCAAGTGCTGGGATTAAAGGCGTATGCCACCACAGTCTGCCTTGTGTGCTTTTTAGAGTGGTGTTTTATACTATCCCCAAATACCACCCTAAGGACACTGTCAAGTTTCACTTCTCCAAAGTCAGTGGTGTTACCTACAGAACAACAAAAAGCTTGAATTAGTAGGATATAAAATATCATACTTTATCATAAATCTTTACTCGTGTTAAACTTGAAGCTGGATACTCACTCTATCCTCAGCAGTCCTTAAGTACATATAATTTTTTAATGGGTTCAACAGCTACTGGTATAAGTGGCACTTTGTTTACTAGGCCAACTTAATAAATAAATCATTCTGACTGGGTTTTTGGATAATGTTAGCAAATTATTTCATATGAGTGGAATATAAATTGGAAATCCTTCAGTAAAAGATGGTGTCACCTTTGTCCACTGGCTGCCAGTCCAGAGAGGCTCCTCCCCATCAGCTGTGTCTCTTGCTTTCTTCTCTTACATTCTCCTTAACTGTGCACAGGGCCAGTACTGGAAGCCATCAAGAACTCCTACTCACATCAACGAGAGGTACATCCTTCGCCAGAACTGGGCTCGGTTTTCTTACTTTTACAAGGAGCAACCTTTAGATTTGATTCGGTAAGTACATTTAGCATTGTGGCCATTAGAAGCTCTACAGTAAGCTCTGTTCACTGCTTTTGTGATGGTGTCTCATAGTCCCTCTCTTTACTATTAATGGCTATCAAGGGTCAAGACATAGCATTTAGCCAGGACATGATCAGCCTAATTCCTGCTTTGTATAAGCAACACACACTTGGTCATGGTACTGAATTGCTATGGGGTTCATCTTCAACATGGAAATGATGCTTTATTTCCTTTGAAAATATGATGTGATTTGTCTACATTTTAGTTTAAGTATCCTAATTTTGTTTTACTTCCCAGTAAAAGAATATAGAATATAGGAGAAAGTAGCCTGTAAATGTTGATGTGTTGACCTCAGAGATCTGTACAGTTCTTGGTTCTATAATCTTAAAATTTTAAACATGCATGCAATCAATGCACAATAAATAATAGAATAAAAGGCTATATGTCAATGTTCTTTAATTACTCATAACTTTTCTGTGTATTTGAAATTGGTTCCAAATGAGAACTATAATAAAAAAGAGAGCTCAGAAATAGACTCATATATAATAATGACTTGATTCTCAGCAAAGGTGATTAAGAAGGCCATGTGAGAAAAAGGCAGTTGTGAGTGTAAACAAAATTGACACAGGTAGATAAACATGTACAAGATGTGTATCTGGACCATTTCCTGTGCACAAATATGAATATAAATTTAAATTAATCAGAGAAATACATAACATAGCTAAAAGTATCAAAACAAAAAATTAAGAGTATAGAAGAGAAGAATCTCTATGTCTTGAATGGGGCACAGACTTCTCAGATCAGACAGAACACACAATATAAAGAGTGTATTTGATTAAAGACATAGTACAGCCTGGAAATGTGTATAATAAACATATCAATAAAGTACATTTATCTAAAATATCAGAGAGATTTAGGTGATAATGTAGACTCTGACAAGAAGGTATAACAGATGCCTCATCAGAGAATTATGGTTAAGGATGACAGCAGCACACCAGGAAACCTGTGTGTAGTCATCCGCCGGGAATCTTGGAAAAAGGGATTAAAGAAAAGTTTAGGACCAGTCATAGTGGCGCACACCTTTATTTCCAGAACTCAGAAGGCAGAGGCAGGTGGGTCTCTGAGTCTAAGGCCAGTGTGATCTACAGAGTGCGTTTCAGGACAGCCAGGCTTAGGCAGTGAAGGAAATCATCAAAAACAGAAAGCAGAGGAAAATGTATTTGAATGAGGGAGCCATGTTCCAAATCCAGCAAGCAGTCGAACTTGGCAGTTTCAGGCATGTATTTCTGGCTTTAGAGTCAAGGGTAGAAGAAAGAGGTTATGGAATGTCCATTTGTGACTAAGGAAAGCTGGGCCTGTGTCAGGGGTGTCCCTGCATGGAGGTCCAGAGAGGCCATTGTGTGAAGCTATGAAGGCAAAGCCTCAATTGCCTGAAGAACCCAAGGAGATGCCAGAGTTGTGGGATATTTTCAGGGAAACAGGGAGTAGAACCAGCCCATGAGAAAGAAGTGAGGTAAAGTCAACAAAGCTGGAAGGAGTTGGAGAGCTTAAGAGCATTTGACATACACAGAGATGCAGGGTTGGAGTTCACCTGGCTGGGTTCCGGTCTTGCTTTGCTCCAGTTTTTCCTCGCTATGCTCCCTTTCCTCCATTTTGCAATAGTACTCTATATTCTGCGCCATTGTATATTGGAAGTATGTGATCTACTTTTTCATTTTGATTTTATAGGAGATTTCAGTTAAGAAATTGCCATGAATCTCAGAAGAGACCTTACAGACTTTTAAACAGGGTAGAGACTGATAGACTAAGGGGACTTTTGAAGTTGGATTGGATGCATTTCTGTATTATGATGTGGCTAAAAATCTATGGGGGCCAGGGAGTGGAATGTGGTTCAAATGAAAAAGGTCCCCATAGGTACATAGGGAATTAGCAGGTATGGCCTTGTTAGTGCAGGAGTGGTCTTGGAGAAAATGAGTCACTGGGGATGGGCTTAGAGGTTTCAAATGCTCAAGACAGGTCCAGTGTCTCTCTATTCCTGCTGCCTGCTGAGATGTAGAACTCTCAGCTACCTCTCCACTACCATGTCTGCCTGTGTACTGCCATGCCTCCCACCATGATGATAATAGACTAAACCTTTGAATATAATCAAGCCCCGATTAAATACTTTTTTTTTTTTTTAATAAGAGTTGCTATGGTCATGGTGTCTCTTCATAGCAATGGAAACCCTTACCAGGACAGTTAGAAAGCTATCTTTATGACAGACCTATGGAAACTGGTGGGTGACTGGATATGGAGAGAGGACAAATAGAGAGGATTCCAATGCATAATCCTACTGTCTCAAATATCACACAACTCATGTGAACTCTATACCATGTCCAGATATTTTAATTTTTTTTCTGCAATTTTCAGTGATAACTTTTTCATATTCTAAGAAAAATATTAATGCCAGAGTTGCTGTCACGGGTGTCTTCATCTCCAGTTGCATGTGCTCTGTCAGCACCTTTTCCTTTACAATTTCACAGCTTCCTGTAATTTCTCTTTCATGTGCCTATTGTTCCTGTCTTGATGCTTAGAGACAAAACTGACAACTGCTCCATACTAAATAATGTAGAACAAATAGATCAGCAGTGACTCTAAGGTATGTTCATAATACCATAGCAGTGGAGTGTCTGATCCTCAGATGCCAATGAACTTACATGCAAAGTAATTATTTCAGAATAGATATTGACTTTTGTTCATTGATTCCTCAAGGCTTTATTCCAATCATTTCTGCCTAATGTTTTTCATGTTATTTCATTGTGGAAATAATAAATAGACCTCTTCACACACATCACAGACATCACTACTATACCTTCTCTGTCTACAGAGGGTATATAGATGGTACGAGTCAGAGCTCCCCAATGGAAAATGAACATCTTAAGAAACACAATATACATACCCCTTTTATAAAAGGACTTAGAAGAAAGGAATGTTTGTGTGTTTGAGTCTTTTAAATATTTCTTATTAGATTTTTGTTACAAATAATGAAAAGGTTAATGTCTTAATACTTAATATTAAAATGATATTTCCATCATCTACATTTTTACTATAGTACAAATGAGGTGCCTTTTGCTTTCAGTGCCCTCAAATAAAATGTAGTTGGAACAGCCCCTGGTGGCTCAGGTCTATAACCCTAGCTATTCAAGTGGCTATGGGGGTGGGGGGTGGGGTGGGAGGTGGGGGAGTGGGGGAGGGGCTTTGGGGGGAGGATCACAAGTCAAGGCCTGCCTGAGGTACAGTCTAAACTCAGGAACAGTCTGGCCAGCTTTGTGTGGTCCTGTGTCAAAACCTCAACAGAAGCTGGAGCAAAGCTCAGCAGTTAAGAGCATCTGCTGCTCTTCCAGAGGACACAAGTTCAACTTCCAGCACCCACATATGAGCAGATCCAGAGACAACCGCCTGTAGCTTCAGATGAGATCATCCAGTGCCTGTTTCCGGCCTCTGTGAGCATTGCCCTTCTGTGCACAAACACAAAGACCATACACACTCTCAATTAAAATTGAGACTAATCGCCGGGCAGTGGTGGCACACGCCTGTAATCCCAGCACTCAGGAGGAATAGGCAGGCGGATCTTTGTGAGTTCGAGGCCAGCCTGGTCTACCAAGCGAGATCCAGGAAAGGCACAAAGCTACACAGAGAAACCCTGTCTCGAAAAACCAAAAAAAAAAAAAAAAAATTGAGACTAATCAAAACCACAGAAAACAACACCAATGAAGCCATGAATGGGGGCAGGGGATGTAAAGTTGGGATGAAGGTTACAAAGGAGGGTTAAAATAATCAGAATGTACATTTTCCATGTATGAGATTGTCAAAGAACAAACAAACAAACAAAAAGGAAGAAAAGTAAGATGTGGGCCATGACTGCAGCCTGGTGTTAAGACACTTGCTTAGCATGTGAGTTGTGTAACAAAGGCTAGTTGTTACTCTGTGCTTTTAAGTTTATCCATCAAGTCCACGGTCAGGAAAAATACTTCCTATGCTTCCTCATTTTGTAAACAATAAATTCTTGTTTGCTCCCATTTAGGAAATGGTTCAGCAATTTCCTACATTGAGACTATTTTAATAATAATTATAGGCCTACAGGCCTTTTAGATTTTCAATATCAAGGAAGATTATTCTTGAAAAGTGAAAGGGAGATGAAAGTGGTCATTTTAAACTAGGCTCAAAAGTTGTCCAAGTAACCACCATGGTCTGATTTGAATAAAGGCCCGCTCAACAAGAGAGAATCCACGCTCAACACTGCCAAAATGGCCAAGAGCCTGACAGTAGACAGGTCAGGAGCCTAGGGGAAAACTAGATCCTCCTTTTCTGCTAAAGGATCACAGCAATAAAATGACTCCTAATGACACTGTGCTACACTCACAGATCAGTGTCATGCTCAGTCATCATCAGAGAACCTTCCTTCTGCAGTACATTGGAACAAATACAGAGACCCACGACTGCACAATGTGAGAGACCCTGAAACACTCAGTCCCTAATGGGATGTCTCCATCAAATTCCTCAGGGAACTGTGCAGAAGAGGCAAAAAAAAAAAAAAATTGTAAGAGCAGGTGGATGATACCAAGGAAACAAGAACCTGTAAACACAGCAATACCATTGGACAGGGTAATTCACAAAGACATGGCAGCCTGCACAGGTCCTGCACAGGGCAGACAAGGTCCAAGTGTTAGGATGGGGCACGAGCCCCAATTCCTAACCTAGAGATCATATACAGTTGATAACTACTATAAAGGAAAAGTTAGTTTCCTCCAATAGAGATTCACTGGGTGCACAAACCGTCCTTAAGGGCAGGCCCTTTGCCTGGCGGTAAGTATCAAACCAGCTCTACAGTATTTTTTTGGAGGTTTTCAGTCTCACAGTGTTTTGACAGCATTTTTAGTTTTTTATGTTTATTTATTTTTACTGTACAGGTCTTTTGCTTATGTATTATGGTTTCTGACTTTGTTTTTATGTGTTTTCCATGTGTGTGTGTCTGTGTGTGTGAGTGTTTGTGTGTGTGTGTGTTTGTGTGTGTGTGTGAGTGAGTGTCTGTGTGTGAGAGTGTCTGTGTTTGTGTGTGTGAGAGAGTGTCTGTGTTTGTGTGTGTGTCTGTGTGTGTGAGAGTGTGTTTGTGTGTGTGTGTGTGTGTGTGTGTGTGTGTGTGTGTGTGTGTGTGTGAATGTCTGTGTGTATGAGTGTCTGTGTGTGTGTGAGTGTGTATGAGTGTCTGTGTGTGTGTGAGAGAGTGTCTGTGTGGTGAGTGTCTGTGTGTCTGTGAGTGTCTGTGTGTGTGTGAGTATGTGTGTGTATGAGTGTCCCTGTGTGTGTGAGTTTGTGTGTGTGTCTGTGTGTGTGTGAGTGTGTGTGTGTGAGTGTCTGTGTGTTTCTTTTGCTTTTTTCTTTGACTATTTTTTTCTCTCTGTTTTGTCCTATCCTGCTTTGTTTGTTTTTATTTTATCTTATGATTATTTAGATTCCTGTTTGTGTTCTAATGAGGGAGAGAGAAAGAAAAAGTGTGTATTTGGGTGGAGGGAGATGAGGACCTGGAAGGAAATGGGAAAAAAGAACCATAATCAAAATATACACTATGGAAAAGAAATCTATTTCCAGTTTTTAAAAACAAGAAATTCTAAATAAGGAAAAACAAACAAAAACCTAGTTTTTTAAGACATCTAGTTTCCTCATGAATTCCTGAGAATTCTTGTGCCTGGGGCAACATATGCTCACTGTACCTCCTAAGATAGATTCTTTAAACTTTAATATGGCAAAGGAAGGTCAAATAGAATATGTTTTTTAAAAATAAAGTATTCAGTACTCAAATATCATGCAGGCATCCATTACAATCCCAGCATGGCAGAGGCTGATGCAGGAGGATTGCTGAGAGACCAAAGCTAGTCTAGGCTACAGAGTAAGACTATCTCAAAAAGGAAAGACAGAAAGAAAAATAGAAAAGAATATTAGTGTCTTTCTGGTGATATTGATGTTGTGCGGTACTATAGAAATTGCTTTATTCTTTAGTAAAATCTCAGAGAGATGCAGGTTTGTTCACATGTGCTGTGGGGAAATGTCGACAGCAGATTGCTAAGGGACTGTGACAGACAGCATTTCGGAAAAAAGCAAAAGCAGAACTGCAAAAATGTTTAAAAGAAAACACAGATGCAAGACACACAGAGAGACACCTTTGTAATTAGAAAGGTTTCACAATTTACTTAAAATCTGCTCTTAACGGACTCCCTGGGAGATGACATTTATGTCCCTGTTGCTCACTCACTGTTCCCTCCTCCCAGGGCAAACTTGGAAACTGCAGGTCACTCTCTGTAGTTCTCAACTTATTGAACAGAAAACTCTCAGACCCTCAGGGCGGTCGAATCTGTGGAAAGGTCACAGACTCAGTGATGAGTTCTCTGAGGCAGGGAGGGCTGTCCTTAGGTCTCTGAGTGTAGATGTGGCTAAACCTGCCTGCGAGGACAAGCAGGTGTCTGGAACGACACTGTAAACTTCTCCACTCTGTGAAGCTAGGGTTACAGTCACACCTGAGCACCACCGGAGTACCCACTCCAACTGTAGAAAGAAGCAAGACAGCCGTCCAGGCAAATTATGTCTGCCACTTTAACTTGTCAGTTGATATAGGCTACATTTCTTTGTTTAATAATTTGTTATAAATTTGTTTAATATTTAATAACTTACTTAAAACACATGGAAACTTTAAAACTCTTGATAGTTCTCAATACGATATTATTTAAAATTTAAATTCTGTCCTAGTGGTTTCCTTCTTACATAGCTATTTCTTTTCCTCTCTACTACTATAAACTTTACCTGCCACAGCGGGGCCAATGCACCTGGCCCACCATTTCCCCCCAGCCTCTGACTGTGTCTCTCTTTCACAGGAACTATTTTGGTGAAAAGATTGGTATCTATTTTGTGTTTCTCGGGTATTACACAGAAATGCTGTTGGTCGCAGCTCTGGTTGGCTTAGCCTGCTTCATCTACGGCTTGTTATCAATGGAAAATAACCAGACCAGGTGAGCACAAGAGACTGGCCCAAGTAGAGGCTGCCTTTGTCTGAGCTTCTACCGCCTCTTGATTTTCCCCACAAAATGCTTCCTTGTGGCAGCAAGCAGTACTTTCAAAGCCGACTCCCATGTAGTGCTTCTCCTTTCCAAGGACTTTATGGAAACTACCTTTTCGTGGTTGATTTGGTTTTAATTTCACTTATTTTAACTTCATTTATTCTTTTTATTGTTTGAGAATTTTATAATGCATACAATATGTCTTGATCAAATCTACCACTACCCCTTCAATTCCTCCTCTGTGTTCCATCATTTTCCTTCCCAATTTCTTATGTTCATTTTAAAATGGAGCCCACTTGGTGATGACCTCGTGTACAAGCATGGAGGACTATGTGGCCTCTCAGGGGCCACATCCCCGAAGAAAACTGACTCTCTGTTCCCCAGCACCAGCCATCAATTGTCAATAGCTCTTCTGCTAGGACTGGTACCTCATGACCTCTCGCTCCCCATCCATCCTAGATGCTGTCTCGTTTGATCCTTCTTAGGTCTTCTATGTCAAACTGTTTTTAAAAAATGTAGTCTAAGGAGTCTGTTCTCTAGACTATGTAGGACTTATACCACTATAGAAATATTTGCATCATTCCCACTTTTTTGTGAGTGGAAGCTCATTAAACAGTGAGTCTGGTGAGAGCTGGTTAGATTTTTCACTCTAAACTACATTGTTATTTCCGTGACTTCTCTGGGTAGCACTGAAATCTGCGACCCTAACATTGGAGGTCGGATGATCATGTGTCCACTTTGTGATGAACTGTGTGATTACTGGAGACTGAACACCACATGTTTGCATTCAAAGGTAAGTGTGCTCTATGGTGGGATGAAGACTGGAGCTTCCTTCCTGGGGTGACCTGTCTCATATTAAGTGGTTTTTATGATGGTGTTGCTTTTACAGTTCTCCCATCTCTTTGATAATGAGTCAACCGTGTTCTTTGCGATCTTCATGGGGATCTGGGGTGAGTACAAAGTCTCCTCCAATTTAGCTGTCTTTGTATTATGACCGCTCATGAATTTGGAATACACTTTTCTTTTTTAAGACAGGATTTCATAAAGTGTAGGCTGGCCTTGAATTCTCTGTGTAGCTGAGAATGACCTTGATCCTCTTGCCTCTGCCTCCTAAATTCTGGAATTACTCGTGTGCACCAATGACACAGAGTCTCTGTGGTGCTGGCGATGGAACCAGGGACTTGTGCATGCTAGGCCAGCACTCTAGCCATTGAACAATATCTCCAGCTCCTGGAACAAATACCTTTATATATTTATACAACAACCTTCTAAGAATAGTACTTAGCATATGAATTTGTGGGAAAAATTTTTATTTACAACTTAAAAGCTTTGCTATATTTTTATATGACTTACATAAAATTGAACTTTTATACACATTCTGTTTTAGTGTGTGACACTGGAGATGCAATTTGATGGATTAGGTATCATCTCGTTCTAGTTTTGATTTGCTGTTATTTGGTCACAATTTTTTTTTATATTCACTAATGATTGGACCTCCTTTGCCACTGGAAGCATTTTTAGCACTATAATTCTTTGCTAGTATTTATGTAATAAGCAAAGAAATTCTTTGCATCATATATTTAAGATATTTCTAAACTCATCATTTACATTTGAGAAGCTTGATTATATAACCAAGCCATAAGCATTTTTTCTAACTTTTCTTGTGCTGTGTGTTTCTGTAGCTCACGTAAGATGTGCACCCACACAGAGTTTATGCCAGAAATGTAGGCGTTTCATTTGACTCAGTCTTGACTATAGTTTAATGTGTTCTGCAGTGTCCACTGTAGGGCAGATAGTGTTCTACCTGGCAGAGGTGAAAATGTGCCTATGCATTGCCTTTATCACAAAGCAGGTACACATGGACTCATGACTCCAGTCACTGGTCTACCAGTTTTAGGACAAACATACTTAAGGCTTTAGTTTCCAAAGTTTCAGGGCTGGGTGTGTTGTGTGCTCAAATACATATTGAATGCTGTCATTTCCCTCCCTTTTTCTTTTTCTCTTCCCTTCTCCCTGCCCCTCACCCCCATACAGAGAACTGAACCCAGTTCCTCACACATGCTGCACAGGAATCTGTAACTACACTTCATCCCTGGGCCTCTTTTTGCTTTTTTATATTGAGTCAGGAAGTTACTCAGGCTGGTCTTGAACTTACTCTAAATAAAGCAGGCCTTAAGCTTGCCACCTTCCTGCCTCAGCCTGCTGATCAGCTGAGAGGACAGGCCTATCCTCCATGGAGTCCACAGCACTCTTTCTTGTATGGAAAAATATCAAGACCTATTTAAGCTCAATCCAAAATGCATAAGCCAGGAGTTCTATAAATTTACGGAAATCCCCTTCCAGGGATATTCTTGGAATCCTTGTGGATTTATGTAATCTCAAGAAACCCATGGAAATCATGACTCTAGTTTGGGTTTTAGAATATATCTTTTCTGTTTTCATGTAATACTCTTTTACTAGATTTTTTCAATTACATCTTTTGTCCCTGCCTGTGTTATCTTGTTTTCTTAATTTTTATTCAGAATTTCAAACTTTGACATGAGAAGGGTGTAATTGTTCAGTATGCCTAAGATGTCACCACACCATGGTCACTGAGTACTGTTTCTAAAATTCATACCAGTTGTTAGTGCTTAGCAAATGTCAAGATGAAATATTGTAACAGATTATTTGCATGAGGAAGCAATGTAGACCATATGGAAATTTGCAGCTTTAACTACTAAGAAATTAACTTGAACATTCATAATGAATAATTTCTATTACTACTTAGTGTTACAACTGTAGTCACTGATAAACACACCATAAAAATTGTCAATATTTCCAACTGACAATATATGAAGTGCTTGACAAACAAAATAATTAAAAGCAGAAGTGAAAGTTTCTTTTTTAAGATTTACTTTTATTATATTCAATTGTATGTGCACACATGCAGATGCATGTGCATGCCATATGTGCACATCAGGTGCCCAATGAGGCAAGAAGAGAGCATCAGATCTCCTGGAGCTGGAGCTAAATGTGGTTGTGAACCCCTAGATGTGAATGCTGGAGCCTGAACTCAGATCTTCGGCTAGAAGAGTGGGCCCTCTAAACTGCAAGCCCCCCTCAGCCCCTAGGGCTGCTCTCTTGCTGCTCTTGTTCGGCCTTTTATTGATGGTCCCACCCTG
Source organism: Onychomys torridus (assembly GCF_903995425.1). Classification (NCBI taxonomy): domain Eukaryota; kingdom Metazoa; phylum Chordata; class Mammalia; order Rodentia; family Cricetidae; genus Onychomys; species Onychomys torridus. Next base: position 35,956,445 of record NC_050443.1, read on the forward strand.
ATGCTTTCTTCTACTGCAGTCACACTGTTTCTGGAGTTGTGGAAACAGCGACAAGCCAGGCTTGAGTATGAGTGGGATCTGGTAGACTTCGAAGAAGAACATCAGCAGCTCCAGCTGAGGCCTGAGTTCGAAGCCATGTGTAAACAGAGGAAGATAAATCCTGTGACAAAGGTACAGACATGGAGTAGGGGTTTCTTTGGGGAACCCTTTGCTATTGGCTGCTCTGGAATAGTCATGTGCCATTGATGCAGACCACAGGTGAGAGTTCTGGTTGTGCTCAGACACTATCATCTACTGCCAGAAATGAAAAATCCCTGCCTCATCATTTCAAATCTGTTAGCGCTAAATGAAATGAAAGAATCAGGGAGAATCTATACATACTTCTTGCTATAACATCCAAATGTAAACAGTCTATCTTTTATTTTGTTTGTTTGTTTGTTTGTTTTTGATGAAACCAAATGGCATGCCTCTGCTGTCTTTTTATACTATGAAGTAGGAACCATCAATGGGCACTAGCACACAAAAACACACATCCATTGGGTATACACAGGGACAGTGCAAAAGATCCTATGTGCACACATGTGTGCACACCCTACATCTCCAGAGAGCTCTTAGAAGGCTTCTTAGCCCAGGGAATGTTCTGTAGCTCTTGGTCCAACTTGAAAATTCATAAATGTGGAATCTTGTATTTTGTATAATTCTGTGGTTTCCATGTTCCCTGACAGCTCTTCTTTACTTTATAGCAACCTTTGTAAATAAAAATACAAAAACACATTCTGACTGTAGCTCAGAATGTCAGCAGACCCGATTAGTATCTTGTGTATTAAAGGCTGTGAAGACTGAGGCAGAAGGGCCTGATCTGCTGAGTTTTGGGTAATAACCCAGAAACTTTACATGCTCTAAAGCAAGTAGGAAGCATTTCAGATGGAATGAAATTGTACCTCATCATGTATCAGTGGTGAGGTTTGGACTTTGTCTTGTCTCTGTCAGGTCCTGGAGGCCACCACAACCCAACACTTAGGAAGCAGGTTGCCTCAATTAAGTCTCTCACCTCATGTGGAATGTCACTTCAGGGTCTGATGGCCTTCTCTTCAAGGGAAGGAGCTACTTTCCATGGACTATGGAATGAGAGAGCCCATTGTGAGGTCTCTACCTTTAGCGTATTCCTTGATTTTTCCTACTGTCATTTGGAGCCCTAACTGTGAAGACAAAGTGTGACTTTGTTATTTCTCCAACATTACAGGAGTTGGAGCCACACATGCCTCTGTGCCATCGCATCCCATGGTACTTTGTGTCAGGGACCACAGTGGTCTTTGGGGTAAGCACCATTTTGGAACCTTTTACCATTTCTTTAGAGCACAGTCCTCTATGAACCAGCGTCTCTCTACAGCTCTGATGCATCAGCTCTTGGATCATTCCTGCAATGCCCCATTCTTCCTACATTGACTACACCTCTCACACAAAGCATGCATAATTTACAAATATTTTCCCCAAGAGTGAATTTCATAGAAAGATGCATATGGCGGGGCGGGGGGGGGGGGGGGGGAGCAGAGTCCTGATTTCACAATCTATCCCTGTCTGTCCCATTGACTGATACCCTGAAAGCAAGGCAGAGTGTCAGGTTCATATTCATTACAGTCTCTGGTTAGTGTTATCAACGTTACCCATCTGTCTTTATCTTCCTCAAAATATCTACACATGTGACCAAGCAATTAAACTACTAATCTTCTTTTTCTTGTTGGAATAAAGTGAATAAAATCCAAGGAAAACAAATCTATAGGAAGGAGTTGGTTTTTCTCCATATATATAGCTAATACATTTATTCACCCCAATGATTTTTTTCCTTTTCTTTCTAAATTTGTGTACTTGTCACAGTTACCTTTTATTTTGGAGAAGAAGTGTGTGTGGGGGGGAGGGGATTAGCCCCTGAGAGAATGTCATATTGGGGTGTAAACAAATTAACTGTTTTAGACTGTGGTTTAACTTCTCCAGTGCACATACACTGTACTTTTTAACAGTTCTTACTAAAATATTTTTTTATATCTTGAAAGAGTTAGTTGGGACATGTTTTCTTGGCTTATAGAACAACTTTTAGAAGAAAAAAGTAAATAAAAGGAGGACAGACAGCCACACCAGAATCAATTCTGAGAAATGAACTTGGAGACATGGATCCAGAATGGTTGTTCCGTTTTCATTTTCTACTTATCACTCAATGGAATTTGCTTCCTCAAATTTAGAATCAAGTTTTCTAGTCATTGAATTGATATAGAGCCACCGTACTTTGCAATATATACAAAATTGATGTAGGAACTACATAACTAAAGCCTAGATCATGTTTTGGGGAATTTTACCTGAAAGGGGGATTCATTAGTGGTGACATAGTCTCTGGTTCAGATTTATTGTTTTTATTTTCTTTACAACATTAAAAATTAATCTATATTGATAGAGGTTTGATAAATAGATAGGTACAGACAGACATTACATACATACATATCTATATACAAATATATAGATATATAGATGTATATACATGGGTGGGTTAATGAATGGATGGATGGATGGATGGATGGATTGATAGATGACAGATGTAGATAAGGATTCAGAAATATGGCTGTCATTTGTAAACACTGAGAAAATGAATTAAAAAGTTGAATGCAGTAGTCACTTCTCACATTTTATGATGAAGTAACTGGTAAGAATCAACTAAAGGGAAAGGAATTTATTTTGGTTCAGTTCAAGGACACCATCCATCATGGCAGAGACTGTGTGGCAATGGGAGCTTGAGGCAGCTGGTCACATTGCATTCAGAATCACCAAGCAAAGAGAAATGAATGTCAATACTCAGCTCAGCTTCCCCTTTTTATCCTGTCCAGATCCCAGTCCCATGGAGTGGTGTCACCCCTGGTTAAGATGGGTCTTCCTGTCTCAATTAATCTAATCTAGTTAATGCACTCATCATCCTGTCTCCTATCATGTTGGCAATGTTTTCCATCACAACAGGCAATGGTTTTCCCCTATTTTATGTTTAACCCATAGCCACCACAATATTTTTCTTTAAGCCCCCTACCTTGTGGTGACTTCTCTGATGCCTCTATGGTCAGAGGAGTCGCTCTGCATGAGCGGCTGCTGAACAGTATAACAAAATGGGACAACAGCATATCCAGTGGATCTCGGTTTTCCCCTCAGATGGCTCTCCTCCTCAGCAGCATGGTGTCCATCATTGTGTACCGCCTGTCTTTCTTTGCCACTTTTGCCACCTTCATGGAAAGTGAAGCCACTCTGCAGAACATGAAGAGCTTCTTCACCCCCCAGATGGCCACCTCTCTCTCTGGATCATGCCTGAACTGCATTGTCATTGTGATCTTGAATTTTTTTTATGAGAGGATATCTGCCTGGATTACAAAAATGGGTAAGCTGGCCAAATTACGAAAGTGATTTAATCACAGGTTTCAGCCAACACTGCACATCCAGCTTTGGACCTTCTCCCAGGGAATTGGCCTCTGAAAAGCACAATTTTCAGGCTGCTTTGTTCAGAGTAGATCCACACCTGATTTTTAAGAATTTCTTAATATCCACTGTAGACAGAAGATTTCCTGTGTCCTTCCCAGTCCTGCAGGCACTCGGTTCCAAGTAAACACACAGAGGCTTATATTAATTGCAAACTGTATGACCTATGGCTCTGGATTCTTGATAGCTAGCTCTTTCATCTTAAATTAACCCATTCTTATTAATATATTTGTTACCACATTGCCATAGCATTACAGGTCTGTTGGGCATCTTATTGCTACTTTGGTGGTGGCTGGAGTCTCTGTATCATGGTTCACATGAGAGACACAACCAGGAAGCTGTTCTTGGCTCCATTTTAGAACCCCCTTCTAAAGCATTCTTGGGTTTTAGGTGGAAATTCTTGCCCCACGTTGGAACACCAGATGTTGTACAAATTCTAAATGGTCTTATAATAAAAATCCACAGCCAGAGATAGACAAGGCTAGCCACTTTGGTAGGAGTCAAGGGCATCTCTCTTAGGGCTCCACACAAAAGCAAGCAGCAGGCAAGCACTTTTGGAAGCAGCCCTTGCATCACCTTCAAATCTTGAGTTCTCGGTAAAGTTTGCTTTTTCTCTAGGCAAGAGCAAGTGAGTGAATCAGAGCTGATAAGGTGCTTTCAAAGACACCAAGGAGGCATGGCTTTCTTCAGTAAAAATTATCCCTGAGCTCCTAGCTGAGATGTTTTTAATAAATTCAGCCACACTTCACCAAAAGGAAGTTATCTGTGTCCTTAGACTATTTTGTTCTCCTCCTGAAAGTGTCATGGGAGTGTCTTCATCAGCTGTTCTACTTGGAAATCCCCAACCCATGAAAGAAAGCATGTTCCCTTGCTCTTGCAATCCTCCCAATGCTCTAATAGTCTTTGGAGAGAAATTAATAGTTCTGATCTTTAGAATTTGTTAAACTATAAGCCACAACTGCATTTTATTTATTTTATAACATTTTTTATTATTATTATATTTGTGTTTTAATTTTACACATCAGCCATGGGTTCCCCTGTCCTCACCTCTCCCGCACCCACCCCGACAAATAACCAAACAAATGGAAACACATGAATTATGAACCAAAGGCTGTGGAGCCCCCAGCAGGATCAGGCCCTCTGGATAAGTGAGACAATTGAATAGCTTGAACTGCTTGGGAGGCACCCACGCTGTGGGACCGGATCCTGTCCTTAGTGCATGAGCTGGCTCTTTGGAACCTTGGGCTTACACAGGGACACTTTGCTCAGCCTGGAAGGAGGGGACTTGACCTGCCTGTACTGAATCCACCAGGTTTAAATGAATCCCTAGGGGAGTCTTGGCCCAGGAGTAGATGGAAATGGAGGGGAGGGGATGGGGGGAAGGTGGGGGTGGGGGCGGAAGGGGGGAGGACAGGGGAACCCATGGCTGATGTGTAAAATTAAAACACAAATATAATAATAATAATAATAATAATAATAATAATAATAATAATAAAATGTTATAAAAATATACAACTGCATTTTAATTAAGAAAAGAAGAAGCACATGCTATCTCTGCCAGCATTTGCAAGCACAGTTTAGTTCATGAGGAGAAAGTGCAATATAGTTGGAAACTGTCTCAGCTCTTGACACAAGCCTATCTGGTTTACACCACCAGCTTAACCAGGGGCAAAGGAGAGAGAAGCATGATGGGACTTGCTGCAGTGTCTAGCAGCGATAGCGAGGAGCACATCCAATTTTGTAGGGATTCAAGCCCCACATTCAGACTGTCTTATACCTAGAGAAATCCCCACCCTTGAAATGCACTGACTGCTTCCTAGACTCTCCCAGCCATGGGGTCAACACAGTATGACCAACAGGAAGCCAGCACAAACACACAGCTCTTCAATATTGCTCAGCTGAGGTCAGAATGAGGAGCATGTTAACACACTTTGAAATGGTGTGGCTCAATAGCACTTCTAAGTGCAGCATTCGGGGAACGTGCATTTACCCTTGGTGATCTTTATTGGCAGAGATTCCTCGAACTTACCAAGAGTATGAGAGCAGTCTCACTCTGAAGATGTTTCTCTTCCAGTTTGTGAATTACTACTCAGCTTGCTTTTATGTGGCCTTCTTTAAAGGGAAGCTCATGGGCTATCCTGGGAAATACACATATATGTTTAATGTATGGAGAAGCGAAGAGGTAAGGACTCTCTTTTAGCTCAGATCTATGGTCTCAGATAATTAAGGCCTGCCTTTCTCCCTAGCACTAACTCAGACATTGTCGAGTTGTAGAAGTCCCAACATTGGCTCCAACCATTGACCCGTCTTAATCATCTGTTAGATTTGGGGTTTCCTTTGAGCAAGAATTTGTATGAAACATGTCTTGTTTCATTTTCTAAAACTTTTTTTTTTTGAGCTAAGGATCAAACCCAGGGCCTTGCGCTTGCTAGGCAAGCACTCTACCACTGAGCTAAATCCCCAACTTGTTTCATTTTCTGTTACTATGATAAAATACTGTGCAAATGCAACTTAAAGGAGAAAGGATTTCTTTCCTCTCACAGTTCAAGAGTATAGTCAGTCCATCATGGCAGGAAAGTCCAGGCAGCAGGTACTTTGAAGCAGCTAGTTGCAGGGAATCCACCGTCAGGAGTCAGAGAGCATTGAGTGCCTGTGGTTGCTCAGTCCCCTTTCTCCACTTACACAGTCCAGGGTCCCATCTAGAGAATGGTGTCACGCACAGTGGGCAGGTCTTCCCACTTCAATTACCATAATAGAAATGATCCTCCATGCAAATGTCCAGAGGCTCATTGCCTGAGTGATTCTACTACATTCTAACAGGGTGACAGTTGACACTAATCTTCAACAAGCCTATGATCTGGCAGTAAAATATAGAGTAAGTAAAATAGAACTTGTATTCTTGAAAACATCCTGCAAAGGGTCAAGAGTCAAGAAATGGTTCTTCTATGGTCTAGTATACATGACCAATGGTTTTCAAACTGATCACATGAAAATTATACCACCTTTTAATCCTAGCCTAGACATAGGGATTCACAATTTTCTAAGACTCAGAAGTCTGTGTTTCTAATACAGTCCACAAATGGGCATGATGCAGCTACCCTGGTAGTAGTCCATGGTCTGTGGGACTGAATGGCCCCCAAATCCCATCATTGCCTCTGATGACCATATTATAACTCCTTACTATACTTTCTTGAGTTTCTGATATTCCATATGTTGCAAAATTCCATTTCTCCTCCTCTATCTCTGTTTTCTCCTCTCTTGTTTCTGAACAGTGTGATCCTGCAGGTTGTCTGGTAGAGCTGACAACCCAGCTAACCATCATCATGATTGGGAAACAGGTTTTTGGAAATATCCATGAAGCCTGTCAACCGTACGTATGACTCACACATTGCATGTTTGATTTAAATAGCACTGCAAGAAGATGGGTATATATATATATATATATATATATATATATATATATAAAGCTTTTCTTCTAGGCCAGGAGATGGTGCATGCCTTTAATCCCAGCACTTGGGAGGCAGATGCAGGGAGATGTCTGAGTTCAAGGGAAGCTTGGTCTACAGATTAAGTTCCAGGACAGCCAGGGCTATACAGAAAAACCCTGTCTCAAAAAACATGGTGGTGGTGGGGTTCTTCTTTAGTTCTCTCCTTTAGTGTTATAATCAATTGACAAATAACTCACATATACTCACTTGTATGTACATATTTACTGACTGCAGTGTGATGTGTCAGTACAGGCTTTTTTGTATGTGTTTTTGAGATACCATCTAACCATGTGGCTCTGACTGGCCTGGAACTCATAACTCACAGAGATCTGTCAGCCTCTGCTTCCTGTAGTGTTGGGATTAAAGACTTATAAGCCTCACACCCTATGGTGCTTTTAAGTGACCATTTCTGCTGTTGAGTGAAACGGTAAAGATTTAACTGGAGACTCTCCATATTAGATCCCCGGTCGGATATTCTGCATGTTGCATGTTATACTTTTATAATTTAATTTTTAATATAAAATTTGTGGTGATTCTTTGAGAATTTCATGCATGGGTATACTGTACTTTAATCCTATTCAGTTCACTCTTCCCCCTAACTCCTCCTACATCCACTACTATCTGTCTTCCCATCCACTTCCCACTTCCTAGACTTTCTTTCACTTCTCTTTTGCTATGGTCCCCTGAGCTAAGTTTATACTCATAGGTATATGGCCACCCACTGGAGGATGGTCAACCTACCAGGAGCCACAGTTTTAAAGACTCTCCCTCTCCCAGAAGCAATCCTAACACGACCATAATCTACCTTATATGGTGCGGAATTTGGTTGGTCAGTGGTTTGTAGTATTATTGAATTTACTCAGATAAGCCTCTGCTTTTCCTTTCGTGTACACATTCTATGATACTTAATTTCTCACTTCTACAATTGTTTTCCGAGCATCGTAGTGGTGTGGAGATTGGCCATTGCCCCCGGCCCTGACCACTTCCTTTGCTGAGTGAGAGCTCTTCTTGTCAGTGGGTAGAGGCAGATCGCTTGCCTTCTCCTCACTTCCATGTGTGGCAAAAACAATACTAGGTTTTCCTTTGGACTTTATCTCCTATTGTGCTAGGTTAAGGTGCTTAGCCTCCTCCCTTTCTGACAGTTTCCAGACTTGACATACTGGCTCTCTTGCTTCTTTCTCCAAATGTCAACTTTTATCATTTCTAACAGCCTGATTTTTAATTGGTGGAGACGTCGAAAAACCCGAACCCATTCTGAGAAACTATACAGTCGCTGGGAGCAAGATAATGACCTTCAGGTTTTCGGACAACTTGGGCTGTTCTATGAGTACTTGGAAACAGGTAAGTTCCAATCATGATTTCGAGGCAGCAACAACACTAATAAAATGAATAGTTTCCATCTCTTGCAATTTCTTTCTTTCTTTCTTTCTCTCTTTCTTTCTCTCTCTCTCTCTCTCTCTCTCTCTTTCTCTCTCTCTTTCTTTCTTTCTTTCTTTCTTTCTTTCTTTCTTATGTATAGTAGATGTTTGAATTACTGAATAAAAAATAGGTAAATGGATGGATAAATGGTGGATATATGGATAGGTGACAGATGGACTGACAGATGGATAGTTGGGTTGTATATGTGTAGATGAATGGTGGGTAGGTAGATGGATGGATAAGCATGTAGATGAATAGATGGCAGATTTACATACACATATGGAAGAAATAAAGGTAGATGGATGTATTGATGGTGGAGAGATGTATAGATAGCGGGTGAATATATATACAGATGTCAGGCATGTGTATATAGGCTAGCAGATGGATGGAAGAAGATACAGGGATGGATAGATGGTGGTTAGATAGATTAACAGATGGAAAAAAATGATTCAGTTTTCCTTTGTTCCCTTAGAGAAGTAATGCTCAGGTTGTTTGTGTGGTCTGCCAAGGCCATTTCTGCTCACCAATATCCCTTGCTTTGGTGGAACTATAGAGGGCAGTTTATGTCCTTACTATCAAAATCCTGGTGCAATAAAGGTGATCTGAAAATGACTAAGTAATTAATATTTATCATATATGCTATATATTTTATCTTAAAAATCTGCTAATGTGATAGAAAATATTTTTATCCTTCAAGATAAACCAATGTAACCATAATGTACTTTATATTGTATGCCATTAGTTGGGTAATACTGTATACATTGCTGTATAAAAAGATGTGAATTCTTGTTTCATGCAGCTCAGTGTACAATTAGGTAGTTCTTGCTTTCGAGAGTGATGAAACAATATTTTTCTCACTGTGGAAGTTCTGCATGAATGTGTACATACAGGCAGGGGAAGTTAGTACTGACACAGAGGTATAAAATATCATTTATAGCAAAATTAGCTCCTGTGTCTTGAGAGCCAACCAAGACTTAGTTTACACTGAAAACTCTCACACCTTCTTCTAGTCAGGAGATAACTATGCAGTGAACTATGCAGTCATTTATGGTATTGAAGATGCTGAAGTTAGATGGATGGATCAGTTTTCTAGGTAAAGCTCTAACACCTTGAAACCCACACTGCTTCTCCCTCAGAGTAGCTGTAGTTTCCTTAAGAGGAGTGAGGAATGGCTCAGTGTTGCTTGTTCACGTCATCATGAGGCAGGTGAAAAGAGGTGAGGGTCTAAGTGGCAGGAGCTAGGTTGAATAGCCCTTTATCTCCTTGGTAATGATGGCTGACCTGTGTCTCTCCAGTTATTCAGTTCGGGTTTGTCACATTGTTCGTGGCCTCTTTTCCCCTGGCCCCCCTGTTTGCTCTCATGAACAACATTATAGAGATCCGCGTGGATGCCTGGAAGCTGACGACTCAGTACAGGAGACCTGTCGCTGCAAAAGCTCACTCCATAGGTGTCTGGCAGGACATTCTCTATGGAATGGCCATCCTTTCTGTTGCAACTAATGTAAGTGCCTCTTTCCAGGGGACGACTTTGCCCTCCTTTTTGTTTCTGTGGGGGGCAGAGCAGGAATGACACCTGACTCAATCCTCGTTGGCACCAGTTTCACCACAGTGAGGATTTGTCAGGACAAGCCAACCTCAACTTTATTTTCTGAGCAAGAACAATAGGAAGAAAATGATATTTTCTCATTGGAATTTTGTGATGATGGTGTCTTATAGATGGTGTCTTACAGAAAACCAGTGACAATACAACATGTTTGAACAATGGAGTCAAAGATGGATTATACACAAATATGTATAATATCGAGTATAAATTTATTTATATTTACTTACAAAATGATTTTTAAAACTAAATCTCACAAATGCTAATTTTACAACCTTCATATTCATCTAAGACTATGTTTTATCAATTTTGAAGCTTTTACTGAGATAATCAAAAGGAGATTTGACAACTGAATATGTGTGATTTATTTTAGAAAGCTTTATGTTAAGGAAACATGGTTGAAATTGTAGAGTTTAAATACATTCGGAACATGAAAAAATGAGGTGGAACACAGTTACAGAAAAATCCATGGCTGGTAATGCTATTTAAAAACCAAAACAGAAAAAGCTAACCCAAGCATGTGACTTCAAAGGAAAACTCAGAGACACAACACACAATTAGAAGCAGTAAAAAAATTAAAATCAAAATTAATAATAGTCAACTTAAAAATGAAATAATAAACATAAATACTGAATAAAGCAAGAGTTAGTTTGCTAAAAAAAGACATAAATAAAACAAACAAATGCCAGGAGGTGGTGGCACAGACCTTTAATCCTGGTACTCAGGAGGTAGAGGCAAATAGCTCTCTATGAGTTCAGGGCCAGCCTGGTCTACAGATCAAGTTCCAGGATAACCAGGACTACACAGAGAAACTCTGTCTTGAAAAAAACAAACAAATAAAATAAAACAAACAAAAAACCCAAACCCACTAAAACAATGACAGACTTCTCTATACCAGATTTAAAAAAAAATTTTGAAATGACCAATATTAGAAATAAAAATGGCAGATGTATTCAATAAGCAACAGAAATACCAAATGTCCTCATAGTCATAGAAGTAACAGAAATGGCTTTAAAAAAAATCACTAAATGCACAGGTGCCAGAGTCAGATAGATGGTTATAGTGTACTCATGTGGTCTAGAATAAACAAACAATTTCTGTGATCATTGGAATTAGAAAAAATAGCATCCCCACAGGATGCAGTTCTGAAATTAATTGTGATAAGCTCCAAGAAAGTGCCAACCCACACTCTTTCCTTTCATTCATCAGCCTTCTATAGACACACTCAATACACATACATAAGGCACAGATACACACAGACACACAGAGAGACACAGTCATAAATACACACTGGTATATCCATACATTAATATACACAGATATATACATACAGAAGCACATATACAGAGATTTTATGGATATAAACAGACACACACAAATACAAATAGAAACACACACATAGATTAAAAAAAACACACAAAGATACAGACACATAAATTCCCCTATCTCCCACCTGTCTCTCTCCTAGCCCAGACAAGGGAATTTAAGGACAATGAATGTGTCAATGAGGAACATGAGCCATGACAAGACCAAGGAGAGAGAGAGAGAGAGAGAGAGCATGCTTTGGGGCAGCAAATACACATAGGTTCAATTCCCAACTTAGCTATTCTGTAGCTATGGAATTTTGGAAGATCAATCCCAGTCTACCCATTAGCCTTTCGAATGTTTCTGAGTGGTATTGAAGTCATCTTAAGTTCATGTGGCTCACAGAGGTGGGCTTGCATACAAATCAGACTTGGAGCACTGGGCTGGGCTCATCATTGTCCTTCCTCTTTGTCCATCAGGCCTTCATTGTTGCGTTCACATCTGACATCATTCCACGGTTAGTTTACTTCTATGCCTACTCAATGAATTCCACGGAGCCTTTGAGTGGATATGTGAATAACAGCTTGTCAGTGTTCCTGATAGCTGACTTCCCCAACCACACAGCGCCAAAGGAGAAGAAAGACTTCACCACTTGCAGGTCTCCTCTGTCTACATTTTAGCATTGTACTTTTAATGTCTTTTTTAAATTATCTTTTCCCTAATGTTTGTCTTATAGTGTAAAAGGTTTACTTGAGACAATACATTTCCTGGGTTAATATCATGCATCAGTTCTGGAATACATATATCATATGACCTGGCAGACTATACAAAAGGAAGGAATATTATGGGTGGAGGTCACGTTGTTTTTAAATAGTTTCCTGGTTTTGAATTGCTAATACAAGCTTCCTGGACTTGAGCCTTGACATCTACCAGTCAGTATGGTTAATTTACTGAATTTTACCATTTATCCCCAGAAAATACACCAAGAAAATAGAGGTAAAAAAGTAATAATGGGCCTGTTCACCAGCATTCTACTTAAAGGCTGTTCAGGTAGAATGTGTGAGGTGGGATTTGTGAATTGTTATTACCACACCCAGAGTATCCGTGTTCTGTGGGGATCTTCATACCATAGAATATGAAAACAATAGTCAGCAAATAGGTGGGTAGATAATAGAGATAATATAGATGATAGATCACTGATAAAGATAGGCAGGTGGTTGAATGGATGGATTGGTAGATAGATAGATAGATAGATAGATAGATAGATAGATAGATAGGTAGGTAGGTAGATGACAGACATAGATGGTAAGTAGATGATAGATGATAAAAATGGATTGATAGATAAATATAGAGATGATAGACATATATAGTAATGACGAATGATGGATATATATAGATGATAGAGATATACGATAAAGATAGATTGATTGATAGATAATAGAGGTAAATAGGTAGATGGTATTGATATATGGTAAAGATACATATTCATAGATAAATAGATTGATATATAGAGATAATTTATAATAGATGATACAGATAGATCATAAATAGACAGTAGATAGCTAACAGACAGACTGATAGACATATGCACACATTTGTACACACAAGGGCCTTTAATCTTAGCTTCAATCTCACACTAACCTCTCCCTTGGGGATTCCAAAAAGGAGCAAGAAAACCGTTTCAGGACAATAAGACCAAACACTGTTCTATGGCACATCTGGACACAAAGGGATCATGGCACAGTGTTCAAAACTGAGGTCTCTGTTGTTTGATTTCTTGGTTTCACCACTTTCTGAAAGCTGGGGTAAGTTTTTGAAGAACATCAGTCTAGAGGGGGGTTGTAGAAAGGAATAATCTGAAAGTCCAAGCACAAGAAGAGTCCAGAAAGAGAACACTGCCTTATCTTGTCGGTACATCTAAAAGGAAACAGAGTCTCTGGAAAACAGAAATGGTCCACATAGCAAGTTGGATGGGTCAGACAGGAGGAGGATTTTGACAAAATGCCATGGTAGCTTGGCCTCTCGTGGGAGAAGTTACATGAGGCCAATGAAGTTGCTCTGGTTTTTCTCCTGTTTGGGAGGTGATATGGGTAAGTAATACAAGCCGGAGCTGTGAGAACAGGAAAAGGTTCAATATTATCTGTTACTTCCCTGTGACCTGTGTTTGTTCTCAATTTCCTAAGAGAAATAATAAAAGTTTATTCCAGGTCTCTTTATTAAACTTATTGCCAAATACGTCATTCTGTCTACCTGTCATATATATCTAACATCTATCTATCTACTTATCTATCTACCACAGACTGTCTCTCATCTACCTCCATATCTGTTTATCTACCTGTTATCTATCAAATATTTATCATCTATGTCTATCATTAGTTATCTCTCTCTCCATCTATCTACCTGTCTATCATCTATCATAGTTATCTGCCATAAATCATCTCTATTTATAGGTCTACCTATTTATGTTCATTTTTGTTCTTTTTGTTTGTTTTGTTTTATAGGTACAGAGATTACAGGTACCCTCCTGATCATGAGAACAAGTATGCCCATAACATGCAGTTCTGGCATGTCCTTGCTGCCAAGCTGATCTTCATCATAGTAATAGAAGTAAGCTGGCCTGGACTTTCCCCCATCTCTCTCATCTCTCCCATTTCCTTTGCCACTCCCCTAAGCAGCTGTTTCTAAACATACCCACCATCAGGAAGTCAGCTTCCTCACTTTTATTTTGAAGGAATCATTTGTTGTCGTAAGTTGCAACTTCTCTTTGGGAGCTTGCCATTCACTTACAATGGTAAAGGCACCTGGGCCACAGGAAAAGAAAGGAAATGCATGACAAGGTCATGAGAAGGCTGACTTGCAGAACATCTGTTCTGAAGGCTCTGTTCTAGAGCATTCTCATCAACTGGCCTTACTTTTTTTTTTTAACCTTTAACAGATGAACCTGATATTCATCAAAATATGTCATTGGCTTAAGATGAGTTAGCTATAATTAGAGCTGGGATTTGGTGTCTTCTGTGCATCAGTCAAAATCTTTGGTTCTGCCCACTGCAGGGCACTCCTTCGATGTGTGATATTTGGAGAGAAAGTTCACAAGAAAATGTAACTGCCACAGAGGAAGGATGGATACAACTTATTAAATAGGAAGAGAAAAAATTAAGATGTGGTCCCCCTGGGGAGTGCCCAAGTACAACACAGGTCCAACCTGAGCACATACTGTTCAATTGGGATTTCTCAGACTCACTATTGCTATACAGGACTCATTATTGCTATACAGGCAATGCATGCATATTTAAAATCAGATAATTCTATGTAGCTAATGGAGCCTTACACATTTCTCACTAACCTCAAATCCTGATCTCCAAAGGCAAACACTTTCAGCCCATTTGTGTCACAGTTTAGCTCTAGCAGAACAATATCCCAACAGACCCAGATTTTAGTGTTAGGCTGTGGTTGTTGACCTCCTACAGTGACATGTAGCACACAGGAGCACACTTGACACTGTCTTCATATATACACCATCATCTTCCTCCTACTCCTCGAGATGATTATAATATATGTATACATGTATGTATATTTGATTTATAGAGCCCCATAATTCTTCTCCTAAACTACAAAATCTCAAAAAGCAATAGTTTTGTGAGTTAGTAGCCATACATCCTGGATCTGGTACCATTACAGTTCATCAGTAGCCTTTATTCATTCCCTTTAGAGTGACTGTTGATCAGAATTACTGGTATGTGCTTTATACACTAAATGATACAGTTTTGATATTTAACCATGCTCAACTCTGAAATGGTGTATTCGTCAGAGTTTCACCTAAGATTTTAATTAAGGTTTATATACTATGACTTTATAAATATTAGTAATCTTTGTTTCATGCCATAGGCTCCTAACTTCTCTTTGCTTAGGTTTATGTTCTCCCTACCCCTGTTCTTTCTTTGCCCTCTCTCCTCCTCCTTCCCCTACATCAGATTTTAATTCTTCTTAAATTTATTTCACATTTCCCATAAAATGTTTAGATCACTCTTCTAACCAGTAAGCGTAAACCTCTTGGGTTTGCTACCTAATTTTGAGGTTCATCTTTCAGGAACTCTCTGAAGAAAGATTGTAAGTGGTTTGTTTTTGAGACCTTGAATATTATAATGTTCACCCACGAATATGACAGTCATTTGTTCTGAAATCAAAATTCTGAGGTTGTTTGCCATTAAATTTTTAACCATAATTTAGGCACTCTTGAAAAACATTTAAGACATTGCTCCATTTTGGTCCAGTTTTTGATGCTGTTATAAAGGACAGGCCATCCAGTCCCTTGTTAATGACCTTTAGAAGAACAAACATTGAGTGTTCTCTCAGCAGCTCTACCAGTCTAAAACTTCATAAACAAGTTGTTGGCTACTGGACTGCATAGTTGTCCTGGGTGCTGACTGAGGTCCCTAGATCTGTAAGCACACCCTTCAGGTTTGGGGTGTGTGTGGAAAATGTCTGTCTCTGTGATTTCCTGCTCACAAGCCCCCTTTCTCGTTGCTTTCTCTGCTGTAATGTCTACCCTGCTCCAAACTTCAGTGATCATATATCCTCACCTGTGAAGAGATGAAGCCGTCCCTTTGTTCTTTTCATTAGCTTTCTTTCCTCTTGGTTCCAGTCTGTCTTGTTCTTTTTCTTTCTTGTTAGACAATTTATTGCACAAAGGATAGAATTGTACATTCACGAATCAGGGAGTTAAAGGGATAAGGTTACAAGTCTAGTGTGCGGAGGTGTGTGCCTACCTTTCATTAGAAATCGGTCTGCAGTTCCCTATCTCCAATGGGTCCATGCAGAAAGGGTTTCAGGCCTAGCCAGTATAAAGCAGTGTTGGGTTTGGTTTTTATTGGTTTTCTATTTTTAACAGCAAGAAGGGAGCTGGCAAGATGTCTCCATGGGTAAGGGTGCTTGCCTCCAATCCTGATAATTCAAGTTGGGTTTCCAGAACCCATGTGATAGAATAAGAGAACTGGCTCCTCTAAGTTGTCCTATGACCTCTCCATGTCATCCACATGCCGGCACATGAACACCATCAGTCAATAACTAATTTTAGAACTACGAGGAAAAGCACTCAATAAATGCATCCACGCACACTCAAGAGCATGGTGCCAGCTTCCTTGGAGGCTGCCACTGTTTATTCAGAATGTCCATTTTATATTTATTTAATTTAGTTTATGTGCATGGGTGTTTTGCCTGCATGTATGTTTGTGTACTAGATTAGTGCAGTGCCCACATAGGCCAGAAGATGGTGTCAGATTCCCTGAAGCCAGAGTTAACATTTGTTAGCTGCCCTGTGCTGGGAATTGAACCCAGGTCCTTTGGGAAAAGCTGCTGGTACTCTTAACGACTGAGTCATCACTCAGCCCTGTACTAAGATGTTTTTAACATATATTTTAAGCACATGAGTGAAGAGAAAGAAAGACACTCAGGGAAAGATCTTACTTAAGTAGGTATGGGATGCACACAATTGAGTGTCTGGGCATTGCCACAGTGACTCAGAAGCTCTGACGTTCATTCTCAGAGCTTACAATGGAACTTTTTTCTTTCCTTTTAATACATGAGATTAGAGAATGGCTCTGAAGGATGTACCTTAGATGGGATTATAGATGGGATGATTATGTAAAATCAGGAGCTACTGGGGCTGTACAAGGGTTTCCTGGTGAGACTCCTAAGTGGAAGTTCTAGCTGAGAAGGGAGAGAAAGCTTTAGTGTTAACCATGCTGGGACTTTGTTCTCAGCTGGTCAAGGAGAGCAGCCCGACCCCTAGGTGAGAAATTTCTCTCCCTTCCTCTATCCCCACAGTATTTGCTCTTTCTTTCTTGTCCATATTCCGTATTCTGGATTTCACTTTTTAGAAACTTTGCTTTCAATGCATGGCCCCCCCACCACTCTATACCACAGCCTGTGCCTCTGGGCTCACAGCTTTCTGGTATTAAAAAAAAAAGAACTCTTTGCATAACCCCTGAACATTCTACTGTGTCTCATAGAAATGCCAAACTGATGCTCTTGTTTTTAACTCTACACTACACTACTGGTGACCTTCATTCCTGAAAACATTCTAGGAATCTAAAACAAAATGGTCAGTATGCTTCAAGTTTCTCCTTCACACTAAATCACCCATGACACGGTTGAGTGTGAATTTCTCTGCCTAAAGGAAATTAGGATTATATTAGAGATGATTTATTACATTATTAGGATGGGGTTCCAATAAAGAGCAAGCTTTTTTATACCCATGTCCCATTTCTCTAGTTGCTTATTTAAATATAGTTATTTAATTCCATTGTGTGTGTGGAAACTACAGGATACACACATGCACACATACACCTGTATGTGTATATATGATTCAACTTTGTGCTTCCTGTGTCCAATAGAGTTTATCAGATTCTCAGGGGGACCATTAAGGACTCCTTTCTAAATTCTTGATAATCCTAACAGTATCTATGATCTTCTTTTATCACTCCTAGCACGTCGTGTTTCTGTTAAAATTTTTATTGGCCTGGATGATACCGGATGTTCCAAAAGATGTCCTAGAGAAAATCAAACGAGAAAAGTTAATGACTGTCAAAATTATTCATGAGTTCGAGCTCAACAAGTTGAAAGAAAACTTGGATATTGAATACAATAACATCATTAAGCATGACACAGTGGAAGATATCAGATCCCCGAGGGACAGAATCCCCATCTAATCCACACACGAGGCGAGGCATGTAGCTCTGTGCCCTTCTCTGTTCACTGTGGCCTCTGGACTTCTGGCTGGATGCTGGAATTCATGTATCCATTTGTTTTGCTTTCTTTCTTTTATTTTTAACTCGGAGTCTTTATGCCCTACGATAGAGGCAGGCATCAGAAGAGAACACAGGTGGGCATCATCCACTGGGCTCTCCCGGGGTGTGACTCATGGGGTCCTGTAAACACCTGCAGGTGGTGCCTGTGGATTCGGAATCTGGAAAATCATGAAGTGTTGCTACTTAGAGTGAAACACTGGTGTGGGAGATGCTCTGTCACTTCCCAGGGCAACTGAAAATCTTTGCTGTCTTCTGTTGAATGTCTTCTGTCTCCCTCCCAACAAGAAAAGGGTTGTATCATAAAGAAAGCTAGAAAAGAGACCCACCATTTCATAGAACATCTGCCATTGTAAAAGCACACATGTAAAGCCAAAATCAGAAGAAGTCCTGAGAAATCTCACCTATTGACAAATGCTGGGTATAAATCATAGCAGGAGTGTGCTCTTGACAATGTCAGGTGAGAGTTAGCTTCGTCAGAATCCCAGATAACCTTTCCTGGTAAAGGTAGAATCAGTTTTTCCCTGAGACTAGAAGAATTTTCATGAAAGACTCTGAGAGGGCTTTTGAAGGTACTGTTTCCATTTCCTTGACTAGCTTCAACAACATAGTGTCAGGTGACTACAGGTTTCCAAGTGAAGGTACTGTGCAAAGCCGATGTGTCTTCTTAGGATCTAAAGAATGCAAGAGAGTGCATAGACATTATTCAATGATAAAGTGAAACTTTTAAATTTCTCTGAAATGCTGATTTTTGCATCATGAAGCTTTTTTGAGCTCTAGCCATTTGTATAAGTTGGGCACAAACTGTTTACAAAATGTGATCTCTTCGCTCTGAAAAACCCTCCAAACCTTGTAATAAGTTTACAGTCTTTTCATGGACTACATCACACCTACAATGTCCAGTGCATTCTTTCTATGCCTTTGACACATGAAAAATTGTATGTGTGACTGGTAATTTGATATGACAGAGTATTTCAGAAGTCAACTTGTCTTAAAGAAAATATAAGTGTTGTGAGCACAGAGTTTATCACCAAAAGATCATTGACCAAGTAAGAAGGTGATAATTAGGTGGGAAAGGTATATTTGTTGAAGTATCCCTTCCACATTTAGGCCTATGCAGATATACAGCAATTCTTGCCATTGGGTTCAGTTAATACAATATCACATATGTGCCTATGTAACTTACCACTAGAGTGGGAGATATGGTCCAGCTGTAGAATACTCAAATCTTTGGGTATAAATTAGAATTCAGCTACAAAGGAATATTTTTTTTAAATCACATAAATACAAATAAACTTGATCACAAGATTTTTTTAAAGTAGTGTTCCCTTATCAATAACCCAATTTTACAGCATAGCTGATATTACAGTATTAACTAACGACTGATAGACACTAAGTATCTAGAACTAGGGATTATGGATTTTATAAAAGTAACAAAAGAGTTATCACATCACATTATTAGCAATATTTATTTGTTATGTAGTAGGTAGATTACATGTTTAGGTCACTTGAAATGATTTCATAATTGAAAGGTACTTTCATAAGTGGAGATGGTCAGTTTAAGAAAACCAGTCATTTTGAGCATGATCAAGCCACAGCTGTGGTTTTTGTAGACTGTCAAATTACACTGCAGAGCTTTTCACACACAACTCACATTGCCTTCTTCATGGGTGCTAATTTTTTTTAAAAAGGGGGAGAGATTATAGGTTTTTTGGAAATACACTTTAATTTTGTGATTTCAAAGTATTATGGAGCTAGACAGCAAGATAAGGACAAAGCTGACTTGCAAAGCTGTCCATACATTATAGGTTCAAAACCACCTCGAGCACTGAGTGTCTAAAGTAATGGTAGAAATGAGCAAAACTAGAAGTGCTTCTTATAATTTATAGATGTCTTTGCTTCATATTTGCCTTGTAATTTTCCACTGATAACTTTCTTCCTGTTTCATGTTTTACCCTGAGATACTAGAGTCACTGGAAAGTCTATTAGCCCAAATCAGATGGAGTTTGTTCAGGCAGGTTTGCCTCCTTCCATCAACACAGTGGTCATTGAGCTAGATGTAGCCAGCCACCAGATGTATGTTCATATTTAGGAGTATGGTTGTGGGCTATTTTGTTTTTGGTCTTTGTTGGTTTTTTTTTTGGGGGGGGTGTTTGTTTGTTTGTTTGTTTTTTATCTTTCAGTCAAGCAAGTGGTTTACTAATTTCCACTGATATTCCAGGGAACATCTGAGACCTTATGTGAAAATAGAATCTTCAAGTGCCAAAGCCCCAAAGCACACAACTTTTTCCAAAGGTCCTGTGCAATCATCATCTTCATTGTTTCTTTTCACACAGGAAGCAAAATCCTTCAAATTACTAACTCTAGACATCAAGGGGGGACTGTCATTAAATGAAAAATGTTTTAATTTTGCACTACTTCTGGACTTCTGGATTTCACCTTTTTTTTTTTTTTTTTTTTTTGTCAAAAGAAAGGAGAGAGTTGTTTCCTCTGGGTCTCGAATGGAATTCTTTGGAGTACAGTTGTGGGTAGGAAGATGAAAATCTCTTCTCAGTGCCAGTCACTAAGGGTGAGAGAATATATCTGGAGAAATTCCAGGTTGACAATTATTGTGTGTCACAAGAAAGCCTTTGCTTGCAAAGTGTGTTTGTAGGGTCAGGTACTATGACCAATCATTGACCCTGCGTTCCAGTGACAATGATACTGGTCATTCAAAAATATAGTCTATTGCTTTGGAAAAAGACCTCTCATAGTTATTATGTAATTGAATGATGCCATGAAGGAAAACATTGCATTGCCAGGCTTTGGACTCTGCCACAGGAATCAATAGAACTATTGTGTTACTGTTCTTCGTGCAATTTCAATCTACTTTTCTGTGTAGTAATTAGAGTATGTCAGTTATTTCAGCATTATGTAAAAATTAATGACAATGTTTAAAATGTAATGTATAGTATAGGATGATCTGTGTGAGATACAACTGCCCATTCCTCTAAATATGTCATTGGATACAGGATGCAGCTCTCCTGATAAGAGATGCTGTGTCCTGAAGTTAACTCAGAGTATACAAGCTTGCTTTTTCCTCCCTCCATCCCTCCCTCTCTCCTTCCCTCTCTCTCTACCTCCACCCTTCCTTCTCTCCCTCCCTCCATCCTTCCCTGTCTCCCTCCACCCTTCCCTCTCTCCCTCCTTCCATCCCTCCCTCTCTCTTTCTCTCCATCCCTCCTTCTCTCCTTCCCTCCCTCTCTCTTTCCCTCCTTTTTCTTTCTCTCCTTCCCTTTCTTTCTCTTTTCTTCCTTCCCTTTTCACTCCCTTATTTCCTTCTCTTCTTTCTTAAGGAAGTACACAAGTATTTAGGAAAAATTGTCTTCATTTATGAACCCAAACCTCAAAAGCCAAATCACTCAGTGATTAAAGTAAGTAAATAATTTCAAATACCTTGACACAAACATTATTTCTTTCCTCCATTTCATTATTTGAGAATTTCATACATGCATCTAATGTGTCTTGATTAAATCCACCTCCTCATTCCCTATGCTACAGTTCCTCCTTATTCCAACCACTCTTCCTTCCCAACTTCACATACTTTTTTTTAAACACTCGCAATTCGTTGAATGCTCTGTGTGCGCATGTGTGTGTGTGTGTGTACACACACACACACATGCGCACACATTCTTACTTTGGTTTAGAACTGAGATAATTTCTGAAATCAAGAACTCTAGAGAAGGTTTTCCATCAAATGTGTTTCTCTGCAGCGACTTCTGAGCACACCCCATCCTCGGGGTTAGCCCAGAATGTCACTGTGCTGCCTGCCAAGTACAGACAGAGCCAGTCAAGAGCAGCTGCCACTCTAGAGAAGTTGCAGAAGGTAGAAGCTTTTCCTGCATTGCCTACCTGCTTTCCTCCCCCGACCCCCACCCCCCACTACTTTGGAAGATGTTGCTTGGGGAGGTGAAAAGATGATTGAGAACATTATAAAGGACAAATTTGCAGCTGAAAGCACTTTAACAAATTCCTGAACAGGTAGCCAGTCCCACCATGGGTTGGGTAAAGTCACTTAGCATCAGCACAACCAAGTCTTAGTCCTGTCCTTTCTAGGTATATCTGGAGACTCACAGTTGAGAAGTTTACACCTCTAATTTCCACTTGTTAAAGACATTAGGTTCATTTCATTCAACCAATATATGTTTTTGAAGTGCAGAATGATCAGAAAGTCAAGTGATTTTATCACATTCTAAGTATTTCATGGATCAACCATGCTATCATACAGGACTTAAATAGCAAAGCAAAATTATCAATATTACAGGGAAGGTGTTTCTTTTGAAATTATAGAGTCTGGGATGAAATGTGGATAAACCAGGACCATCAGGTACAGGCTTGAGACAACAAAGTTCCTGAAATTCCATACAGCCGCCTGTGTCTTCTGCTTGTTTTAATCTACAGTCATGTTTCACTGATGGGAACCCAGTGCCGGCCCAGAAGGGGCATGAGAAAAGAGAGCACTCAGGTTAGATGGGTTGTGTGTGCATTGTCCCACATAGACCTTCAAGAACAGTCCCAGAAAGATGCCTTTGCTCTTTTATGCTATCACTTTGTAAGTAGGCTCTGGTTACTTTTTTGTCTCTGGACAAAATACCTGATCAAAGGAAATGAAGGAAGGTGGGATTTCTTTGGGCTCACAGCTTGAGGATTCAGTTCACCATGGTGGAAAGTCCTGATGGCAGAGCACCAGGCAGCTGGTTACATTGCATCCACAGCCAGGGGAATGGATACTGGTTATCAGTTCATCCCTTTTTATTCAGCTGGGAACACCAGCCTATAGGAGATGCCACCCATATTCAAGGAAGGCATCTTCCCTTCCAGGTAAACTTATCTGGAAACTCCTCATAGAAAAATCCAGAACTGTTTTTCTAGTGATAATCCTAAGTCCAGCCAAATTTACAGGATTGGCCATCTCAGACCTCAGAGGGGAAGACTTCACAGGCCTACTTACCCAGCACAGACTGTATTGACCAAAGGCTGCCGAAGCTTAGTAAGGTTAGCAAACTAGATTTAGTTTATTTCCTTAAAATGTTTCGCTCTCATTCGAAACATTTTAACATCTGGTCATGTACAATATCAAAACCAACACACCTGTAAGCTTCAAAGTACTAAAATCGTTTATATTTTTTCTCTACAACAACAACAAAAATAATAAAATATAACCAAGAAAAATGCAACAAATCCTAGAATATCTCATGAGTCAGAAAGCAATGAAAATAAAATGTATATGCTATTTTAAGTTATGTATTTCCAAAAGTACTTCACAACTTAATATTTATGGGATAAATTAATGTAATCTGGTGAGTCATTTTATGGTAAATGTGTAGCTACTTTTAAAAATGTAGAAAAGCCACGGTTAGCCTCCTAGGAACTGGGGATAAAACAAGACAAAGGAAAAGGAACTGAACTCGAGGAGAACCCAGAGAAAAATGTCACTTTGTCACTGCATCCTGGCAGGTTATTGGAGCTCTGTCTTTACAAATCAGCAGTGACAGATCTCAGGCCCATCAGAAATAGACTGGACTTATCCAGTCTGTTGTAACCGTGAGAAGAGGTTGCTAAGAAGTGAGTCAAATATTTAAAAGCAGATTTAGTGTATTCATTGTATTGTGTTACATAAGGGCATCTGTATGCATGTATATTTTATATGTTGAACACATTCTTGCCCCACTCAAATAACCTTGTAAAAATATGTGCTTTATTTGTTCATACTTCATGGACTAATGCAGATATGCAGTTTGTGAAGAAAAAAATAATCAGCCCTAAATACTTGATCAAAAACATCAAAAAAGTGTAAGACAAAGGACACATGTAGAATGAGTAACAGTGAGAAGAAAGTCAAGTGGAGAGAAATAAGCCCACTGTGTGGTCGACTTCTCATGAGAGGAACTGGTGATTCCCAAGAGGAAAGGCAATGGTTGAAAGAAAGCAAAGTTGCCAGGCAATGGTGGCGCATGCCTGTAATCCCAGCACTAGGGAGGCAGAGGCAGGCGGATCTCTGTGAGTTCGAGGCCAGCCTGGTCTGCAAAGCAAGTTCCAGGAAAGGCTCAAAGCTACACAGAGAAACCCTGTCTTAAAAAAAAAAAGAAAAAAGAAAAAGGAAAAAGAAAAGAAAAAAAAGCAAGCAAAGTTTAACTGAACCCAGACAGATTTAGGGTGTGTTTAAAAGAAAAAATTACGTATTGGATCTACCAAGGATCACATGTCCTCATGAAATCCTGAGCCATCTCTGAGGACATGAAGTGTAAAGACCCAGAGAGGTCGAAAAATAAGAAGATGGATAAGATATGAGAAATAGTAAAATAAGTAAAATCAACCCCTGTTCATACCATGCAAAGATAGCTATGAGGCAAGATATAATACAGAAATTTGAGATTTTGATAATGAAATGGTAATTATAAGAATGTATAACTATTTCAAATATGTATCCATCTAATAAAAACAGGCAGAAAGTCTATAAAAGTAATACAGAGCTAAATTGTAGGATTAGTTAAACCTGCAGTTGTGTTGGGAGCTGTTAACCTGCTCTTAATGAGTGACTGACTGGCCGCTTGGGGAGCCAGATGTAGTAAAGATATGCACAATTCAAGCAATGCCATCCATCCACGTGACAGCCAACATGGCATATGATAGTGGCAGAACAAACACTCCTTCTAGTGTTTGTAGATTATTGTTCAAAGGGAAATGCATCTTGGACCATAAGGCAGATAAAACTAACCTCAAATGAGGATTTGTCTCACTGTAGTGAATTAAACTTATCAAGAGAAGAAAATGGAGACTCAGAAATGTTCGGGAATGAGCCATATGGATGAGAAGAAACCACAGTGCCTTAGTGACTCCCCAACCACAGGGGAGTCCTGTTGAAGTGTGGGTGGCGAACAACTGAACACAGTCTTAACACAAATACGTAACTCTTTTAATCTTCATGTTATTAGGAAAGGAAGCTATGGAAACGAATTAGGCTTTTTTGGACATATATGGGTGGGAATTAGCTAAATAAAGCCAAAGAATGAGGGAAATTAATGAGAAAACAGTGAACTAACTTCTGGAAAGTAGTAACACAAACGATGATTATTTGAAATAATTGAAATTGTGAGAGAGGAAGAGAAACAAGCAGCTGCCCAGACAGGAGAAAAGAAGGTTGGATAGATTGAAAACAGAACAAGAATGGTAGATACATTGACTTCTTTAAAAACTAGAAAATTCTATTCAACAATTCACTACCTGAGAACGTGGGAATGCATACCACAGATGAAGGTATTTCCTAAAGAAAAGACTCATCCAGATTAAATTAAGAAGTCCTATAAATCAAATTTTAAAAGATGGTCAACTTAACAGTAAAAGTAGGCAAAGAACATAACAGCGTTTCACAAATGATCCTTAAAGAGATGTCCTAGACTGAAATGCACTAAAGAAATTTGACAAGCACAGTGTGTGATTATGATCTGATGCTTTGGCTGGTGTGACGGCTAAGGGTCCAATGCAGTCCGAGGGTTAAATAGAAACTGTGTGCCACGTGAAATATCTTACAGTAGAGGTGTAACTTGTGTGAAGCCATGTCCTTTTGGTTTTTTTTCCCCTAAAACACACACTTAAATTTTTCAAAGGAGCAATAAATGGTATTTGGGCATCATGAACCTGCCTGAATCTTACTGATTTAAACCAACACATCTTCCTGCCTCCATCTCTTATTGTACTGCCTACATATTCAAAACACCATATTATACATGATTGATATGTGCAGTTTTATTTCTTAAATAAAAATAAAAAGAGGAAAACCTAATAACTGCTTACCCAAGAGTGATGAAGGAAGCAATTTCAAAAGTTTAAAAATACGTGTCTCTGATGATAGCTTTTCAGGGACATTTAAGTTTTCAGTCTTATAAATGTTTTTTAATTTTAATGTATTTTATGTGTATGGATGTTTTGTCTGCGTGTTTATTATAGACAAAGCAAAAAGAAACACTAGTACATGCTTTTAATCAGCACTTGGGAGGCAGAGGCATGGGGACCTCTGTGAGTTCGAGGCCAGCCTGGTTTACAGGGCTAGTTCCAGGACAGCCAGGGCTACACAGAAAAACTCTATCTCACAAAGAAAAAGAAAGAAAGAAAGAAAGAAAGAAAGAAAGAAAGAAAGAAAGAAAGAAAGAAAGAAAGAAAGAAAGAAAAGAAGGAAGGAAGGAAGGAAGGAAGGAAGGAAGAAAGAAAGAAAGAAAGAAAGAAAGAAAGGGAAAGGAGGGAGGGAGGGGGAGGAAGGAAGGAAGGAAAACACTAGATGAAACTTTAGCAACCTCATAAATAAAAAAAGGGAACTCTTATTTTCATCTAAATCTACAAATTCACAGAATATGGATGTTCGAGGATCATGTTAACAAGACAAAATGGCCAATATTCAGACTGAGAAGATCTCCACTGGGCTAACACCTAGTTTTCCTATGCAAATGAATTAGCTGCAAAAAGAGATGAAGGAGTATCCACCAGCTAGAAGCTTAGGAGCCATGACTCAGATGCCTTTTCTATAGCATCTGACTTCAATCATCCATCAACACTAAATGAATGGATAACCAGAGCAGGTTGAGAGCCAGGGACACCCTACACTGAATCGTGGATCATTTCTAATATTTTCCCCAAAAAAACATATTTTTGTTAACTATTTGGGAATTTCATACAATGAATCCTGATCACACTAGCTTCCCATTCCTCCCAGGTCCACCCTCCCATCCTCTCTCTCACCCTCTCAAAAAACAAAAAAATACATTTTCAGGCAAAGTACAAAAAGGTTCAATTTGTGTTGCCCATTTTTCGTGTGGCATTACTTGGATTTTGAGAGTACGGTTATTTCATGGTATGGTGCCTGGAATCTCTTTCATATAATTCTATATGGGAGATGGGAGATTAAATCAGAAGGGAGCTCAATAAAACACAATTCCCTGGTGTTCACACGTTGTTTATCTCTGCAAAAAACAAAAAAGACCTGTCGGTTCTGAAAGCTGATGTTTCAAATTCTGTAGTAAGAATACACACACACACACACACACACACACACACACGCACACGCACACGCACACACACACACACTGCATACCACCTGCTGAGTAATCTCATACTATAAAGTTGACCATCATAATACTCCTATTTTAGAAATACAATCTTTGAGCTACAGGTAGAAGGTTGATATTAGGCAAACACGTGAAATGACAACCATAATTCATTTTAAAAATTTTAAAATATATTGCCATTCTCTCAGAATTAATGTGACAGTGATGGTGCTTTGTTGAGAAAACTAATTGTAGAGTAGTCACAGTTACAGTGTGTAGTGCAACACATGAGTGTACCGCTGAGCTCCCAACTTAAAACCCAATACAGAGATAAACAACACTTCGCAGTTACGGTTTTTTTTGTTTTTGTTTTTTTGTTTTGTTTTGTTTTGTTTTGTTTTTTTGCTATCTTGGTCGCCACCTACTGGCTATGAAGGAGAAAGGAGAAATAAAAATTGGTTTCCAACTAAACTAGGAAGCTAAGCAACCCCTTCACCTGGATTAAAAGTTTAGTCTTTGGGAAACCCTCCTTACTTGTTCTCCTATTGTAAACACTGTGTCCAGATCTACCAGGAGAAAAATATGGTATGGCTAAAGAGGGTGTATGGTTCACAGTTTGGGAGTGTGCGTGAGCAGCAATCCACTGTTACTTGGCAAATAACCCTTGAGATTCTGATATCCTGTGGTGAGTGAAGAGGCAGCATACATCTCTCTCTCCCTCCCTCTCCCCCTCCCCCTCGCCCTCGCCCTCTGTTTTGTTTGAGACAAGGTTTCTTTGTGTAGCCCTGGCTGTCCTGGAACTGACTCAGTAGATCCTGCCTCTGCCTCCCAAGGGCTAGAGTGCTCCACCACCGTGGGACATTTTTTGTTTGTTTGTTTGTTTGTTTTGAGACGGTGTTTCTGCATAGCCCTGGCTATCCTGGAACTCACTACCTAGACCAAGCTGGCCTTTAATTCAAAGAGATCCTCCTGCCTCTGCCTCTGCCTCTGCCTCCTGTATAGAGGTATCAGAGGCGTGCATCACCATGCCTGGCTGAGTCATATTCTTTGATTTGTACATAACTCTTGTGGAGCAACAACTGCATTGCGCAGAGCAGCTCCACTGCGCTTTTGGAGTATGTTGCCTGCAATCCCCCAGGCTTCCCTCATGTCCCCCACGTAAAGCCCAGTCCTTCTTCCGCTACCATCTGCTTTCCTTCACGGTTCGTGCCGTGGAGCTTCACACATTATAAGACTGGTATACACAGGAATTGAGGAGAAGTCAACAGAGATCTTGTCTGATCGTCTTGACCTACTACTCCTTAGTGTGCCAGCAGGCTGGGCAGGGTCCTGTGCAGTATCTTCCAGTTCCCGAGTAGATTGCCCAGCCAGAAAGTCAGGGAGGAGCTGCCCAGCTTGATACGGAAATCTGTAAGGTTGTGGGTGAGGTGCTGTGCTTAGGAGGGGTCCTAGGGGTTGAAAATTGGACAAGAAATACAGCAGAGGTCTACCAGTGTACTGTCACCACTAGAAATTAGAAACAAGTCCCACTGACAAGTCTCCTGAGACTGCTTAGCGCCAGGCACAGAATTACTGCAGTGAGAGACAAGTGAAACCCTTCACGACTGAAGATCTCAACAAGGAAAGAAAATCTTGCTCCCAACCAAGCCAGGGACGAACTCGGGGTGAGTGAAGAGGGTGAGGAGTGGGGTGAGTATCAGGACACGTGTTCCCATTTGTGCTGAGGCCTAAGAAAAGAAACTAGATCCAGGTCCAGTCAGCAGGACTTTCCGCTTGCTCTCTGTCATTTTATCTCCATTCTCCACAGCAGTAAGCGGTGAGTTTCTTCATTTCCATGCTTTGCTTCTTCCAGCCTTACATCCGGCTGTGCTTAAGCTTTCCATGAACAACCCCCCCCCCCCTTTGTGCACTGGAAGCACTCTCTGGTGGCTGTGCTGTGCTCATCTCTTCATTTGGGAGATTAAGATATGAATGTGTTTGCTAACAAATATGTACAACAGAACTCACCCACCTAAAGCCTTTTATTTTTTATTTTTTTATTTTTCAAGACAGAGTTTCTCTGTGTAGTCTTGATTGTACTGGAACTCACTCTATAGACCCGGCTGGCGTTGAACTCACAGAGATCCACCTGCCTCTGCCTCCTGAGTGCTGGGATTAAAGGCGTGTGCCACCACCTGGCTAGCCTTTTTTTTTTTTTTTTTAATTTTTCCTTACTGATTCTTTGGGAATATCACATCATGCACTCTAATTCTGCTCAACTCCTGATCCCCCATATCTTCATCCCTGCAGCACTCCTCACAGAACAAAACAAAACAAAATAAGTGATAAAGCAAACAAAAATAAGAACAAAAAACAGAAACAAAACCTCTGATTCTCCTTTCCCACCTCTCCAGCACCTCTTCATTCATGTGGTGGCATTGGGGACCTTGGTGTGTCATATAGTAAGTAGACCCTTTCGTCATATCAACTTTACTAGCAAATGTTCATTGCAAGGAGTCACTGATCTGGTTCAAGTTCTCTTGTTTCTGGTACACCATCATCACAGGATCCTCACCGGAACTCCTCTGGGACATCCCATGACTGCCCTGAGTGTTGGAGATCTTGTGGGTATTGTTCCACAGGACCAGTCCCCTCACAAGCTCCAGCAGGTTCTAGATAGGGAAGATGTTAGGGTGGGCCAACCCAAGGCTTGGCTGTTGGCCTGGGTGGTAGCCGAGTTGGTCAGTCTAGGCCACTGGGGGCACCTGCCTCAGGCGAAAGGGCAGAGTCAGCTCCCCATGTGTTGTAGAATATTATTTTAGGATATGTTACATTTGTTTATGCTGTGGAAAATTTGTTTTAATGATGCAAAGATGTGTTGCATTCTTCTATGTTGCATTTGTTTAACTCTGTGAAGCTGTGTTACTGTGCCTGTCTAAAACACCTGATGGTCTAATAAAGAGCAGAATGGCCAATAGCAAGGCAGGAGAAAGGAGGAGGGTTGGCAGACAAAGAAATTAAATAGAAGAAGAATTCTGGGAGGAAAAGAAGAAAGAGGAAGAGAACAAGGAGAAAGGACACTAGGGGCTAGCCACCCAGCTACACAGCCAGCCATGGAGTAAGGGTGAAAGTAAGATATACAGAACTAGGAAAAGGAAAAATCCAAGAAGCAAAGATAGATGGGATAATTTAAAGTTAAGAAAAGCTGGCAAGAAACAAGCCAAGCTAAGGCTGAACATTTATAATTAAGATAAGCCTCTGTGTGTGGTTTATTTGGGAGCTGAGTGGCGGGCCCTCAAAAAAAGAGTAAAAGAGTGAAAACAGACAACACCCACACCCTTGGGGTCAGTCACTCTCACCTGTGTTGAGGGGTTGGGCCATCTCTCCCAAGTGCAGGCAGGGGCCAGCAAGAGGCAAGGCCAGCTGTCCCTGGGCCAGTGAAGGGCGGGACTGGCTCGGCCTGGCCCTCTGATTTCATCTCTGCATGGTTCGTAAAGCCCCCTAAGGTGACACAGGCTTCAGACATCAACACAGATCCCAGCTATAGCAGACCTAGACGTGGCCCTCCAAGTCACCTTGGGCCCGAATGACATCTTGGCTCTGGGAGGAAGCACCATCCACTCAGGTGGCAGCATGGCCCTGGACACCACCAAGGCCCCAGCCTGCAGGCCCAACTCTGGCCTTTTAGGTGACCTTTGAAGGCAATAAGGGACTCAGGTTTCAACACAGAACCAAGCCACAGTAGAAACAGAGACCCAGACATGGTCCTCAGCAGCAGCCAGGTTACTCATCTGCACTGGCCCCAGCAGCAGTGTGGCCCCCAGATACCAATATGGCTGCAGACTTCAGGTGTCTGCATGGTCTTTGATGGTAACAGGAACCTCGGACATCAGCACAGACTGGCTGCAGTAGGGCCATGGACCCAGACGTGGCCTTCAGCTGCAGCTCTGGCCTGGACACCACCATGGCATTTGGTAGCAGTGCAGGTCACTCAGATCTGCATGCATCATGGCCCTCAGACACCAACCTGGACTCAGGTGGCTGACCTAACTCTGAACATCCTCATGGCCCTCAGTAGCAACAGGCGCCATATACATCAATCCAGATCATGGCCTATTGAGGCTTTGGACTCAGACATGGCCCTCAGCAGCAGCCTGGGCCTGGATGACACCATGGCCCCGGATGTCAGCACAAGCCACCCAGATCTGTATGGCCCATGCTGTGGCATGGCTCCCAGATTCCAACAAGGCTGAAGGCTGTGGCCTAGCCTGGGTCTCCATGTGGGCCCTAGTGGCAACCTGGGCCACAGACTTCAACACAGTCCAGCTGCAGCTGGAACACAGACCCAGACATGGCCCCAGTCAACATTCTAGCTCCAGGTGGTAGCCCTGGCCAGTCAGATCAGGATGGCTCTGACAGCAGCATGGCCCCTGGACACAAACAAGGCCACAGTTTGCAGCCCAGACCCCAGGCTTCATGTGGCCTTTAGTGGCAACATGAGCCATGTGGGGTGTTTACCCACCAACCCCACAGCTGCCCTGAGTTTTCTTTAGTGACAACAGCAGGAAATATTAGATAGAAGGATTTAGATTGTGGAGATAAACAGAAAATACAGGATTGCCTCGAGAGGGCCTGGAACCTATTCCAACAAGCCCTGACTGTCTCTGCCCTAAGGTATTTATAGAAATGTCAAGGGGGTGGAGCAAAAGACCTCCCCCCAGCACAGCCAAGTGCAGACCATCTCAGACACCTGCACTCAGGCCCGTGGTCTAATCCTCCTCTCTATGAAGACCTGCTGGGTAAAGCCACAAGGAACCTGAAAACAGACTCCCACAGAGTCATAGAAGACATCAACCCAGACCTTGGCTACAGTAGGACCACCGACCCAATTATGGTCCTCAAAAGCAGCCCGGATCTGGTTGTCACCATGACCCCAGGTGGTGGTGAAGGCCACCCAGAATGGCACAGCTCCAGTGGCAGCATGGCCTCGGGACCCCACGGACCAGATATGACTGACTCTTGAAGACCAGCAGAGCTGATATGATGAGGATGGTGAATACAATGGCTGTTTTGCTGTAGGGGAGCGCTACAGAACCATAGCAATGGGCCAATGATGTTTTCCATTGTACACGTGAGCTCACAGCAACTGTGATCTGCACAATATTGAGTCACCCCAAGCCTGCATGTGGATGGGGAAAGGGATCACAAAGTCCCACTCTAGCCAAGGATCTGTGGAAATTTGAGAGCTGCTGGGGGAGGGAGTTGGTTTTCCTGAGGGAAGCCCCTGAGTGGCTACCCATACCCCAGTTGATGGTCCTACATGCAAGCATATAAAAACAGCACAAAATGGACCCAGTGACAGAGAGAGGGAGAGAGAGAGAGAGAGAGAGAGAGAGAGAGAGAGAGAGAGAGAGAGAGAGAACATGAAGAGTTTGGAAGGGAAAGTATTGCAAAAGATAATGGAGGACTTACAATATTTTCCCAGTGCTCTCACGCCTCAAGGTCTGAGTAGTCTGAGTGCTTGTTTCATCCTTTGTGGATTTTGTAGTGTATGAGCCTTTCAATAGGGCTTCAGTTACACAATTTAAATGATGCTGCTTTGGATAATGGTATGCTAAAATGTGATGAACAAATACCATTTTAAAAATTGCTCAGAAATAGAACTAAGCAGCTACTCCCTAAAAGTCACTTTCATAGCTGGGATTTCCATCACCATGGTCATTATTTATGAAGGCTGCTCAAGTAGGCATGTGAGATGCTTTACCATTCTGGGTTCTGGCAAACATTGCACGGTGAAGAGGTAAGATACAGAAAGGCAGCTGGGAAGGAAGTGGACACACCAGCAAGAGGCTGTGAGTAGTGACAGTGGCTTCAGACCCAGTAACTAAACACTTCCTCCTCCTCCGCAGTGGATCCCTACTGCAGTTCTGCAACAGACAATGGCCCCGGGGAGCAGGAACTGTCAGGTAGAAAGTGACATCTACTTTACTTTACAGTTGCTGCAGACAGATTCCAGGCTAGAGAGAACTTGGCCATAAGCACTGTGCCTTGAGAATAGCATCTTCCCTTGATAAAATGTTCTTTCTTCCAACACTGAGGTCACCTTGCATTTCACAGAGTCACTGAGCTGAAGGGAGGAAATGATGAAGTTAAAAGAAAGATTTCTTAAAAACTAAGATAACAAATGAGGTCATAGCTTATCATAAATCACAGGTTGCCTGTCTGTGATGCCCTGCTTCTTGTCTGAGAACTCAGTGTTATCTCTTCGTTATTATCTACCTTTCATTATTTGTGTTGATTAATTCTTTCCCTCTTCTTCATCCATTCCTTCATGTCACTCTTTATCAATCTTCTCTCTTGATCATCTGATCCAGTAAAACTTCATCCAGCCAAAAACTGTCTTCCCTTTGTTTGGGAACAAGGGATTCTGACCATCTCTTTGAGGACCATTTCTGCAAAGTCATAACACAAACAAGAAAAGATGTGAAGTAATTCCCAAGTTCCATGTAGCTATGAGCTTCCACAGAAAGCAACAAAAGCTTCCCAGCAGACTTTAAACAGCAAATTTTACTATCATTCCATATCCAATGTTTATAAAACTTTGACCATATTCTCATATTTTATCCAGGATCATCTATGATACATGAAAGAATTAGAAAACACTTCAAAGCATAGACGAATTGGGGTAAGCATTGAGGGAAATGTGGGGCTTGCTTTCCTAGAAATCATAACAACAGTTTTGGCAGAAAAGTTCAAAGCTGAATCCTACTAAGTGATGAAAAATGCAGGTCATATCATAGCTGCTTAAATTGAGCCAGCATGTTTTGAGATAGCTTAAAACCATTTGGCTCTTTTTCTAAAACCATACATAGTGATGGAAAGCCAGACATTTATTTCTTGGATTAAGGGAGGTCATAGAAAGGCAATGCTTAGACTTGCCCATTGCTTCAATGTTGCCTCAGTGCTGGTTGACTTTTGTTAGCTGGACACAAGCCAGGGTCATCTGAGAAAAGGGAACCTTAGTTGACAAAATGCCTCCATAATTTCTGGCTATAACCCAGTCAGTGGAGCATTTTCTTAATTAGTGATTGATAAGGGATTGCCTAGACCATTGTGGACAGTGCCATTCCTAAGCAGGTGGTCCTGAATTGTGTAAAGAAATCAAAATGAGCAAGCCATAGAGGGCAAGCCAGTGAGTGGCATTCCTTCATGGCCTCTGCTTCAGTCTCTACCTCCAAGTTCCTGCCCTGACTTCACACAGTGATAGAGTGTGATCAGGAGGTTGTAAGCTGAAATAAACCACTTCTTGTACAAGTTTCTTTTGATGTTGGTGTTTCACAACAGCAACAGAAACCAACTAACACATCCAGGAAGAACACAATTCATCCTTTCTTTTCACTCAGCCATCTTTCAGTGTTGGTTTTCACCCTAACTTTGTGTTACATCTGACTACTCTAACTTCAGGTGCCAAGGAAAGACTGGGAGAGAAAGATAATGTATTAGTTAGAGGCTTTAACTGGAAGCTACATGCCTAAAGGTGTTTACATACTATTCACCAACTCATGAAAACACTGGAAATATGTAAGAAAGACCAAAGACTCAGCTTCTGGGAGGAAACAGCCACATCTACCACAAACTGTAACAATGATAGAAACTTTGTCCACTGTCATCAAGAAGCACTAAATCCAGGAATCTGTTCCCAACGGCTTTAGTGTCTGAAGTGTATGCTGAAAGATAATCCTCATTATGAGTGATGGAGAGCAGCAAGGAAGATCTTAGGAGGCTGTTTGAGCTCTGCCTTCATGAATGAGTTGATCAGTTCATGCAGTTAATGGTTAGTGAGTCCTAACTTACCTATTGGTTAGCTCTCTTCCAAGTTCCATCTTCTAGCCTGCTGTGTCTTCAATTCATTCATGACTCTGCCTACAAGAAGGCAACTTCTTGGCCTCTCAACTTTGGAACAGAATAAGCCCCATTTCTATAAATTATCCTTTCTGTGATTGCATGTACAGAGAGAAAATAAATTAGAATGTACTAAAGCTTGCTTACGACCAAACTTGCTTTGGGAATGTCACCCTAGCTGTAGGTAACCAAGTATCCATGCCTCTCTGAGGTTATAGGGCTTTCTAGGGACATGCACATTTCAATGGTAAAACAACAAACTCCAAGCAAACTGAGATGGATCCCATATTTCTTCTTACCACCACCAGGAAAGCTCAACCACTCCCCAATGCATAGCACCACATTTCTGAGTTTTTAACCGTACATGGTGAGATTTGACACCCCATCACCTTCTCCCTAACTATAATCACTTCCGTGTCTCAAGATAGGGTTAGATGGGATTGCTCAGTGATGTGACCCTGACTTACACCTAGAGAGTTCAAAAGCAATAGATACTCAGAAATTTAATGAGCATCTTCTCCAAAGAAAGAGGACACAGTGGCAACTTTCCTGGCCTTGTTCTGTTCCATGCGTCTTTCTGTGCAGTCTAGATTTCTAAGGAGGCTTTCTGCCCAGAACTTGGTTATATGCCCAATTCAGCCTTAGCTGGAATATAGAACAATGGGTTCTGTTCTAACAATGCTATTCCCTACAGAAAAAAGACCACAAGAGAGAAGTGAGTTGAGAATGTCCTGGGAGGACTCCACCAACTAGGTCAGTTGCAAGAACTTATAAATCTGTATATGTTTCCTATACAAGCACTGAGTCTTGTTTGCAGTAGCACTTTTGTTATTATTAGTTGAATTTTTGCTTGATCTGTGTCATTATTTGAGCAGAATATCTTTCCTTTCTCAAATACACCTTTTGAGACTTTCCACCTGTCTGAGGTGGAGTCCATCGTACCTTGGCTCATGTTCCTATAGTAACACCAAGAACAACTTTCCATCATTATATATGACACTTGTCTCCACTACTTTCCAAACATTCCAATCAGTGTCACACCACACTCAGGTGGTTTGATGTGACAGATATTGTTCTAGAAATTTCTGCTTCTACAGAGCATAAGAGCCCCACATGAGATCATCCTTGTTCTCAACATTGTACATATCTTGAAAAGAATGAAAGGAAGAGAGGGGTTATAGCAGAGGAGGCTGTGACCAAGGACTAGTTTTAGAGTGAGTAGCCTGTTTCACCCTGAGAGCACTGCTTCCCAGCCTGAGGTTCCAGACTATGTGGAGCAGAGCAGATGTCTGCCCTCCATACCAGTTCAGCAATCCTCTGCTAGATACTGGAGTGCGGCCTGCCTCAGAGCTGGTCTGCAGTCCCCAGCCAGTACTTAGCCCCTGAGTGGAGGAGGAATCACCAGTGGAGTCACCCGGCTGTTCTTCCATAGTTACTTTAAAAAGGAAAATAAAAGCAAACTGTGCAACAACAAAAATATCTTTAATAAACTAAAGGAGACTATTGTGTTGTTTTGTTGTTGCTGTTGTTGTTATTGTTTTATGAGAGAACCTAGGTCTGATGGTATAGGCACATATTCACACACTCATGAATTTAGTCAAATTTGTAGATTAAAATAGAAGCTGACCTAAGTCTTAATTACCCAATATTTTGGTATTTTCCAGAGAACTATGTTCTGAATACTGAAGCACATCTAACCCTTCAACATTAGTTCCCAGCTTTTAGAGGCTGACTGCAACACTCTCCTTATCTAAGTCAGCAACTGAGATGCCAGGACTCATTTGTTCCTTCACAAGTCTTTCTAATTCTACTGCCTGTCTGTTGCTGTAGAAGGACTTTCTTGGCCACTGGGTCCAGGTGGCCAGTCTGGAGAAACCACTACATAGCCACATCCCTTACCATATCAGCACCACAGGAAAAGAGTGTGGCTAAGACAGACTCAAGGCCTTCTACCAGGACTTCTCTAGCTGACCTAGAAAGGCAAAGCACAAAACAAAACAGAAAAGACATGCAGACATGATGGTGGGTGGGATAGCATCCACCATAGAACAACTCTTCAAAATCCGCACAGCCTATGATCACACTGCATGGAGCAAGCAGACAAGGCTTTAGAATTCTGTATGTGATGCTCAAAGCTGACCAAGAACAAGGATCCCTGTCTGTATACGCTGTGGCAAACACTGTTACGGTTTTCCTAACTCTGGAAAAGTGAAGCATGGACTTTCTTCAGGGTTTACCCAATCAAAATAGTTTGTTTCATTATTAAATCTGAAAGGTTAAGCCTATGACCTTACAAACCATTTATCCTTGGACCTTACTAAAATAACAAGACAGAAGATTTTTTAAAATAATTTTTACTTTATGTTTTGCTTGTCGGTGTTTTGCCTATACACGTGTCTAAGTGCATGTCTGATGCTCTCCAGGGGCAGAAGAGAGGTGGGTCCTCTGTAACTAGTTACAGATGGTTGTGAGCCAACGTGTGGGTTGTCAATGGACTGTGGGTCCTCTTAAAGAGCAACAAGTGCTCTTGACCACTGAACCATCATCTCTCCAGCCCCAGTACATCAGTTTTTAACTGCAATATCTGGCTCTGTGTTTTTTTTTTTTTTTAATTAATAAGACTGTTTAGCAATTCGTCTCACATCTGGCTCCCTAACGTTTGTGGCACAAATTCACTTAAAAGCCGCTTGCCTGGGACTCAGACCCAAACTGCACATGACTGGATGAAAAAGCTGCCTGAAGCTTTACAAGGCCCCTGGCATAGGCCGCAGCTGCACATGATCAGAGTCTCCACCCCACACGGGCTGGAGTCTCTCTGGCTTCTCTCCTGGTGGGTGGTGGGCTCTCTCTCTTTGGACCCCCATCTGGATTGCTACCGTACCAGGTAAGCTGCCTTGAAACTCCCTTGGACTTCTACTCTTCTATGCAGTTGGCAGACTTGGTGAATCAATTAAGATAACTTAAAGGGAGGAATTAGTTAAAAGAGAAATTTTTTCTCACATTAAAAATTGGGAAACATTTTTACAATAGAGGGAATTTAGTCTCTGTTTGATAACACATTAGGCAGTCTGAAAAATGGAAAAATTAAATGAGAGGATAATTAATGTTGATGGGATTTACATAACATCAATTTTGAATATTATTTGTTTGATCATTTTTATTTTAGCATTAAAAAGGTTGGTTAATTTGAGTGCCGAGGCAAAAGTTTTAGAAGAACTTGTTACAACAAATTATAGAGAAATTCTAATCCAGACAGAAGAATTTAAAGGTGAACCTATCTCAGCAGTGAATTATATGGTTACAGAGAAATAAAATAGCCTGTTTTCAAACAACCAACCTTAATCTATCCGGTGACATTACAGGAACTGCCAAATGCTCAAGGCTATGGGTAAACAAACTGGACTCCAGTGGAAATGTTACATTTGAGGAGATTTAAAGAAGCTGTAGTCTCATATGGTATGTGTTTTCCATTTGTAAAGCAGATGTTAAACTCATGATCAACTTGTAATAGAATTATCCCTCAGGATTGGAAAGATTTGGTTACAGCAGTCCTAGAAGCTGGTCCACAGTGACAATGGAGAACCTGGTGGAAAGAGGTGGCTAAGACTATAGAACAACGATGTAGGGCTAGAGGTATGGAAATTTCCAAGGACAAACTTCTTGGAGAAGGCAATTATATTGATACACAATGACAATCTTTATATGATGACCACACCCTAATTCTATGCTGGATGGCAGCCATGAGAATACATGGGACAGAATTGAAGAAGCAAGGAAGAAAATTGAGTCATTTACAGAAGTTATACAGGGTCCAAAAGAAACCATTATGAATTTCTTACAAAGGCTATCTTTACAAGTAAATAGAATAATATCAAATTCAGAAGCTAGACAAATAATAATTGAATCTCTGGCTTTTGAGAATGCCAATGCAGCATGCAAAAGCATAATTAGGCCATTGAGAAAAGATCAGCACCCTTGGAGTAATGGATCTTTGATACAATTAATATTGAATCTCCTGACCATGATGTTATGTGGATAGGAAAGTTGATTTCAAGAGGTTTGAAGAAAAATAATAATGTCAGATGCTTTAATTGCAGTAAACAAGGCCACCTAAAAAGGGACTGTAAACAGAGAATTCCTAGAAACAATGTTTCTTCAAGGAACAATGGTAATAGAACATCCCTCCCTTCTGGATTATGCAGAAGGTGTGGTAAAGGTAAACATTGGACTAACAAATGTAGATCAACAAGGGACAGGCAAGGTAATCCTTTGCCTTTGCTGTTGGAAAACTCCCTGAAGGGCCTCTCATAGGCCCCCATGGCAAATTCAGTTCAGTTCTTTCCTGCCATAGTAGAAGAAACCCCATCTCAGAGCAATTAAATAACCTAATGCCTATTGTAAAAAAAAACCAAGGTGATAGAACAGCTCTAGCAGAGAGAACAAAAAATTCAGAAAAAAATAAAGCAAATTTTTGGCATACTTCTATAATGAACGAAGACCAAAATTAAAAATATGGATAAATGACGTTCTCATGGAGGGTCTCATAGACACAAGTGCAAATGTAACAAAAATTGCACCAGAATCTTTGTATCCAAATTGGCCTCTTCAGGAGGTAAATGTTTAGCTGTTAGGGATTGCAGCATTATCTAAAGTGAAACAGAATGCAAGATGGATCAAATGTATAGGACAGAGAGGAAAATTAAAGCCATAAGTGGCTAATATAGGTATGAATTTATGGGCCATGATCTATTACAACAACGGAATAACCAGATTAACAGTCCTCCAACCTCAGAAACAAACCATAAACTAACACATGTTTCTGAGAGAAATATCAGAAGATATTATAAACAACAGTCACCAGCCATCCAGATTATACAAGAACAGGGCACAACAGCTACTGATCTTTCAAAGACACCAACAGCTCTACCTTTAAAATGGTTAACAGACAAGCCTGTAAAGGTTCAGCAATCGCCTTAAACAACAGTAAAACTGCAGGCCTTGGAAGAGCTGGAGCAAGAGCAGTTAAATGCTCAGCATATTGAAGAATCAACCAGCCCTTAAATTCTCCTGTATTTGTTATTAAAAAGAAATCTGGTAAGTAGAGAATGCTAACAGACCTAAGAGCAATTAACAAGGTAATTCAGGCAATGAGCTCTCTACACTCTGGAATTCCTTTGCTTACTCTGTTACCTAAAGGATGGCCTCATAGTTATTAATTTAAAAGACTGTTTCTCCTCAATACCCTTACAAGAAAAAGATGAGAAAGATTTGCCTTCATAGTGCCTACTATAATAATTCTCAGCCTGTTAAGAGATATTGATGGAAGATTGCTTTAGATATCACTCTGTATAAATAAAATGCTGATTGGCCAGTAGCCAGGCAGGAAGTATAGGCAGGACAAACCGAGAAGAGAATTCTGGGAAGTGGAAGGCTGAGGCAGAGAGACACTACCAGCCACTGCCATGAGAAGATGTTAAGATACCTGTAAGCCACAAGCTATGTGGCAACTTATAGATGAATAGAAAAGGGTTGCTTTAAGATATAAGAACAGTTAGCAAGAAGCCTGACATGGCCATACAGTTTGTAAGCAATATGAGTCTCTGTGTGTTTACTTTATAAGTGGGCTACGGACTGCCAGGGTTCAGCGGGATCTAGAGAGAAACTCTCCAACTACAAATGGCGCCCAACGGTTTGAGTTTCCACCTAAAAGATTCTCACACAGGGAATGTTAAACAGCCCAATTCTGTGCTAATATTTTGTACAACAGCCATTGGAAGTAATACATAAATAATTTCATCAATCTATAATTTATCATTACATGGATAACATTTTAATAGCTGATTCAAATGTAGATACTTTAAAAATAATGTTTGAAGAAGTAAAGAAAATTTTGCCTTGTTGGATATTACAAATTGTTCCTGAAAAGATACAAAGAGGAGATTCTATTAATTACTTAGGATATAAAAATCTACAAAAAATTAGACCCCAAAAGTTACAAATTAAGAGAGATCAATTATGGACTCTTTTTGTTTGTTTGTTTGTTTGTTTGATTTTTTTTCCAGAGCTGAGGACTGAACCCAGGGCCTTGCACTTGCTAGGCAAGCGCTCTACCTCTGAGCTAAATCCTCAATCCCAATTTTGAAATCTTAGTGACTTTCAAAGATTATTCAGAGATATTTCCCATCTACAGACTGTTATTGGGGTAAAAAATAATGAACTGAGTAATTTGTTCAAAATCTTAGAAAGTGACAAGGACTTACATCATTCAAGAGAATTATCAGCTGAAGCTGAGAGAGAATTGGCCTTGGTGGAAAGGAAAATACAGGATGCACATGTGGATCATGTGGCTCCAAAGATTGATTGCATTTTGGTTATTTTACCCTCTAAGCATTCTCCTACTGTAATTTTAATACACAGGGAAGATATTATATTAGAATGGATATTTCTACCAAATAAACAGAGTAAAAAATTGAAAACTTATGTAGAAAATATCTCTGAGTTGATTTTAAAAGGAAAATTGAGGCTTTGTCAACTAGCAGGAATACACCCAGCAGAAATTGTTGTACCTTTAACTAAGGTACATGGAAAAATTATGGGCAGAAAGTGAACCTTGGCAAAGAGCTTACACTAATTTTTGGGGAGAGATTAACAGGAAATATCTCAAAAGCAATAGAATTGATCTTATGAAGAGAATTGATTGGATTTTGCCTCAAATTGTACAGGAACACCCACATCTAGAGCTTGTACATTTTATACAGATGAAAACAAACAAGGAAAGGCAGGTTACAAATCACAAAATTTAAGTAAAGTGGTTCAAAGTCC
The DNA here is from genome assembly GCF_903995425.1 of Onychomys torridus. NCBI lineage: Eukaryota > Metazoa > Chordata > Mammalia > Rodentia > Cricetidae > Onychomys > Onychomys torridus. Next base: position 35,998,347 of record NC_050443.1, read on the forward strand.
TTACAAAGTCCTTCAAAAATCAGACCTGTATGCTATGCTGTTGGTATTAATGGATTTTTCAGAACCTCTCAACATAGTTACTGACTTTCAGTATGCTGAAAGAGTGGTATTACATATAGGACTATAGAATTTATTCCTGATGAGTCAGAGTTAACTTCACCAATTATTCAGTTACAAGATATAATCAGAAATAGGAAGCATCCCTTATATATAACTCACATCTGATCCCATATGGGTCTGCTAGTCCTCTAGCATGAGATTGATAAACTATTGATAGGAAACATGCTGGAGGCCTCAGAATTTCATAAAAAAAAAATCATGTCAATAGTAAGTTTAAAAAGGGATTTTTCCATAACCTGGCAACAAGCCAAGGAAATTGTAAGGAAATGTCCTACTTTTTCTTTTTACAGTCAGATTCTATTACCAGTAGGATGTAACCCAAGGACTATTCAGAGGAATGAAATCTGACAGATGGATGTGTTTTACTTTGCAGAATTTGGAAAACTGAAATATGTACACCATACCATTGATACTTATTCAGGATTTCAATGGGCAACTGCTTTGAGTTCTGAAAAGGCTGATTCTGTAACCACACATTTGATAGAAGTTAAGGCCATCATGGGTATACCTGCACAAATTAAAACTGACATTGCTCGAGCACATGTCTCTGGTAAAATGAAACAGTTTTTTGCTTATTACAATATAAAGCATATTACAGGTATACCATATAATCCTACAGGCCAAGCAATTATAGAAAGGTCAAATAGAACTCTAAGTACACATACACAAGCACACATAAATATACACATATGCACATACACATAAAAATACAAGCACACACAGAGACACACACACAGAGAAGCAAAGCATATGCATACCTGTACACAAATACAGACACAAGCATACACACATATGTACATCCATATGCATATACATATACACACAAATACACACACACACACACACACACACACACACACACACTGTCTTCTACACAAGGTGTCTGTAGTTTGGTTCAAGTTAATAATAAAAACTACCCATTGTAATAATTTATCGGGATGCACTACAAATAAAGAAAATCTAACTCAAATAGGCTAAAATATTAATTAAAAGAAACTCTTTGGCTCTGTCCAGTTAAAGATAGCATTTCAGCATTTCAGCACGGCTTGATCAGCCCTCTGCCTCCCTCTGCTTCTTCATCACAAATGCTCGACAGGACTGTCACTGCCTACTGAAATTATTCTAGTGCATTGCCAGTTACTGCAGTCTCTAAAGCAGATGCTATGCCAGTGATGGCACACCTTATTTATAACAACCTATTGGTGCACGTGTTTATTTTTCTAGGGAAAATTGTGCATGAAATGTTAGCATTCCTGGAAACCTGTTCAACTATCACTTTCCAGTTATTTCACATTTTTAACATAATTCTTTATTGATTCTTTGGTAATATCACAGTATGCACCTCTATCCCACTCACCTCTCAATCCCTCCATATCCACCCTTCACCCCTGCAGTGTCGCCCCTTAAAAGAAATCTCCACAAAATTTTCAAAACAAAACAAAGCAAGAAACCCACCTCACTCTCCCATCTTCCTGCCTCTCCAACACCTCTTCATTTGTCCTAGTGGCAATAGAGCCTGAGGTGTGGCACACACTACACCCTTTTGTTCAATCAGCCCCATTGCCAAATGTTCATTGAAGTGAGTCATTTGTCTGGACCAATCAAAGTAATCTTTTTTAATGCCACTACAGTGCAGCAGCTAGAGAAACACCACCACCAATCTAGAGACCTTGTTTTCTCTAGTTATGGTTAGAAAATACTTGCAGCCTGGTTACATTGTCTGTTCAATTAAAAAACAAAAAACAAAAAACCTATGTATTTCGATCTTTGGTTTGGGAAACATTACTGTAATTATTCTGAAAGTGGGAAAGACCTCCACCCTCTGCTTTTGGTGATATATTCATTTATTTATTTTGTTTTCTTGAATTTTTTGAGAATTTCATACATGAGTACTATGTTTACATCACTTACACCCTTCTCTCTCTTCCTTTGAGTTCCTTCTGTATCCCCTCAACTCCCTCTCAATTTTATGACCTCTTTAATTAGTGGTGTATGTGGTGTGTGTATGTGTGTGTAAACTGAATAGTTTACTGATGTTCATATGTACATATGTTTAGGGTTGGCCACTTGAGTTTGTATAACCTATCAAGGCTCATCATGAAGAAGACTTTCTCTCTATCTCTTAGCAGCCATTGATTACTTATAATTCTTCATCTAAAGTGAGGCCCTGATTGGTTTACCCATCCACAATTGCACATCAGCTGGTATCCGGATTGCTCAGGTCTTGGTTGGACAGCCATATTGTTAAGATTTCACAGATGCAACTTTCCCTGTCATATAAAGAAGACACTACCTCACAAAAGACACCTTTGTCCTCTGACTTTTACCAATTTGCTGCCGCCAGTTTCCACAATGTTGCTTGAGACTTGGGTGTAGGGGGTGTACTGTAGATGCATCAATTGGCACTCAGTAGTCATTTGTTATAGTACAAATAATGTAGAAGATAGAGTGAAATTATAAAATCTCTGGATGCTGACTGACAGGTGGGAGATTTCAGTAATGTTGGATAACTTCTTTCAGGGAAGGTAGTACAAGTCAGTATGTGATGGCAAGAGAGAGAGAGAGAGAGAGAGAGAGAGAGAGAGAGAGAGAGAGAGAGAGACTCAATAGCCCAGGACAGAAAAAGAATGAGATCATTACAGAGTCCAAAGGGAGAGAAAGACACACCCTAATACCAGCACATCTTCTTTGTAATTGAATCTTTTTAATCATCTGTGAAACACCAGAGCGCCAAGCACGATGGCATACTCTTTTAACCCCAGGCCTCAGTAGACAGAAGCAGGTGGATTTCTGTGAGTTCAAATCCAGCCTGGTCTACATACTGAGTTCCTGGCCAGTCAAGGCTACACAGTGTGACCTTATCTAAAAAATAAAAAAAGAAAGGAAAGAAAAGAGAAAAAGAAAGAAGGAAGGTCAAGAAAGGAATATCATAAGCCATGATAAACCCTGCCTTGGTTTCTTTAATAATAGGATTTTATTTATTTATATTGTTTGTACCTCTTTTTTTACTTTCCACAAGTCAATCCTTATGTGATCATAACTTTCCCTCTAAGGAAATACTTTGTAGGGGTTCAAAGAGACTAATGATTTCAAACTTCTTTTAGAATGTGTCAGCAGACTCTGGAGAATGGTGACTGAGGAATTCAAACTTGGAAGCTATTTCCTGGCATGGAACATAATTGCTATTCTTATTATGTCCGCTAGTGGTTGCTGTTTGCTTTAAAACATGCTATTCCAGGCCCAGGGGCATAGTCTGAAGTATGTTAATTTTCTCTTGAGAGTAGGAAGAATAAGATATCTAATTCTTTTTAATGATAAATGCAGATTTGGGTCACACAAAAGGGTTTGTTTTACATGTGATTTTATGCATACATTTTTCATGATTAAAATATATAGCTGGGTGGTGGTGGTACACACCTTTAATCCCAGCACTCAGGAAGCAGAGGCAGGTGGATCTCTGTGAGTCTGAGGCCAGCCTGGGCTACAGAGTGAGTTCCAGGAAAGGTGCAAAGCTACACAGAGGAACCCTGTCTGGAAAAACCAAAAAGAAAAACAAACAGATATAGATATAGATATAGATATAGATATAGAGAGAGCTAAGGCAAGAATACATATTCTTAGAGATTTATTTTTACTTATATGTATGTACTTATGCCTGTGTGTATATATTCAAGTGAATGCAGATGCCTGCAGGGCCAGAAGATGGTGTCAGATACCCTAGAACTGGATTTACAGGTGGTTGGTTGTAAGTTGTCTAATGTAAGTGCTGGAAATGGAATTCTGGTCCTCTGGAAAAACAGCAAGAGGTCCACTGAGCCATCTCCCCAGCCCCAGGAACGTATATTTATTTAACATTTCCTGTTTATATATTTTTACTTAGATGACAGAGAAAATGAAAGAGATATTATATTAGGCCACTGAACACAGTAGCATAGTTGTGCTCTGCACATGGAACGCAAAATGAATTATTTCTTCTGTTTCTGTCACTCAAGAAATTGTATAATGATAATTTATTGTAAAAGTCTCTGAGGATAACACTGCAAAGCAAAATTAAATAAAGCTGAACTAAAAACTGTCCATTTAAAAGCCCTTGATAAGGAAAGAGTCAAGCTGAATCCTGGATCTTACTTAGCCTAAACCTGAACGATGTGTGGGGTTATTACAGTGAACATTTACTTAAGCATCCAGAGGCAAATAAAGCCCCACTATTAGAAAGCATTGAAATGTATTTCTCTCTTTGAGAATATGCACTTTATGCTTTTCTCTCTGAACTCATGAGTTTACTGTGACTAAGCAAAGGGTGAAGCCAAAGTAAGGGTAAATGTCTACAACACACAAAATGTTTCCCTTGAGATACTTGGGAGAACTGATCATTTTGCCTTGTGATAACAACACCTCAGGCATGATTTATATATGACTCTCAATATGATGCCAAACATGACACCTATAATATTTACACATATATATTGCTACACATGTAAATGTGTATATAGTGATATGGGAGGAAACACAGCTTACAAGAGAATAATAATTTAATCTATTGTGCAGTCAAATTTTAAGCCATCCCCCTGTGTAAGATTAGCTGGCATTTCTAAACCTTAGTACAGTGAAATTTCCTTTTTGTTCAAGTGAGAGATTCTCAAACAATCAACTTGTCTGTAGCAGAAATTTAGTAATCAGTTTGACATTGCAAACACATTGCCCACAAGAAGACTCTACACTTTTAGTTGTAAATTTAATTTTAACAGATACTAACAAAGAAAAGCATAAGAAAGAAAAGAAAAGAGGAAGCAGTAGTGTAAATTACATAATTAAGGGATCCAATTGTTTTTAATGTGTTAATATATCCTTCCACCAGAGGGCAACATTTACAAGACAGTTAAATAATCCTTCCAAGTATTTCCTCACATCAACAAATGTAAACCTGCCTCATTATGTAAATATCAAAGTATCCATGCATACCGTTATTTGAACAATCACATATGAATTGCCTATCAAGTCATGGACAAGAAGCAAATCTATATAAGAAAATAGAATTTTCAAAAAGAAACCTGCTTTTAAGAAAGGACTTTTGTTTTTGCTACCCTCTCCTTATTTTATTATTAACATTAAACTTAAATATTGAAACACCTTAGTACTGGGGGAAATAAAAGAATTCCCATCAATGAAAAATAGAAACTATGTGATTTTTGCAAAAGGAAGACATGATAGAGATAACCTACTGTAAACCTTTCTTTGTACCAATGAGGAAATGGAAATTTATTCATGTAAAGTCATTGAGCCTCTTATGACATCAATACAATATAAGCCAACCCCAAACCATCTGCTCTCAGCTGCACCCTCCAGGCTGCCTGTGTTCAAAGTGTGATCTGGAGAGAGATGTGTCCTGGAAATTTGGTAAGCTTGCCTCATCTGGGGCTCCACTCAGACCTCTTGAATGATTTCTCTATTTTAACAGACCTCTGACTATGGTGAAGTATCTCAACCCCTTCTGTTTCCTCATCCTCATTACCAGGTACACAGTTTACTGCAATGTATAGACATCATAATTCTCCTCTAGAAAATAGAAATAGAAACCAGCTCAGTTCAGAGAATTGCCAGGGATGAATGAGGTCACCTGAGTGTGAATCATTCATAAACTGCAATCTGTTATGCATATGAGTTATGTGAATGAAAGGAAAGGGTGCTTGCTCTCAGAAGGAAAGAATGGTGGAATAGAGGAGATGGTTAAAATTAGATAGACTATTTATTTACAGGGAAAAGGAGAGTGCCCATAGAAATGAAGGCTTTTAAAACTATATATAAGTCATATTCATAAGTATTACCAGATAATTGCCCAAAGATGAATCTAATGCATTCACTAGGGCCCAAGGAGTTCATGGTCATTGTTTGGGGTTTTAGAGCATATAAAGAAGGCTGAAGAAAATCTATGGGGTTGGTATATAGATGTGCTGTGGTGGGACCAGCTACTCATGTGAGCAGAGCCTGAGGATGCCACTCCAGTCTCTGGAGACCGAGCAGCAATTCTCATAATTTTTTGTGTTCACTATATTTTGTCTTGTCACTGCTGGGAATCTTTTCCAAGTATCACCAGTTCTCTTTGTACAACCTCACTGGCTACTGGGCTGTCATCATTTTCTAGTTTTAAATGTCTTTTAAACTATTAAGACAGACAAGGGTGCCTTGCCTCCTGAAATGCTTCCTGTACATCTTTACACAGAGATTGGTTTTTTTTATTGTATCTAATTTTATCTTTAATTATTTCTAAAGACATTTATGTGTATCTGCCATGTGGCTTGTGAAATAGTGCAAGGGATGTTTCCAGGCATAGTGCAATTGTCGGCTTTCAACAAATGTTTTTAGAATGAGTAAATCAATATTAGCTCTTATTTCAATTCAGACACTCAGACTGTTGCTGGGAAAACCTAGGCAGTATTTCTCAATGCCAATGAATGCAATTATTTATTCTAGAAGCAATATCTTCATTCCAGAGTACTATTGCTTGGAATAAATATGAATGATGCAGCCATCTTGATTTTTGGTAGTTTTGACTTCTAGTCAACTGGGATGAAACTTAAGAAGAAATGCTAAAGAGAATAATATTTGCATCATCATTATCTCAGCCTCACAGATATTTAATGTAACTTCAATTTTTACAGATACTTCCAAAATGAAAAAATCATGGATATTCCTAAATCAGTAGCTAAAGATTTGTGAAACCTGTATTCTGAATATGACTGTGTGATACAAGTCCTGAGGGGCATGAAATTTTGTTTGTGATGAGACAATTTGATAGGTTTTTTCCTTTATATCCATTTTTTGAAGATGAATGACTTCACAGATTTTTAAAACATATATTTAACATAACATATAATACATTTACATAATGCTTATGTACCAAAATAGCAGAAATATGCTACTGGTATCCTTTTTCAACCATACTTCCTAATGTAATATAATTTTACCAGCACTGGATTTAACAACTGCATAAGTGTTTTAGCTATTTGTGATTTCTTTTTCCATCTCTATCTTTGGGAAATACATTTTCCACATACCATTTGAAATAGAGAATGTTCTTATGTGATTCTGCATGTACAACTATACCTCTGGGATGTAGTCCAATAGTCCCTATATAAAACCCAACACCCCTGTTGGTTTAAATACCATCCAAGGTTTGACCTTGGGGATGTAGCTCAAGGCCAGTCTGTTTCATAAGCACTTGCCTGACCTGCATTTAAGAGGACTATAACCCATGTGAAAAGCATGAATAATTCACATTAATTCATTACTATTTAATTGTTTTGCTTAATGAAATAAGCTCACTGGTGATATACATATGCAACCAAATGGAAAAGTTTGTGTGACCATCTCCCAAAACAAACATCAATAGCAAAAAAAAAAAAAAAAAAAAAAAAAAAAAAAAAACCATAAAACAAAAAAACAAAAAAAACCTCCCCCTTGGGAGAAGATGTCATAAAGCAGAAAAAAAAAAAAAAGATTTCAATGGGGTGTAAGTATAGTGAAGTAAATTTTAAAACATTATCAATTACTATTTGCTGACAAGTATAGGCATAAATTTATTTTTTACCTGTATGGAGATAATTCAGTAGTGTGCTGTGTATTAGTTAATTTAAAACAGCTTAGAATTCTGAAGAGTTCATATTAAACTGCCTGTCCTTGACTGAACAGAGTGCTCTAAGATTACAGCTTCCATTTTCCTTCTTCTTATCCTCCTCCTCTCTCCCAACTCTGCTTGGTCTCCATCCATTCCTTTCTCTCTACATCCTTTCTTGTTTGCCTTAGGGGTTGAATCAAACACACAAGCAATATTATTATGCACCCCATAAACATATGCTTTATATCCGAGGGAGACCAGGTGTTCACCTGGATACCACACACCTAAGTAGAAGATTCTGCAGTGTTGATCCCCCACCATGCTGTCAGAGCTGGTGTGGAGGAGCTGGCCAAGCAGAGTAACTTGTCAGTGACTAATAAAGCCCTCCTCCTTTCTTGCATAGCCAAATGCAGCCTTCCTCCTGAGAACTCTGCAGACGGTGACATCTCCCCACTTGGTTTCCATAGCATCGGTGCCTGAAGAGCCCTAGAAAGACCCTCGGTCAGGGCAATCCGCCCAGCTCCCCTAGGAAGTTGGCGAGCAGGCTAGCCAAAAGCAGCAGTCTGGGTTCCTGAACTTCCTCTGTCCGTGGTGCTGAAATGCTCAGCGGCGACACGCGCACCGACGGGCGCGGTCAGCTTTTTTGGAAAGTCTCCCCTGATGCTGCCTAAATCACAGCTGTGTGTCTGTTATTCACTCACGTTCGCAAAAAAGCAGCTAATCTCAGTCTTAATTCGATTCTGCCACTCTGCCGCAGAGCACAGTTACGCCGGCGCGATGGGAGGAGACGACGCTAAGGCAGGAAGCTAACAGCAGCATCGCTCACCTGAGGCCTGGGATGCTCCCAGGGGTTCTAAGAGCTATGAGCTCTGATCAGCAAAGTCACCATTTTAGACAGTAGAATTCTTTTGCTTTTTCTCTAATACAAGGGTTCGATGACGTTTCTGGCCCCTCTGATTAAAAGCCAGCGGATTCGATAGCAATAAGCCTTCAAAACCTGGAATTTACGTTGTTTTCGGTGAGTTGACTTCCAGAACAGGGACTCGTCAGCACCCGCCCAAATACCACGGCACTGCGCGCGCCCTCGGCCACCGGATCCTCCCCTTCCAATGAGACTTTGTGACTCTGTGTACCAATTCTCCTATTAGGAAACCCGTGGGCTGCATGCAGCTATTCTGTTGTACTCCTCACCTCTCTCTCTCTCTCTCTCTCTCTCTCTCTCTCTCTCTCTCTCTCTCTTGCTCTCTCTCTCTCTCTCTCTCTTGCTCTCTCTCCTCTCTCCAACTCACAGCCTTGCGGGGAAAGCTCACCTCTGTTTGCTGAGAAGAAAAAGCCCTACCTTAACCGACTAAGACTATGCGCAGAACTCGCCTTTAACATCACAATTTAAATCTGGCAAGGTTGGACACCAGTCTTTACAAGAATGGAGTCGGTAAAACAAAGGATTTTGGCCCCGGGGAAAGAGGGGATAAAGAATTTTGCTGGAAAATCCCTCGGCCAGATCTACAGGTAAGAGAAAGCAACCCCATGCTCACCTGGGCCTCACTATGACAGAATCTGCAAAGCCATTTCTGTAAAGCTTGGTTATTTAGAGAGATTGTAACATGGTGGGAAATTCTTTTTGTTGCTCATTGCTGAATCAAGGCTCCACTGGAAACCTGCTTATGAATGCAGGAATGTGCCACTAAATGAACCTGCCTTGTGTGTGTGTGTGTGTGTGTGTGTGTGTGTGTGTGTGTGTGTTGTGTGAAAGAGAGAGAGAGAGAGAGAGAGAGAGAGAGAGATTGATTTTGTTTCATTACCTGAGGATTCTTATGTCTTCCAATCTAGCTCTTAATCCTCCTTTACAATCCTGAAATGTTCATTCAGCACCTGTTCAGAATACCTGCCATTTTTGCTTTTTTGCTCATAAATTCCACAAATTAAATTCCTTTGACCCAGACAGGTGAATAACAAAAGCTAAACTCCTTTAAAAAATAAATATCAAGGACTAATGACAAAAATACAAAAAGAAATCTAGATCTCAGCTGCAAAAACATAGTGAAGACTCTCTCATGGGAAATTCTGCGTTGAATGAAACAGGATCAAAATATATCAATAGTTGATCATTGATTGATGTTTCTGTCTTGTATCTAAAATGCTGTGCATGCAATTTTATTTGTTTGCTACATATTTTTAGGAATCTGTCTCTTGTGTAGGAAATGTCACAGTAATTTAAAAACAAACAGAATCATAAACTGCAAAATTATTTTGAAAGTAATAGAAAAATGTTTAAATGCCATTCTTTATGTAATCTACACTAAGCATACTGTAGTTTACATGAATTCAGGTCCTTCCAAATGTGTTATATCTTCTATGAATACTATTTTTGTTAATGATATCAGCAAATAAACAAGACAGCAGGCAGACACAGTAGGAAAATGGATTTTGAAAAGCATTTATTTTCACATTTGGAAACTGAAGCCTTGGTCAACCATGAGAATTGTAACCAAGATAACCAGTGTACATCTCTATTTGTCGAGTGGCTTGGTTCTGGTGGGCTTTGGTAGACACCATCACGTACCTCTGCGGCAGTAGATGCCGCAAGCACCCTGCAGTCCTGCAGCTGTTCAAAGACCGGTTGTGAGGTGGGAAATTCAGGTGCAGAGCTCAACTTTGCAAATGTTGGTGTAATAAACCAAGGCTGAAATGACCAAATCCCTTAAATGTCTTCCTTGCAGAAAGAAATTCAGTGTTTCTGGTACTTGGGTTGCACATCTATGATAAACACTCACAAAGCCTAGCCACAGACACCTTAGGACCAGTTTTGCAGTGGAATTGGACAAAATTTGTAAGATAGCTTCAAGTTTCTTGGCAGCCATATTCCAAGCTATACAGGCCAGGAATGAATTGATGTTAAAATTCCACAGGCTTCGTGTGTGTGTGTGTGTGTGTGTGTGTGTGTGTGTGTGTGTGTGTGTGTGTAGGTAGGTAATGGTGTGCCATTTAATGGTGGATACGGGATTAAAAGTAACTAAAAGATGAATTGAGAAAACGTTTGCCAATTGTAAGTGAGGACACTGTTTAAATATCAAAAACACTAGTTTCAGTGAGAAATAGCTATTACTTTGTACCCTATTCTTTTATAAAGACAGACATTTTATGGATGTGGTAGGTCTGAGAACAGCACCCCCACCCCACTCCCCACCCTTACCTCTCCACCTCCCCATAAGGCTGTCCTAGCCTTCCACTTCTCTTCCTTCCTCACTTCTTCAAGGATCAGAACTGATTGAGAAGAGTCAAATTTTATGAAATAAAACAAGATTTCCTTTTAGTGGTACAGAAGTCGGTGTGGGCGCCCCTTGGTAAATCCGGGAATCTCATTTTCTGCATCTGGAAATGGGCCCGTAATATTTTTCAGTGTGTTGTAACGGAGATAGTAATGACGCAAGATTGTGAATGATTAATTATTCATGTTGTAGGAAGGAAGCTGGGGTGTCGCGCATATGCTGCAGAGGCCTTTGTTTTTGACTGGAGTAAAGAGAAGAGAAAGGGAGGGCACACACACACACACACACACACACACACACAGACAGAGAGAGAGAGAGAGAGAGAGAGAGAGAGAGAGAGAGAGAGAGAGAGAGTAAAGGGGAGGGAGTGGTGAAATGATAACCAAGGTAGAGAATTGGGAAGTGTTTGACAGGGTACTAGCATCCTACCCTGGGTCAGTCCAGTGAAGGGAAGGATGGAGGAGGTAGTCCTCAAGCAGCTGCATCTGAATAGAGTTGCCTCTGGTCCTATCAAGCCCCTGAGTTGTTGGAAAGGACCCGCAGAATTCTGGATTAAAACACCAAAGAGCCCCGACAGCGTCCTGCGGAAGGTATTCCTTTCCCAGCTTGCTCCCTTTCACTCTGATGACCTCCAAACTTAGGTCTAGGGGGCCTCTATATGAATGGAGACACAGAAAGGTGATAGAACTGGGGTTCACTGAGTTAGGCCTGAGGGTTTTAAGGTGTAGGTGTTGCTGCCCAGGGAGGAGGGAGGAAGGGGGCGTAGAATTTCGCAGAACTGAAGAGATCTGAAGCTCTATATTGCCCGCATTCTAGGAAAGAGGTCAGAGCCCAACTCCCCAGCTCCTGAGGGTTGAGGAAATCGAATGCTGAAGCTTAGAACACCTTTGTCCCCTATACTATCTGGGGGAGATGCCTAACCATAGGCCTCCTTGCTTCTTAATCTGACGTGCAGGGTGCTGGAGAAGAAGCAAGACACCCGGGAGACCATCGAGCTGACAGAAGATGGCAAACCCCTGGAGGTGCCTGAGAAGAAGGCTCCTCTGTGCGACTGCACCTGCTTCGGCCTGCCGCGCCGCTACATCATAGCCATCATGAGTGGCCTCGGCTTCTGCATCTCCTTTGGCATCCGCTGCAACCTGGGTGTGGCTATCGTGGACATGGTCAACAACAGCACCATCCACCGCGGAGGCAAAGTTATTAAGGAGGTGGGCATTGCCCAAGCCCTAGAGGCGGCTCCCTTCGTTGGGCACTCGCCTGTCTAAGATTGTTTTCCCCACTAAAAGCGGAAGGTTTGCATACTGTCTAAACCTTCCCTCCGTCCCGCCATTCTAGAAAGGACCACAGGAGTGCTATTATCTCCCTTTTACACTCTGATCCCGGCCTTTCCTCCCTTACTTGCAAGGCGTAAAATAATGTCTAGCTCACTAGATTTTGTATAAAGAATGACCAGCTGAGAGCTAGCAATGTCTGCTAAATCTAAAAAGAAACATTTTTCTTTTACTGGAAAGTTTAACATTACAGAGTTCCCCTGGCGTCATTCAGATCACCCTCCTCCTCGAAAAGAAAAAAAAAAAAAGCATAAATAGTTATCAAACTAAAACAAACAGTAAGTCAAATCAGCATTTGTATATCAGGTTTGACTAACAGGCCTTTGGGAAGGCGCAGGACTCCCACAGAGAGATAAGCTGCTGGGCACCAGAACCTCACTAGAGTGCACGCTGAGGTAACCTTAAAGTGTGTATTCCACAGTGATGCCTGAGGGCGAGGATGAGCTGAAGGTCACAGAAATCTTCCAGGGAAAAGCAGAATAAAGCTGCTTGGTTTGGTCGCAGAACTTGGAAACACTCTGAGGAGCCGAATTAGAGTCCTTGGGTCCCCTGGAACCCAGGATACCCAGAAAATTTTCATTGCAACAAAGGAAAATGGCATTCCCAGTTTCCCGGGCAAGGCAAAAGCTTGAACTTTTGCAGTAACTTGCGGATATTTGGCTCGAGTTTCTTAAGAGGCTCATCTTGTGCTATGGACCAGTGTGGTCTAGGCGGAGTCAGGATTTGACATTCACACTGCTCTGAAACAGAACCTTAAGCAGTGCGCTCATCACCACCACATAACATCTCCAAACTCCCTGTCCAACCCTTGTCCTGCTCACCCAGATTTGGTGGGCGGGGGAACCTTTCCAACCCCTTCTACCTTCTTTCCCTTGCGTGAGTCATGAGGGTTGCATTACATTCTGGGAGGCACTCCACTACTGCATTCTTACTGGCTGGCAACAGCCCAAAGGACCTTAACCAATATTCTTTTCCGGAGAGTCCTACTGTCTTAGGGCCTAAGATTCCTCCACCAATTGAGGAGGTCCCAGGTTCACTGACAGCAGTTCAGTCCGCAAGGAAGCCTGGGAGCCAGTACTTCATTGTGAATCACTACACCTTTTTAATTGCTCTTGTCAGAAGCAATTTTGTTACAAAACGAAAATTAAGCCCCTGACCTAAGTATCGCAGAAAATGCCCTACATGTTTAAAGGTTCATGGCTCACAAACCACCGTAAGGGAATTTTGTGCACTGACTCTGCCTTGCCCCCCTGACCTATTGTTTCTTTGTGGTTTTCCTCTGTTCCTACAGAAAGCCAAATTCAACTGGGACCCTGAAACCGTGGGGATGATTCACGGCTCATTCTTCTGGGGGTACATCATCACCCAGATTCCGGGTGGATATATCGCATCGCGGCTGGCTGCCAACCGGTAATGCTGTGGGAGTCTGTGGTTGGGTCTCCCTGCTCGTGTTAGCGCGGGTTCTAGACCTCTCGAGGGAATTTGGAAACTCCCCCGGGGCGTCTCCTAGTGGCTGGACGTGCCCTCCAGAGCTGAAAGGGCTCAGGTTCTTCTTTACTTTCGTACCAGAGTAGACCACTCTAGGCCACTAAACAGGCTTGTTAGAGAAGCGGCCCCAGTGCCTTAGAGTAGGGTGCACGCGTGTGGGGGGGGGGGGGGGGAGGATGGGGGTGGTGTGGTGTTTGTGTTGGATACTGCAAAAATGAGGCAGTGCTGTAAGGTGCATATGTGGGGGAGGAGGGGAGTGCCCAGATAGCTGACCCTGGGGTGCGGACCTCCTGCCGGGCGCGTGAAAGGCTAGCCCCTGACCCAGCCCACAGGGTGTTGTGAGCCGGAAGGATTTGTTTCTATGGAGGCAAGCGGGATCTAGGGCTCTCGAGTGCGATTCCACCTGTTAATGAGCTTTGTGCTTAGGGGCGGGAGTGAGCTGAGCAGCTCAGCTGTGTCCCGCGGCCTCCGGCCTTCAAGCCTGCAGCGGTGGCGGGAGCCGAGGTCCTAGTGCCAGCTTTCAGGGAGCACTCCTCCTCCAAGATCCACCTACAGAGACACCCGCAGCGTAAAGACATGTGGGTGGAGATACCAAGGAGCAGGGCAGGGCTACCGGAGGTCGAGAGATATTTCTGCTTGCTTTACTGAGTGTATTTGAATGAAAAATAAAACCAACAAAACTAAACCTCCTTCTTTGGGTCTGAACCCAGGCTAAGCACTGTTTCCCACCGGGCTCTGCGGCTTGCAGATCCCAAGTAAAGATTTGGGGCCTTTCTTCAGAACTCTGGCGTGGAACATCTCCCCTCCTCCCCGACCCCAGTAAATGTTTGGGAACTAGAAAGTGACCCGCACTTGCAAGTCAGTTTCTGGGCTTCTCTCTATCCTGTCTTCTCCCCAGCGCTCACCTGCATCTCCCGGCCCCATCCCCGTGCTTAGCCTCCAATCCAGCCGGAAGAGGCTGACGAGTCTCCAGGCCTCTAGTAGAATTCTTGGCATTTTATTTTAGGCGTTTGGATCGTAAAGTGAAGATTTCAGGGCGGCTTATTAAAATGCCAAAGGGAGAGCGCAATAGATTAGTTAGAATGTCTTTTGAATATCATCTACAAGGGGTGAGGTCAGCCAGCACTCCGCCCCAAAGGTGGCTTTCTTTCGGTAAAATGAAACAAGATTAAAAGATTAGCTGTGTAAAAATCCCAGTTTTATGGACTTGATACGGGAAAATTTAGTATTAAGAAGAAATTTTTAAAGAAAATATTAAGTTCGTTGACGCTTAGTAATTAAGAGCACCAGCAACATTCTGGATTTTCCCAAATCTCTAATAAATGGTTTCTTAATTTCCCCCCAAATTATTGCTTTAAAGGATATATTTTCCGGAAAGATACTCTAAACATGTACATATGAAATATTTTAAACCAGGAAAAAATCAACAGGGAATTCACGAACAAATGACTAAACAAATAATTCCAAATGATATCGAAAATCTCAACTCGATGTCATAATTACCATAGCCTTGCCTTTAAGAGTTGTGATGGATGGTCTGAGTTCTCCGCTTGCCAAAAGGAAAGGACTAACATGCTCCTGCCAGGAACTAGCACCAAGGATTCCAGTCTTCCCCCTTTGTGAGAGCAGAAAGACAGGTTTTCCCGCTTTCTTTTTCTTTTTCTTTTTTTAAAGCATACTTATTGCTTAAAATGACGAGCCGCTGACTAGGTAGCTGGGATGCTTTCCTCAAAGGAAAAACTTCGAAGCTTTAGAAGTCTAATTTGGGTCGAATTCTTGTTACCTTTAGACGTATTTTCAAAAGGGAGACCCTCAATACCTCCAAACATGATATTTTAACCCCTACCAGCCTGAAAAAAGTTGATAAATGTAGTCAAGTAACATGAAGACACAGATTTAGAGAAACCCGCATCCCAGAGTTTCGACACATTCCCTTCAGTTTTAATAGCGAAACAAACCTAAGCCTGGTAAGCTTCCTGTGAAAACAGGTCAAAGTGCATGGACATTTTTTTTTTTTCTGCTGATAAAAGCCTTACTTGCTCAATAAGAGAAAGCAAAAACCTGTCTTAAGAGATGACCAAAATCATAAATAATGCAGCCACCCACATGCGTCTGTTTTAAATATGTTTTGAATGTTCAGCTGGCGTTAGAAACTGTAAGGAGGATTTTTGTCCCAGAAGGCTTTCTCCACGCGAATACATGAGACTCTTGTAGAATTGATTGGGGAAAATGAATATCTCCTGTTATTTTCTTTTTCCAGAAATAGCAAAACACCACGGGGCAGGTCTCCGTGCCTAGAGACTTGACAGCCTGTTCATTCACACTGCTCCTCCTAGTAGGCTGAGATTCCCTTGGGGCACCCCAGCAGCCTCTTTTCCTTTTTGAGGCAGAGAGGCTCTTTGGAATGTGTTTGCTGTTGCTGTTGGGGGGAAGGAGGTGTGTGGAGACAGCTCCTGGGGGTGGAAGGGGGTTGGGAGGTGGAGAAGGGCTCCTAACTATGCTCTCTGCTCAATTCTCAATGGAAATAAACAGCCCATTGGACTTCTCCATTTTGTTAAGTGACTGCAGCTTTGCTCTTGGTCGGGATTCAGACTCTGGGTCATTTTATTGATCAAATTCTAAGTATTTTTCTTTCCTGTTTATTAAGAGGTGTTGCTGAGGGAGTCAAGAGGGAAGACCTTCGGTTCAATGGAGCGCTTCTTAAGCTCCACTCCTTGTTTTTCCTTGAGTCATCCTGGTAGTGGTGGGAAGATGTTAGTCACCTCCATGGAGGGCCTTAAGGTGGATTTCAACAGACTCCTTTTAAAATTTGTAGGGTTTTAAGATGAGACCATATTTAAAACAGGGATAAAAATGTTGGGGCGAATTGATTTTCTTCTAAATAGTACAGGACACGTGAGACTCAGAGTAATTTAGATGCTTACATATATGGAGCTGCCCAGGACTGTATTTGTCCTGTATCTAGGGTATTGTAAAGGGCTGTGGCACCTCATTAATTACAGGGACATAACCTGGTTTTTGTTTGTTTGGCTGGTTGGGTTTTTTGGGGGACAGGGGGTTGTTTGTCTGTCTGTTTGTTTTGCAAAACATAACTAAAGAAGGCCAAAGAAATTTGGTGGGTATGTTTCAAAATATAACAATGTAATTGTATGTGTCATTATCATTGGAACATTTTTTAAAGTTCCCCTAGCCGCTCTATCCTTTCTATCTCTCACCACACTATACCCACCAGCAGTAGCACAGGCTATCTTCTTTTTCTCTTGGTCTAACACCCTCTTTTTCCCCAATAAGTGTTAGCTACATCATTGCAGAGTCTTATCTGTGCTTCCTTGTTTGTATTTTAATGCTGACATTGCTACTATCTTGAAGATTACATGACCATCATGCATATTTGGCTAAAGAAATAAATCAAGATTCATTCTCCAAAGCCAAACCTTATGACTTCAAAATCCTGAATATGCCATTTAATAACTTTAGGACACAAAAGTCTTCCCCCTTTTGTCTTCTTGTCGAAACCGAAGTACCAACCTCATTTTGCTGTTCTGACAGCTAAAGGATAGGGTACATCAGTAAGTAATCATTGGTTGCTGTCATTTGTTACTGACACAACCCTAAATTTAAAAAATAAAAAAAAAATGAAGGAAGGAAATACTCTCCAATCATTGATCTTCTTTGTCTCAGAATTCACTTCGGCTCTTTCCACTGTGGTAGCAACATATTCATATGTTGCATTTCTGCTCTAAGAATCCATTCTCCCAAACTGATTATTTAGAATTAAATGACTGTTTACTAAAATTATACAAATTTCATTTGAAAGGGTAAAAATAGCTATTTTTAAATGGAAGTTTTAGTCAAACATGTAGAGAGTGCTGGGAATTCTATGCATTTTGTCTTTGAGTTCTAGTCTGGTATAAACACATCTAGAGAAAGTCTTGAAGTGGGGGTCAGACTTCTGCTTGGAAAACTGAAGTCATTTCTCTCTTCTGTCCTCTAAGAAAGATCACTCCACAGTGCATCATTTTGTCTTTTTCAGGCATTTCTTGTCTTTATCACTTGACTTTTGCTGCAGAAAAAAAGTTTCAATTTTTAAAATGTTCATTTGGCTAAGCGATGGTGAGCTATATATACTTCCTTGCAGCATGGTCTTCTCTTCCGATGGGAGATCCTGTTAAAGCTGGACAGAGTTCATCGGGCCCAACTCTCCCATCTTACAGAATTGAGCATGAAATACAAAGTCAGCGAGGTGGTGTTTTTTTCTAGGTTGCAAAGGGACCCAGTCTAGAGCTCAGGCTCCTGCAGTGCAGGACTATAAGCTAATTCCAGGAGTGTAGCATCTCTGCTTACCATGGTGTGCTCCATTGTGAAGTTCCCTTGCAGCAGCAGGCTGAGCCATCTGCTCCTTGAATGAAGGACTCCAATCTGTCATGCCTCAAATCCAGGGGATAAATTCATGAATTAGGGATCACAAGCCCAAGGGATGCTTAGATTTGTCTCTTCTTGTTGTTGTTTTGTTTGTTTTCTTTTTGAGTAGAAGAAGCACACATACACACTGTGGGTGTATGTGTGTGTGTTTCTCTCTGTGTATATCTGTGCATATGTGTCTGTGTCTATGTGTCTCCTGTGTGTGTGTGTGTGTGTGTGTGTGTGTGTGTGTGTGTGTGTGTGTGTGTGTGTGTGTGTGTGTGTGTGTGTGTGCTGTGTCTGTGTCTCTCTGTGTGCCTCTATTGTGGCTGTGTGTGTTGGTGTGTATGTGTGTTGTGTGTGTGTGTGTGTGTGTGTGTGTGTGTGTGTGTGTGTGTGTGTGTGTGTGTGTGTGTGTGTGTGTGTCTGGGTATCATTGATGTCTAAACTCCTTTGCTACAGTGTGAATCTGTTTTCTCTGAAGAGTTGGACTTGACAACGGCTCAGAGGAGTGGTTGAAGTTCCATGGAAGCACAGAGGCATTTTGTTCTTTTGCTCCCCACTTATTTATCCCTTTGCCCAGCTGAGCTCCTGGAAGATTGCAGCATGGCTGGAAGAAATTTAGACCTTTTATATGCAAAAAAGAAGAGATCCTCCCTTGGGGTGATGACTAATATAACTCCATTCATTTTCTTAATATAAAAGAGACAGGAATATATAGCAAAAAGATGAAAATACCAAATGCATGCTTTAGAATTCTTTACCAATGTGCATTTTCCTTTATAAAAATAAAATATTTTAGGTAGATTTTTCCAGCTTCCCTGATTCTAAAAAAATGTTTTGTTAGTTTGATTTTTAGAAAGAGAAGAATGACATTTTTAACATTAACAACTTCACATTGTCTCGGATCTAGATCTAAACAATTTTTGCTAGTTCTTTCACCTAAGAAATCAGGCATCAAAGGCGCACTCAACTAATATATCAGAATGAGCTCTGGGAATGAATTCCTACAATCTGACACCAAATGTACATAGTCACTATAACCCATGTCTCTATCTATGTATGTATCTACTGGTATCTGCTTTCTTTTTTTTATCATGTATTTCTATCTTTCATCCATCTATCTATTACCTACCATCTATATCTAACATTTGTCTGTCTCTCTCTTCCTGTATGTCTACTTACCCTTTCATTGCAATGTCCAGATGTCCTTTCTTAGCCCTCAGTGAGAAATATTTTCAATGTCTTCTGCATGAGAAAATCGTTCAAGCTTCAGGCATAAAGCTTGCTGCAGGGGTCCACCATCCTCAGTGGTGGAAGTGGTTTCTAGGGTACCCAGTCTTTTGGGGCCAAAGGTTAGCTTTTCTATCTCATTCACCTAGTAGCCTATCACATGCCTAGCTGCTTTGCCATTGTGGG
Source organism: Onychomys torridus (assembly GCF_903995425.1). NCBI lineage: Eukaryota > Metazoa > Chordata > Mammalia > Rodentia > Cricetidae > Onychomys > Onychomys torridus. The sequence goes on from NC_050443.1 coordinate 36,017,990, forward strand.
CCCAATAGGTTAGGTACCTGGGGTAATGGAACCTTTTATTATTTTTTTCTAAGAAAAGAAAATACCCTTTACCACAAGATGAATGATGAAAAGATAGACCGGAGTGGGAGGAGTCTCCAAGGACTTGCCCAGGCTTTGCTGACAGAGGCTTTTCTTTCTCTCCATTCTGCAAACCCCTCACCCCCTCCCTGCTCTGGTTTCTACATTGTACCATTCTGTCGCTGCACTGCAGTTCCTGGGCGGGGGTAGCGGGGAGGGTTTTACAAGAAAGTCAGGTAGGCAGCTGGTAGGATAATTTTCCCGCTGCCTTATGCCACCATTGGGGCAGTCTAATTTCTCTGTCGTGAGTGATGAAGTCATTTTTACAACTTAATGATGTACCAAGGGACCTAGAGGGCTGCCTCCAGCCTGTGCAATCCTTTTTTTTTTTTTTTTTTTAATATGGAGACAAGCATCAGATGTGACAAAGGGAGGTGCCCAGGCCCTGATTTGATTAGATTAAATAGATTAAAACTGCCTGAATCAGTCTATTCTTGCAAACTCTGCAGGAGGGAATTAGTCCACACCTGGGGTGAGAACAGGAGTCTCCTCTTAAGTGACAAGCCTTACCCAAATGGCAGCGAGCTGATTGACTTAGGGAAGATGGATGTCCTCTGCATGGGTGACAAGCCACCAGCTTTCCTGTCTGCAGGGCAAATCTTTCTGGGGTACAAGTGATTCTCCAGGGTGTTGGGGGCAGGAGATCACAGAAATGTGTACAACTGAGAAATTTCCATCTCCCCCCTAGCAGCCGAGGTGCATGTCAATCATGCATGGGTCATCTATGATGGAGAGATTGTTTGCATCTCCAAAGTTTCCATTCTCCTGAGGGGCACAGAGTCTCCTCCCATTACTCCTAAGCCAGTCCTGCATGTGACTGTAGAATGTGTGACCATTTCATGCATTAGAAAAAATGGAATGTGGGGGAGGGGCTGGGAGGAGTTGGGGGAAGGGAAGGAATATGATCAAAATGTTTTGTATAAAATTCTCAAAATTTTAACAAGTTCTTTTAGAAAAGAGAAAAAATAGTGTGTGCCAGTGCCTGTGTGTGTGTGTGCCTGTGCCTGTGTGTGTGTTTGTGTACCTGTGTGTTCACATGTGTAACATGGAAGTGAAACTCAATAGAAATTAGCCCTTCACTTGAAAGGACTCAAAGAATTCATTTTTTCCGTGTTATTTGAGATAAGGAAACAATAAGGAAACCAAATTTAGGTTGTTTTTATATAATTAATCATTTTGAAAAACAACTTCAATAAGCAAATACCCTTGTTTATGTCATAGATTTTCATACTATTCTTTGAAAAATTAAGAGCACCCATAAGTTTCTAATGCTTTTGTAGAGCAATAAAAACAATAGATTACACATTAGTTGATAAATTTCATTCCATTTTGTTCTGATTAAATTTCTAACAGCCATTATCTGACTCACAACCACACCATGTGTGGGTTCCTGTCTTAGAAGTTGGCTGTGGGCTATCCAAAAGAAGTTGAAACAACACAAAATGTCTGTCTACTTTAGATCCATCTTGCTTTCTATTTCAGAAATTTATTTAGTAAAGAAAGTTCTTTGGTTCATTATTGAAATGTGTACTTTATTGGAAGCTTTTATTTACAGTTGAGAGATTCCAGTATATATTTAAATATGTGATAGAAACATAACACATTTTTACATGCTATGGAGAAATGACTTTTACAATTCAAAAACTAAAAGTGAACCAAATTGACAAGCATTCATTTCAGATAAATTTCCTTATTTTAGAAAATACTTTTAATATGAAGTTGAATATTTCTTTTCCTGCTCATTCTTCACCCTCACATAGAGAAAAAGACAGACAACCTCAATTTCTTTATTTAAAAGGACTACTAAGCAAACAAAAAGGAGTACTAAGCCCTTGAATATATATCCAAATTCAAAGATTAATTTATAAATATGCAATTAGTGAGTCATATTACCTTAAAATTCTGTAACACAAATTCATTAAAATGTTCTTAGATAACTATCTTGTTTCGAATAGTGAAATGCATTGGTCTATGGAAAAACATTTAAAGCACACTTTAGAGGAACTTAAAAACACCAGGATCATGAAAGTCAGTTGGTAAGCACTAAAAACCTGCATGTGGGCCTAAGGATGCCCAACAGTGATGTCACTTAACGAAGAAGGAAAGAGACTTCACAGCTGAATCAAATAGAACAAGAATCTAGCTTTTCAGGAGCTGCAGAGATAGATGGCTCGGAAGTACGAGAACCTCTGTTCCTGCAAAGCATGGGTTTGGCTCCCAGCATCAACACTTAGCACATCAAGATGGTCAGTAATTCCAGCGTCAGGTCATCTGCCTGCCTCTAAGGGCTTCTGCACATATGCCAAGCACAGAAACTCCTAAAGGCACACACAGTTAAAAATAATACATAAATTCCTCTTTTAAAAGCATCTAGCTTTTAGACAAAAGCAAGGAACAGGGGTGGCAGCCCCTCTGAGTTGAAGCACAGGAGCTCTGGCAAGCAGAAGGGAGTGAGTGTGGCTGAGGAACTTTCCAGGCCTATGACTGGTTACTTAGCAGCAGGATTTACCTCCTTCTACAAAGTGTGGAGGGCTTTAGGAAGGCAGAAAGGGAAAGGAATTTGGTTTACAAACCATGTTCCTAATTGTTCTGCTTTTCCCCCAGAGGAACACGTAGACTTAGAGGCAGACACAACTGTCCACATCACTTTGTGTTCTTGTCCTTCTCCCTCACAATGGCCCTGTCTGGTGAAAATCTGGACACTTCATTTGCTCATGAAGGAAACAAGCATACAATTAGCTGAGTTACTTTCCACAACATGACTGAAGAGTAAGAGATGGAGCCAAGTGAGACCCTAGGAGGTCTGATTTCAAAATGATGTTTTTTTGCTAAGCACACTGCTCCTATTAATTTAATTGTGTGGTCTGTTTATGCATCATTTGGAACAGGATCTCTAGGTTGTCACATCTGTTTGTTAGCTATGAGGCATCCTCTTGTCTCCACTTCTTGACACACCACAGGCAAGATGACATTTCTGAGTCTCACTGCCTGGAATTTCTGGGTTCAGGAGATTTGAACTCAGGCGTTCATGCCTGTACTTTAACCCAGCAACTATATCAAGCAAAGTCTTTTTCACCAGGCATACCCTAGATTCCAATCCAGTCCTGGCAACCTGCAATCATCTAGGGAAAGTAGTTCAGCCTCCTAGAATTGACAGGACATTAGAACAACAGCCTGTCACTTTAAAAGTTAAAAAACAGGCTGGGCGGTGGTGGCACATGGCTTTAATCCCAACATTCAGGAGGCAGAGCCAGGCAGATCTCTGTGAGTTCAAGGCCAGCCTGGTCTACAGAGTAAAACCCAGGACAGGCACCAAAACTACATGGAGAAACCCTGTCTTGAAAAACAAAAACAAAAACAAAAACAAAAACAAAAACAAAAACAAAAAAAGTTAAAAAACAGAAAAATAAACAACATGTTAGAAGGTATTGAGGCAGAGAAGACTCAAAGAGCAAAGATTTGTTATTGCTTACACACCAGGTCATTGATACACGTTTGTTAGGGTCTTTGCACAAATGTATAATTGCTCATTTCATAAGAACATGTCCTCTATCCAAAACATTCTACTGTCTCACATAGCTTGAACAAGCACATACCCAGGCTGTATTCTCCCAGACATAAACTCGAGAGGGGATGGAGAGAAAAAGAACTTATTGGTTAAGTCTTATTAAAAAAAAATGTTGTTAAGCACTTTAGGAACATCTGTCAAAGAAGACCAACTTGAAATCAAAGTATTTGTGTGTGTGTGTGTGTGTGTGGTGTGTAAGAGAGAGATATAGATAGATAGATAGATAGATAGATAGATAGATAGATAGATTAAAGAATAAATGAATTAAGGCAGAAAGACAAGTGGAGGGTTACAAAGCACTATCCACTTTCAAATATCATTATTTACTTTCTGTCATATGTGTTTGAGAGACCATAGGGCACAGATTACGAGACTAATGGATCTCAATCGATTGAGTGTTACTTAATGGGAAATAGTATTCCCGCTACATTTGTCCCACGCACTTTAAGCATCTAGAACTTCAGTAGGACATGAAACCACTGTGCATTTTGCAGTCATTGAAAATAATTTAATCTCCATGGTACTCCCTTGACTGGACTTTAATGTTGACACAAGTATAAAAAGTGAGACCTAGAAATGCCAGTGATGACCACGAGCGTCCTCTGTAGGAAACTAGTTTGTATTTGAATTCTTTCACTGTAACTACTGAATTTATGTTCTTTTAAAAAAGATTTATTTATTTCTATTTGTATACACACATACCTACATGGGCTAGAAATGGTGACAGATCCCCAGAAACTGGAGTTATAGTGCTTGTCAGCACCAGCACAGATGCTGGGTACTGAATTCAGGAGCTCTGGAAGAACAGCAAGTGCTCTTTACCACTGAGTTATGTCTCCAGCTCCATATTTAATTGGCACAATGTCAGGTGGTGTAAGTGTCTCAAGCAAAATATGCTTGCTGTTTAGCCACTCTGACTAGCAGCATAGGCAAAATCAGGCTGGAAACATGGTTCTTACCCCTCTTTTACTATGATAATTTTGTATTTTGAAGACAGCTCAGTCGGTAAAAAGCTTGCTGTTTTCAACAGGACCTGTGTTTGATCCCCAGAACTCATGTAAAAATGCTAGGTGTGGTGGTAGGCTCTTGTAACCCCAACACCAGGGAGGCAGAGACAGGTGGAATCCTGGAGCCTACTTGTTGGCCATCTGGCCTAGCCTAACAGTGAGTTCTAGGCTGTTTCTGTCTCATAAAACAGGGATGACCCCTGCAGAACAACACCCCAGGTTGTTCTCTGGCCTCCATCTCAATGTACACCTGTGTGCACAGGCACCCACAAGCACACAGACACACACAGACACAACATCTTTCATTCCAGCGTGTGCTTCTGTTTTCCCTTGTTTCTGCCCTCTGTGAGGAAAGGCCCATACTGTGGGCCTTCCTCTACATGGACCGACCCCCTTTTGTGGTGACTAGGGTTACTCAGCACTGTTCAACCAGTGTCTCTCAGGGCAGAACCAGCAAGATCACTGGAATTCTGAAAAATGCAGTTCTCAGGTCCACACATTCCCCTGAGTCTGAAACTGAGCCTCAGAATTTACTTTAGCAAGCCCTTCTCCCATCATCATGCTGGCTGCCATGTAGATGCCACAGTGCTAAACTGTTCTGGGCATGTAGCTCCTTCTCCCAGTCAGCTCTCTCTACACCTGCCATTTCTTTACAGAAATCTAGACTTCCTTCACAAAACGTCAACTGCATTCATAATGATCTGTTCTGACTGATAGTGACGTCCAGATGTCCTTAGAACTTCATCAGGGACAGGGACAGTTCTGTATGCGGGTATGTGGTGTGTGTGGTGGGGGTGGGGAGCATGCTAGACTCCAGTCCTCACTCCCAGCTCTGCCGCTACCACCTTCCTCTCAATAAGGCTGTTGTTTGTCAAAGGTTTTGTTAACATCTCTGCTTCTGGCACTTTTAGTATTAGTGCATCACTGCTGCTCTGACAATATAGTTGAGTTTAGTGATAGAATGTCTGAATTCTACAAATAGACCCAACAAGTATAAGTCACCATTCTCCGCTTTCTGTCGTTATGACCTGGGGAGCTGTTAAGGTTCTCTGTGTGCTAGTAGTAGCATTTGTGCGGGAGGGCTAGCAGGAGCAGCTTTCTTAACAACAACAACAACAAATCCTGAAGGCTGCCATGGTGCACATATGAAAATCAGAGCACAACTTGGTGACGTTAGTTCTCTCTTCCCAACATGTGAGTCTCAGGAGTCAAAGACAGTCTTGGCAGCAAGTGCCTTTACCCTCTGACCCATCTCTATGGCCCCAGGACTAGCTTTTGAATGTCATTGCCAATGGGTTAAAGTGAGAATCTAGAGCTGACTCACACATTCCTTTCCATAATTGACTGACTCACATTGGTGGATACATTTTGTGTGCCAGACACCTGACGTTCATTTTGAACAACCTAGGAGCTACGTCAGCACACTTAGTTCCATGCTTGCCTTCTAAAAGCTAATACTCCTCAAATTCTTAGGATGCACTCAACACCCTTCTGCATGCATTGTGTATGGTCACAAATCTACACCACTGAGCCTGTTAACATTCATGTTTTGAAGACAGTGAATGAATCACAGACCCTTACACAAGCTGCCTTAGGTCCGTCTCTTGGTAACAAAGGTGACTTTTGAACCCAGACCCTATGGGGTTCTTAACCATGGCACGATGCTGATCTTTTTATTTTAATCACTACATGGTTCTTTTTTATTTATTAACCTATGATTGTTGAGTACATATTAATTTCATATACACATGGTTATTGCTATCACTCTCCACACAAGCATCCAATGTGCTTTGATACTCTTTGGAGTGCCTTTTACCTCTGCCTCCTGCTACTCTTCTTCCTCACAGTTCTTTCTGTACTACTGACTCTTCTGTACCTTTTATTTTGTCATAGTTGTTTAAGGATTTTGAACAGTGTACTTCAATCATATTGTCCTCTTCCACTAACTTTTCCCAGATCTATTGCCTCTTCCACACCCAAGACACATCAAAAGAGAAACAGCTTTGTGTTCTCTTTCTCCCCAAACCATTGAGTCCAACTTGTGCTGCCCATACACTCATAGGTATATCCCTTCCACTGGGTGTGTGGTCAACCTAGCATGGGATGCATCTTTAGAGAAAACTGACTCTCCCTCTCCAGCAGCTACTAAGTGCCAATAGTTCCTCAGTTAAGGATGGGACTTCATGCCCAACCCTACCTCCCATACTAGGATTTTTGTCTGTCTTGAGCTTGCAAAGGTTTTGTGCATGCTGTCACAATTGCTATGTGCAACTACCCTTTTGTTTTTCTTTTGTTTTTGAAAAACATGGTTTCCTTGTAGACATCTATTATCACAAATCTTTTAGAATTTTGTTTCCACATAGTTGAAAACCTGTAGAAGTTGCTTGCTTCTCCATGTCTGCCTTATTTCCCTTAATGTCTTCTATTTTCATCCAATTTCCTAAAAGTGGCATGATTTTGCTTTTCCTGTGGCTGAGTTACAGTCCATTGTGTATACACCTTATTTTTTTCAACTTGCTTTTGTTAGTGGGCATGAGGACTAATTCTGAATTTCAGCTATCTTGCATAGTTATGATAAACACATAAATACGTGTTTACAGGTGTCACATTTGGATGCTGCCATCATTTCCTTCAGATGTATGGCCAGGAGTGCCATAAGGTTCAATTCTAGCTATAGGCAATGAATCAGAAGCTGAGAGGTTTTCAGCTCGCCTGTCATACAGTTATTAAGTGACAAGACAGCATATTGCAAACATTGCAAACATTTATTTGCTATATATATGCCAGCCTTAATCTCCTACCCCCACTGTCAGTGGGTTTGGCCATTTGCTTCAGTGATATGAAAATATGATCATTTTTTTTTACCTCCTGGGTCATAGATCTCCAACCCTGATATTTTAGTAAGCCATTTACTCATTTCACCTTAGGGTCTTAGTCACCTCATCTGGTATGATCATTCCAAACTGTCACTTGTATGTATGATGTGACAGCCTTGGCCACATCCCCAGCCTCCTGTCCTATCCAAGTTCTCCAATCCTCTTCACTCATCATCTGCTCTGTTTCTCTTGGTTCCCTAATATCTTGTACCACATGTTCAGCCATCTTCAACAGTGCAATGTTTTCTGGCCCAGTCATGTGTCCTACAGTGACATTTCGGTCAAAGATGGACTACCTACTGTTTGATTATATTGCTAGAGCTCTAGCCATCCTTCACCTGTGTAGATGTGCTCTCTGTACAACGATAATGCCAGTCCATGCAGTTCTCAGACTAGTAAGCCAGGTAGGTACTTTATAGTACATACACAATACATAATACCATATGTGTGGTTGTCCATAATACATATGTCCTTATGCTTCATACCTTCCTTTCGCAATTTCTTTCTTCTTTGTTGTATTCATCTCCAAGACCCAGCAAGAAGGCTTTTCTGTGAAAGCTTAGCTTCCTGGTCACCCTCAATAGAGTATGTTTTCCTCTTGTGTTTGTTAGACTTTGGCGGATGCTGCTTCTGGATTTCTTGTTTTTCTCCTTCCCTCTCCCAGTGCATGATGGTCCTTACTCATGCTCCTTAAATATCAGTAATATCCTTCACCAAAGAGCAAGGGCTATGTTCAAATGTCAGCTTGACTACTTGCCAGCTTCTTGGCCAATCTTTCTGAGGCACTGTCCTTATTTGTAAAATGAGATGAAAAGGGACTCTAACTCAGGAAGTTAGTTCCTCAGAAGATTAGCTGAGTTCCTAGAGTTGGAGGCAGTACAGCCAGTGCTCTGAGAATCTTCCTTCCCTATCCAAGCACAATACACTGCTCTATATCCAGCCAAACAAGGGTTTGAAGCAGTGTATATAGGGGACCATGGATAGAAAAGCCTCATCGGTTCTGGTACAGTGTGAAGAGAAAGTACAAAGGCTTTCCACACAGGGCGAGAATCCTGCTGCTTCAAAATTGAATTACTTTGATACTCATTTGCATAGCAATTATATAAAATTAAATAAGATCCTAATTTCATTTACCTTCAAAAAGTTTGATACACTTTATCCTACTCAGTGAGAATGAAATCGACATCCTTTCTGAAGCAACGGCAATGATTAGAATAACAGGTGAGGGATGTATAACTTAGACACATTCGGAGATTGTTGTGTGGTTAGAGATCTAGAAACCCTAGAGGCTGAAGGTGGACTCTGCAGGAAAGGAAATGTACAAGGACTGTGTTTCTAGGTGTAATATGAGTGAATTAATACCTGTGCTGACCAGACCTTTAGTGGTTGTGGAATTACAACCTGTGAGTTCTTACCATGCTTTCCCTCAAATAAGCTTTTATTAAATTTATCTCTGATTGTGGTTGGCATTCAGCAAATAGTTCATAACTGATTCCACTTTGGGGCTGATTTTGTCCCCTAAGTAAAATTTGGTAATTGCTGCAAACATTTTCTGTTGGGGTTGGTTGGGAAGAAGTATGCCATTGGTATCTCTTGGGTAAAGTTCAAGGATGTAACCAAACATCACTTCATGCATGAGCAGCATCTTACAACTGAGGATTATCCCTACAGAATGTCAGTAGTTCAGAAGCTGAAACTCAGAACTAATGAAAGGTATAAAACTTCACCTCTTTCCAATGAATTTAATGACAGTGCCATTTTGAAACTCTTCCCAACAGAAAGAAGGTCATGGCAGGAAGTTATTTTCATAGAAAGTAAATTTAATCCAAATTATCCCCAAAATAGCTACAAGAAGACAAATGTGCTAGACAAACCAGATAAAACTGTTTACCCCTCCCCGATCTTAGCATACCATATCATCTTTGAGTCCAAATGGAGCATGCCTATTCAGCAGCTGTGGCAGAGCAAAGAGGGCACAGAGGTGGGACAAGCAATCCTCAGTTCCAGAGCAGGGGTGGGGGGGGGGGGTGGAGACGTGGTTCCAGATTTTCAAGAAAATTATCTTTATTTTTTTATTTTATTTTTTTCTTTATTATGTGTTTTAAATTTTATACATCAGCCATGGGTTCCCCTCCTCCCCCCTCCAGCCCCCACCCCCACCTTCCCCCCAGGCCCTCCCCTCCATTCCCATGTCCTCCAGGATCAAGGTACCCCTGGGTATTCATTTAAACCTGGTGGATTCAGTACAGGCAGGTCCTGTCACCTCCTTCCAGACTGAGCAAAGTGTCCCTGTGTAAGCCCAAGGTTCCAAACAGCCAGCTCATGCACTAAGGACAGGTCCTGGTCCCACAGACTGGGTACCTCTCAAACAGATCAAGCTATTCAATTCTCTCACTTATCCAGAGGGTCTGATCCAGCTGGGGGCTCCACAGCCTTTAGTTCATAATTCATGTGCTTCCATTCGTTTGGCTATTTGTCCATGTGCTTTTTGCAACCTTAGATTCAAAAATTCACACTCTTGCAGACCCTCCTCTTTCTCGACAGTTGGACACCTGGAGCTCCACTTGGGGCCTGGATGAGGATCTCTGCATCCACTTCCATCAGTTATTGGACGAGAGTTCCAGCACGACAGTGACAGTTAGGGTGCTTGGCCATCTGATCACCAGACTAGGTCAGATCAGGCTTTCTCTCGACCATTGCCAGCAGTCTATAGAGGATGTATCATTGTGGGTTTTTGGGGACCTCTCCAGCACTCTGCCTATTCCTGTTCTCATGTGGTCTTCATTTATCATGGTCTGTTATTCCTCGTTCTCCCTTTCTGTTCTTGATCCAGCTGGGATCTCCTGCTCCCCTAAGTTTTCTTTCCCTCAAATCTTGCCCTTCATTACTCCCACTGTTGTCCAGGTGGTTCATGTAGATCTCATCCATTTCTCTGTCATTGGGTGATCCTTGGGTCTTTCCTAGGGTCCCATTTTCTAGGTAGCCTCCCTGGGGTTGTGTAGCAGTCTAGTCATCTTTGTTTTACATCTAGTATCCTCCTATGAGTGAGTACATACCATGTTTGTCCTTCTGAGTCTGGGTTACCTCACTCAGGATGGTTTTTTCTAGATCCATCCATTTGCCTGCAAACCTCATGATGTCATTGTTTTTCTCTGCTGAGTAGTACTCCATTGTGTATATGTACCATATTTTCTTTATCCATTCTTCAGTTGTTTCCAGGTTCTGGCTATTGCAAACAAAGCTGATACAAACATAGTTGAGCAAATGCCCTTGTGGTATGATTGAGCATTCCTTGGGTATATGCTATAGCTGGGTCTTGGGGGAGATGGATTCCCAATTTTCTAAGGAAGTGCCATATTGATTTCCAAAGTGGCTGTACAAGCTTGCATTCCCACCAGCAGTGGAGGAGAGTTCCCCTTGCTCCACATCCTCTCCAGCATAAGCTGTCTTCTGTGCTTTTGATCTTAGCCATTCTGACAGGTGTAAGGTGGTATCTCAGAGTCGTTTTGATTTGCACTTCCCAGATAATTAGGGATGTTGAGCAATTCCTTAAATGTCTTTCAGCCATTTGAACTTCCTCTGTAGAGAATTCTCTGTTTAGTTCTATAGCCCATTTCTTAATTGGACTGTTGGGCATTTTGATGTCTAATTTCTTGAGTTCTTTATATATTCTGGATATCAGCCCTCTGTCAGATGTGGAGTTGGTGAAGACCTTTTCCCATTCTATAGGCTGTTGCTTTGTTTTGTTGACCGTGTCCTTTGCTCTACAAAAGCTTCTCATTTTCAACAGGTCCCATTGATTGATTGTTTCTCTCAGTGTCTGTGCTACTGGTGTTATATTTAGAAAGTGATCTCTGGTGCCAATGCATTCAAGAGTACTTCCTACTTTCTCTACTATCAGATTCAGAGTAGCTGGATTTATGTTGAGGTCTTTGATCCACTTGGACTTAAGTTTTGTGCACGGTGACAGATATGGATCTATTTGCAGCCTTCTATACATTGACATCCAGTGATGGCAGCACCATTTGTTGAAGATGCTTTCTTTTTCCATTGTACATTTTTGGCTTCTTTGTCAAAAATTATATGTTCATAGGTGTGTGGGTTAATGTCAGGGTCTTCAATTTGATTCCATTAGTCCACATGTTGGTTTTTATGCCAGTACCAAGCTGTTTTTATTATAGTAGCTCTATAGTAGAGCTTGAGGTCGGGGATTGTGATGCCTCCAGAGGTTATTTTATTGTACAGGATTCTTTTGGCTATCATGGGTTTTTTGTTTTTCCATATGAAGTTGAGTATTATTCTTTCCAGATCTGTGAAGAATTGTGTTGGTAATTTGATGGGAATTGCTTTGAATCTGTAGATTGCTTTTGGTAAGATCGCCATTTTTACTATGTTAATCCTGCCTATCCATGAGCATGGGAGATCTTTCCATTTTCTGACATCTTCTTCGATTTCTTAAGAAAATTATCTTTGACTGCCCCCATCTTTGACTGACAGCAAGAGAGCTGCCCTTCCGCAGGCCTTTGTGAACTCATTTATCAAGTTTCAGTAGCAGGTTAATAATCATTATGGCTCCTTCAGAAATTCAAGTTATTAACTGTTATACTAAACACATCTCTGGAAAAAAATTATAACATCTCTGAGGCAACCAACCCAGACTGAACTGAAAGGTCAAAATATGACTTGGTTAACCCTTTGGGTTAGCACATTGGGAAGAATGTGATCCTCAAAATTCTCTGCATGTGACCATTTCTGACATTCTCACTGAGAATGTGTTTTTATTCTTTAGAATGAAAATTATGGAAGCTTTAAAAAATGGCTAAATTAAATGAGAATTTTACTTGCAGAAAGAAAAAGTAACTTGAACATTTTTACTTCTAATTCTTTCTTACGTTGTTGTGGATAAATGGTCCTGTGGGTGTACTTGAGACAGAATCTGTTCACCTCTGTATCCCATAATAAAGAAAAAGGAGAGAAAAAAAGAGAATTGACATTGGTACATTAAGTAAGATAAACACCTGCTGTGAGGTGTAACCTTGACATGTCTGGAGCATTAAACGATGATTGCTTTTGGCCCATTCTTGTGTTTCTTGGACACCAAATAATGTATAACTTTCAGGTAACTCAAGGATCCATCTATGACAGCAAGGCGGTCTATATAAAAGAATTATTTTATTCTTTTAGGAGAACATCTACTTTAAAACTGGTTGTAGTGTTTCTCAACTGCTTAAGTTGACCTGAGAAGTTTCAAGCTGTCTGAGTCATGTTCAGTCACACGTGTTCCTATCTCTATCTTCCAGGGTCTTTGGGGCTGCAATATTGCTCACCTCTACCCTCAACATGCTAATCCCGTCGGCAGCCAGAGTACATTATGGATGTGTCATCTTCGTTAGGATATTGCAGGGGCTTGTGGAGGTAGGAACTACAGGGCGGCACCATTTCAACTTTGGAAGAAACTGAAAGCTGCAAGTTTATCTTTGTCTTCATAGATAAATAGATATTAACTGAACTGCATAATGTGAAAATAAAAATGGAAGCGTTGGGAATGTAAGGTGATCAATCTATCAGGTGCTCAAGCCCAGAGCTCTATGCATGTATGCTAACAGACAAGTGTTCCCCTACCACTGAGCTGCATCCCTAGGACTTGAAAGGATTTTTTGAAAGACTAATTTTTCAATGATTTTTTATTATGTGTAGGTAGGTGTGCATGTCTGCATGTGGGTATGAACATGTGAAGGCAGGTACCAGAGGAGGCCAGAGGCACTGGATTACCTGGAGCTGGAGTCATAGTCTGTTGTGGATAGAAGCAGGGAACCAAACTCAGGTTCAACTTGACTGCTGAGCCATCTCCCCAGCCCCCTTGAGAATTTTATCCTAAATCTCTGCTTTCATTTAATATACTGAAGTGTTTTGTTTAGCATATTCTTAGTCATGTAACTATACAATTGCTTCTTGATGTAGTATACTAAAGACTTTGAAGGAATGCCATTTAAAAACCCAAGTTTGACCAATGACCTGTCCCTTCTCTACATGGAGTGTGATGGAAACAGACAAATAAGATAAATATAAAAACACCAAGAGGATTCTTTCTTCTTCCAAAATGGAAAAAAAAAATATGATAGAATCAAAATGATAGAAAGGGCTAGTCATTGTTAATGTTAATTTCTAGAAGGCTGAACTCTTATTTACGGTCCTTATATTTGGGGATCAGTCATTGGAGTGCCTCACAAAAGGTGTCCAACTTTGACAAAGTGTTTAGAATCTCAGGTAAATCAGTTGGTAGACAGTCTTATCTTCTGCTCTAATAAGAAGAAAGCTAGGGTGAAAGAAAAACCTGATGGATGGGAGCATCTGAAGAGGCTGGGCAGTCATGCCTGGGTAAAAAGTCTCAAACGGAATCTCATGGGTTTGGTAAGAGTCTGTTGGTACCAGGGCCTCCCCCACCCCCAGCCAGTACCATTTGATTAGAATCAGGCTCAGGGGAGAGGATGTGCCAACTTCCAAATGGCCTTGCATTTTGAGTGCCCATGGTTGTTTTCCTACAGGGTGTCACCTATCCAGCCTGTCACGGGATATGGAGCAAGTGGGCCCCTCCTTTGGAGAGGAGTAGACTGGCTACCACCTCCTTTTGTGGTGAGCATTATGTTGCTGTGGGGGCTAACAGGAAAACCATGGAATGATTCACAATTTGATAAACCATTTGCAAAAGTATCTGCTGTTGACCTCTAGCTTAATTCTGTAATTCTCACTGGCATCTTTAAACTAGCTTTTCATTGTGCTTTGTATTATTTTAGAAGTTGGACCATTTTCAAACATATTAATTTCTGGTTTTATTCTTACTTGTTTATTTTTTATTTTTGAGATGGCTATATAGCAGTGGCTGGCCTGAAACTCCCTTCATAGACCAGGCTGGCCTTGAACTCATGGAAATCTATCTTCCTTTGCCTCCTGAGTGTTGAGATGAAAGGCATATGCCACCATACATGGCCACCTTTAAAAAAAAAAACAAAACCAAAAAAAACCACTTTTAGAACCAGATAGGCTGGGAAAGTTCCATTTCTAAATCAGACCAAGAGACAATAAAAATTCACTTTAAACTTCAAAGCTACTGTAAATAATGCACCAAATAACAAATTACCAGCAATATTATTACCTGTAGATACTGAATTTATAAACATTAAGGCTTACATCATAGACTTTAAATATTGCAGTTTTTGTTTCTGAGATACTGTTTTCACAATCATTTTTGATAATTTTTTTGTTTATTTAAATTTTTTTCATTTTACATGCCACAGCTCCCTCTCCCTCCCTTTCTCCCGCCCCCCCCTCCACGCCTCATGGAGGGTAAGGCCTCCCTTAGGGAGTCAACACAGGCTGGCATACCAAGTGGGGCAGGTCCAAGCCCTCCCCCACAGACAATTTTGATAAGTTTTTCAATGAAAGTGGAAAACGCCATGTGAAGATAAAACTACATGGCTGTATACAAGATAATACATGCCTTTCTAAAAGGATTTATTTATCTTTATCTGATCTGTTGGAGTGTTTTTGTGCATGGATGTAAGTGTGACATCTGTGTACTGAGCGCCCTTGGAGGGCAGAAAAGAGCATCGCATCCCCTAGAGTCGGAGTTATGCATGGTTGTGAGTCACTGTGTGGGTTCTGAGAACAGAACACAGGCCCTCTGCAAGAGCAATAAGTGCTCATAATATCTCTCCAGTCCACACTCTGGTTTCAGTTCTTTAAGTAGGTTATGTCCTGTCTACCCAGGTGGGATCCAAGATGTGGTCCTGTGGTTTTGTGTAAGGATGGAGGGTGGATATGTTTTGGTGAGGTGGAGTGCGTGCATGTGCGTGCATGCGTGCATGCGTGCGTGCGTGCGTGTGTGTGTGTGTGTGTGTGTGTGTGTGTGTGTGTGTGTGAAGCTGTTGTGTGTGTTTGTGTGAGCCAGTCCTGGGGCATGTGAAGAGAAAACTTATATTGCTCTCTCTTACCCACCTCTTTTGTCCCTTCCGCTCTAGGTTCCTATGCTGGAGCGGTCATTGCGATGCCTTTAGCTGGTATCCTCGTGCAGTACACTGGATGGTCGTCAGTATTTTATGTGTATGGTATGTTGCGTTTGTTTACAATAGAGTTAAGCAGAGGCTAAGGTGAACATGGTAGCCTACAATGAACAACCATGTTGCTTACTGAGACCCTGATATTGTATGGAGTGTTTATGCTTGTTATTGTGGGGAGAATAAGAGGCTCCTCTTTAAAAGCTGCTTAAGGAGAAGGAGCTAGCCCACCTCACCTCTCTTTTCCACTGTTGTTTCTTGGCCATTTTCCTGATCCTGCCTCCTCAAGCTGAAGGACTGTGGGAGGCAGGAAGATGGGGCTAATTCATCAATCAGTTTTGATACAGCATCAGTACTAACCAGTCACAGAAGGAGAAACTAAAGCCCACTGAGTCTGGTTGCTTCTGACAGATTTTTGTATCTGTGAATGCTCTGTATGTAAGCCATATATGTATTCCCACCCCCCATCCCGTGTGTGTGTGTGTGTGTGTGTGTGTGTGTGTGTGTGTGTGTGTGTGTGATGTGCATCATGTGCATGCCATGGCATGTGTTTGGAGGTCAGAGGTACATTTAAAGGAGTCAGTTCTCTCCTTCCACCCTGTGGATTTTGGGAATGGAACTCAGATGTAATAGAAAGTGCCCTCACTTCCTGGGCCCCTAGAGAGAACTTTTCCATTAGGTTTTCACAAGTGTCTGTGATTCAACACACTTTGTACTTTGTATAGCTACTTGCTACCCTGGTTTAGCTTAGTTTATGGCTCACTTGAAGATATGATGGGACTCTAAAGTCATAGACACATCTCAGATGTTAGCTGTTTCTTTACATTGAAAAGGAAATTTTCTAAAGAAAGAAAGGGGATGGGATTGGGTGGGTGGGAAGGTGGAGAAGATCTGGGAGGAGTTGGGGGAGTGGAAACTATGATCAGAAAATTATTTTCAATAAAAATATATTTTAAAAAGAATAGAAATGCTAATTTAAGTAAGCCATATGTCTCCTTGAATCTCATTTCATACTTACCATTAATGAAGAATCAAGGGATAAGCATTAGATAACTGAAAAATCACACAAAGAAAGCTTGCTTGTTGTCTGTGACAAAAACTGGATCTTGAATAACACATTCCATTTTTGTTTGAAGTTAATGGGCTAAAACTTGGACAGTGGAGTAGATGGGAAAAAGTAATAGGTACACAGCCCTAAGGGGCACAGGACACAGGACATGAATCTGGTTCAGGACAGTGACGAGCAGAGTGGCATACAGGACATGTGTGCTGAGTTCAGCTAGCTAGAATGAGCAGTTAGAGGCATGCTTGACCATTACATCAGAGGAACTCAGTGCTAGCCTTCATCAGACTGTAGAACTCTCAGTTATTATTATTTTTTGGGGGGGCGAAAACTTATAGGTGTTACTTTCCACTGGGCCTTGTAGTACGCACTGAAATCCCAGCACTAGAGGCTGAAGATTCTGATTTAGAGGTGAGGCTATAGCATATAACAGGACCCTGACTAGGAAAACTAAGGCCTATTCCATTTTGTAGTAGAGGTCTGGAGGGACTCTGTTGTTCATTGAATCATATAATCAATGAATGACACAGTTAGGATTTAAGTCTAGGAAAATCCTGCAAAAGCAATTCGAGATATATATATATATGAGATTCACACAACATCTGTCTTCAAATCACATTTGCTTCCATGTTCAGTAATTAAAGAAAAGAGAGCACACCAGAAGCCTTATACAGTGTTAAGGAAGATGTCTTAGAGACTAAGTAGACAAACGTGAAGTATTAGTGAGATCAAGAGCATTTAGATTGTTACCCAAGGGATAAAGAGAAGAGACTGAAAGAAAAATGCAGTGGCCAGCGGTGGGAAAGCAGGATAAATCAGTTAGACTTCCTCCTCCTGTTAATGCTTACATATTTGTAATGTACAGCAAGAATGTGTGTTCATAGTGAGGGTGATAAATAAAGAACAGGGTTGGAAGGGAGAGAAAAAAAAGATCAACACAGTCTGTGCTAGGATACACAGTATGTAGTCACATTGTTTGAAGTGCATCCAAATTAACTGTGGAGGCCTGTGTTCATCTAATATGGTTATTTAGGCTAGAGGACTCTTCTGTATTTTACTTCAAAACTGTTTATGACCTTTAGATGTGCTAGGTGGAGAGGGGAACAGACATTTCTCCCTTTCTGGAAATTTAAGCCACTTTTATATATTGAAGATCAGCAAATAAGAAAAGGGTTCACTTCTCACTCTGTGGGGTCCTCCGAAATGAATAACTTGATTTGGTCTTGTTCATATTCTTCTGCTGTATGGCATTGTGTCCAGCCTGGAACAGCTCAGTAACTGAATATGATGAGATGTCTACCTAAAATCCCACCTTCTATTATTTAATAGTTGCTTTTGAGTTTTTTGTATATCAGTGCTGCTTAATTAAAGACACAGAGATGAACCATGGCATCAGCTTTTGAGAATCCTGATGTCCAGAGGCAGAGGACAGGAAGCAGTAGCTAAAGTCAGCTACCCACACCACATCAAATGGTTCTCGCTGAGATTATTGTAGATCTTCAACCTTTAACTGTTAACTGTATTTCTGGTGACTGCTTTTGTTCTCCTTGTCAACCCTTTTTTGCAGGAAGCTTTGGCATGGTCTGGTACATGTTCTGGCTTCTGGTGTCTTATGAGAGTCCTGCAAAGCATCCTACCATTACAGATGAAGAACGTAGGTACATAGAGGAGAGCATTGGAGAGAGCGCAAATCTGCTAGGGGCAATGGAAGTAAGCATTTCATGATGGTGTCTATGGTTATTTTTACTGCTCATCTCACCTTCCTGGATTAACTGTGTTACAGTTCCTTATTAAATAACAGAGTCTGGCACCAATCTCTCTCTCTCCTCTCTGTTTCTGCCTGTCTCTGTCTCTGTTTCTCTCTCTCTCATTTCCTCTGACCTTCCTCAGGAATGATTGCTATCTTTTCCATTTCTTTTTCAAAGAAAAGCAGATGGGTTAGAGCAGTGATTCTGAACCTATGGGTTGTGACCCCTTTGACAAGCCTCTATCTTCAAAAAAATTCACTTTACAATTTATAACAGTAGCAAAATTACTATTATAAGGTAGCAACAAAAATAATTTTATGGTTTTGTGGGTCACCACAACATGAGGAACTGTATTAAAGGGTCACAGCTTTAGGAAGGTTGAGAACCAGTGGGTTAGAGGAACGGTGTATCTGGGTTTCTACATCCCATTGCCTTAAAGGCACTGCATCTTTCTTCTTATCAGGTTTCACATGTTCCTGTCACTTCCAAATAAATTTCAAAATAAGATCAAATGAAAGTAGAACTTGTATTTCAAGTTCTTTTGAACATTTCTGGACCAAATTCTGCATACAACAAAGCAGGCAGCATAGTCACATATTGTTTTGTCTGAACACTGCTAACACAATCAACAATGGTTCTCTGACATCAGCAGCTGCATTGCCCCAGATATCTGTGGCCAGGGAGTTCTCACAGATAGCACCAAAAATACCCCAGAGAGAGAACTAAAAAAGGAAGAGAGAAAACCGAGTACCATGGACAGCATCCCAGTGTGCTTCTTAAAGGAGCCAAGAGCCATGCATGCTCAAGTGGGCAGGAGAATGTGATGTATTTTGACCAGCAGCAAGGGAATCAGCAGACAGGGAGTACGGGAAGGTTCAAGGAATGTGTCTCAGGGATGTGGCCCATTTCTTTCAGACTTTGGGAGCAATAGCCTGGCCTGAGAATGTTCAAGGTCTGGGCTTGAATTATAGCCTGCTAAAAAGGTGTGCAGTATGGGCCACAGATGAGGACTGTGTTCCTCAGGTCCCAGAAGGCTTGGAGACAGGTACAACCATAGCTGACACCTTGTCCTGTTTACTTTTATTTTTCTGGACAGTGTCAAACTTTTGTCCCATGAATGTGCCATATTCCCTTCTGTAGAGATCTACCAGAGCTAACACAATCAACATTGACTCAGTGACACTGCCCAACTCATGGCCATATTCAAACTTCTAATACTCAGTCCACCTAACACCTGTAGGAATCATCCTGCCTTCAAAGTCTTATGTAGTAACTTGCTCTGGGTGTGGATCTGATGAAAGATCACAGGTCACAGCCAACTGTATGACGTAAATTTATTATGTTGTTCTCCAAGGAATAATTTTGAACATGATATAAATACAGGAAAACATAGGGATCATAAATGGACAAGTTGCTGTCATAACCACATACCCCAATCAGCTGAATAAATAGCACATTGTCAGAATGCTATACGTCTGCTTGTAGTTCCCAGTGATTTTTAAGGCACAAAGTAAGATAGTTGGGGCTGGAGAGATGACTGTGTGGTTAAGAAAGAATACTGGCTGTTCTTCCAGAGGACTAGAGTTAAATTCCCAGCACTCACAGTGTAGCTCACAGCCCTCTGTAATTCCAGTTCCAGAGGATTGGACACCCTCTTCTGGCCTTGGTGGGCACCTGGCGCACATGTGGTACACAGACATTGAGGCAAAATATGCATATATATAAGATAAATTAATCTTTTAAAAATTAATACTTTTCTCTTCCTGTTGGGAAAGTGATTTACCATATGAAGAATATAATTTCAGGGAAGATCTTGCTATGAGCAAAAAAGTACCCTCCCAGCAGAAAAAAAACAAACAAACAAAAAAAACCACAGTATTGACTCTTACTTATTTATTCCACACACAGAGGTATCCCAATGCACACATTTCCGTCTTTGGCCATGTTTATTCACCTGTGAAGTGTTTTCATCATTTATTACGTACAGGATTAAATTACCTATCCCTTGGAGCTTACCTAATCATGCTCTCAGAAAACAAGTGCTTACCAAAAGCCACAGTGTTTATTATATATTATTGATAAAGGTTGCCGTCTCTCTTTTTGGTATTACATATATTTCTGTTCATCAAAACATGAGTTCTTCTTATTCTACATTTAAAGTGATTTTTGAATATCTGAGCACAGACAGTTTAATACTAACAATTATGGGGTTCGACATTCAGGAATAATTACTAAATCTATCAAGAAAATCTGCTTCCTGTGTTGATCATTTTATCATGACAAGTACATGATAAAACACTGAATGAAGTTATTTTAGGAGATTATTTCTTTGGCAGCTAGCTATAGTTTTGGTCTTCAAGATAAGGTAATTGAGAAAATATTTGTGAATATGAGAAATAGTCTGAAGTCTAAAATATTAAGTGTATGAAATCTAATTTTTTAAAGGTATTATAACCACAGCAAACCATCTCCGGGTATTATGTTCTTATTTTAAAAGGACTCAAGTGTCATAATTAGCTGGTAATGATGTCCTGGGCTGTACCTGGTGAACCCCAACAACACAGGACTGTTTAAGGAACTTATACTACAGTGTCTAACATGAATTGATCTCCACTAACTGTCAAGGGATTTACAGATAGATGATAGCTTGGCCAACTTCAGAAGAGGTGGGCAATAATGCATTCTTATTTTTTCTTTCTTGTTCAAGTACGTTCAGCTTTCAACATTTTAGATATTATAAAACCACTTATTTGGCAATATTTTGCTGGGGGGAAACTGCTTTAAAATCTTAGAAATTAAAACCCATGGTTTTGGAATTTATTTTCTAAATACATGAATTTTGCACACTTTAAAAACTAGACTACTTAATCAGAGGAAGAGACTGGTGTTTCGTTTTCTCTTTTAATGAGTATTCACACACCTAAGGTTAACTGGGAAGCTGTCTTTACCATCTTATCTCATACTTGTGCTCCAGCCCACACATGTGAAAACAGAAAGCACTAGATTAAGACTGAAAATGCTAAAACAGAGTGACACTCTTTTTTGGACTTTCAGAAATTCAAGACCCCGTGGAGGAAGTTTTTCACGTCCATGCCCGTCTATGCGATAATCGTTGCAAATTTCTGTAGGAGTTGGACTTTTTATTTACTGCTCATCAGTCAACCAGCTTACTTTGAGGAAGTTTTTGGATTTGAAATCAGCAAGGTCTGTACAAGTTCACCTTATTAAAATATTGGATGACATCTGTATTTACATGAACATTCCTTCCTTTAGTCAAAAATTTGTCTTCTAACCTTCATAATTTGCTTCCTGGAAGTGTGTGTGTGTGTGTGTGTGTGTGTGTGTGTGTGTGAGAGAGAGAGAGAGAGAGAGAGAGAGAGAGAGAGAGAGAGAGAGAGACAGAGACAGAGACAGAGACAGAGACACAGAGACACAGAGAGAGACACAGAGAGAGACAGAGAGAGACAGAGAGAGATAGAGAGAGAGCATGTGTGTCCTCTACTCTATTCTGTTGCCTGCTAGAAATAGCTCTCTAGTTCTGGAGATCCAGGCAAAAAGAATATCATCTCTGCCTTCATGTAGCTTGCATCTCAATGGGTCCTAGCAACAATGCAGCCCTTTCCCTACAAACACATACAAAAACCTTTAGTTGAAGGCAATGGAACTACTAAAGAGAAAGGTAATCCATTCTAATGGAACTGTGTTTGGTTACTATCAGCTTCCTCCCCTTCCATGTTTTCAGAGATCTGTCCAATTGAAAGAGACACTTAGCAAATCAAAAAGCTGAAAATGTCCTTGTAATTCGTTCATCCAATGTAATCTAACAAGCATTTGCTGAGTCTATTATAGACTCTTTGTGTTATTTAGAAATACAATACTGCTTCTCTCCCCTAATATTTGCAACTTTGTAGTATAGACAAAAATCATGTGTTACTAATTCACACACAGAGAGCTTTGTTTATAGATACCGAAATAAAACCGTTTCCAGATTTTCTATAAGGGAGAACTCAACTTTAAGTACTCCTTTTGTATAGAGATATGAAATTCTAGACGTTTCTTTCATATTCATGACCTC
Organism: Onychomys torridus; assembly: GCF_903995425.1. Lineage (NCBI taxonomy): Eukaryota > Metazoa > Chordata > Mammalia > Rodentia > Cricetidae > Onychomys > Onychomys torridus. The sequence goes on from NC_050443.1 coordinate 36,040,480, forward strand.
ATCGCTAGATGGATAGCTGTCAACATTTCTGTTTGATAGTAAAACAGAACTGAGGATACTTATTGAAATCACCTAAAGTATATTAACTAGTTACACACTTAGGACATGGATACACCATTTCTGTTCCAACTCCCTTTACAGGGTCATACATCAGGTGACCTATACATCTAGTCACACACTTAGCAGGTCAGTGTTGAGTGCCAGCTCTGAGCTCTGTGTGCAGCTCTCTGCTGAGTCCTGAATCCATTTATCTTTGCTGGCAACGACCGTGCCGGTTCTCCTTGTGTTGTTACATAAGTCCAGCTGGGCTTGGGCTGTTCATATTGTGTCTCTACTTGAAAGGCTATCCGAGAGCTGGGTTAGAGAAAGCCTGAGTCTGGCAGTTGCTGGCCTAAGAGCTCTTTTGAAGCAGCTGTTTCTAAGGAAACAGTCCCCCTCTCTCTGAGAAGAATGGCTGCTGTAGATGGGCCTCTTCTCCCTGGAGCTGATCAAACATTGTAGGGCAGCCTGGGGACCTCTGAGAGTGTCACACCTCTCAACAAAGACTGCTGGAGGTGTGAGTCCATTTTCATAATCTAGGACAAATGTGACACTCAGAGGCTATTAATAAAGCCAGGATTTGTGGGGGTGGGGGGAGTTGCCAACTGATGCCAATGAAATGATCTTCCTGAGCTTGTGTCTCCAATTAACTGAAAATACTTGAATAAAATCAGGGGTAGTTTGCAAAAACTAAATGAACTTACGTATGGATTGACTAATTCACTTGTTATCTTTAAGCTAAAGATGCAGTTACATTCTTTATGCAGCATGGCCTGAAGATTTTTATTAAACTGGTAAAAAGAATACTTTAAATTCTCCAACTTGAAAAAATTTAGAGGAGTTCATGGTGGGCCTAGGAAGTCCAGGAGTGTCCAGGTCATGTGGCTTTGAAACTAAGCTTTACAATGAAGTGTTGATTTACAACTTGGGGCTGATTTTTGAATAATTATTGTTCTTAATTTTCTTAAATATGAATGAGAGCTTTACTACTATTTTTCAGAAGTGAAAAAAATTTTACACAAAATAATATGTTTGCACAGAAGGTGGATTTCCTGAAGCTCATTAGAGTGGATATCCTGTAGATTGAACCACACAGGGAACACCTTAACCTTCATTCCAAATATGCTTGGTTAAGACAAAATGAGTTCACGTGAAGACTCACACGCATGCATGCTCCGTGTACAGCATCACAGAGTTATATAGAGGACCTAATGTATGCACACACATAAGTGACCTACATTAGCTAACTCTCTGTGTGTGTATGTGTGTGTGTGTGTGTGTGTGTGTGTGTGTGTGTGTGTATGTGTATTTCCCTATGGTAGTATGTAAGTATTTTCAGCTCCTCTGAGACTGGCAAATCAAAGCAAAGTCAATTCTAGGATTTTAACGAGCACCGTTAACCCTCAGAATACAGGGACCAATCAAATGAGACTAGACATTTGTTTCCTTTGAGTTCCTCAGGGGGCGAGCCTATGCTCCATGTTCTGCTTCCTGACAGCTTCAAAGCTTGGTTCAGATAGAGCTGACACAGGAGAGAGAGGAGGAGTGTGTGATGACCTAGAAGTACTAAGAAGAATAGGTGATGGACGATAAACAGCCATCTTCCTCTGGTAGAACAGTAAACAATGAGCAAACTAAAAACAATCAAGAAGGACAGATCAGTCAGAGTGTGTGAAGTAATTATTCATCATAAGTCACCAGAGCTGAGAAGACCTACACATAAATAACTTCCAGGAAATTTTGCCTAGGAAACTGGAAGATCCCATACTCCAAGTGCTAAAACAGGCACCAAAACTTACCTCTCAGTGGCCTCTAGCTGTTAGCTCCTTGTACTTTTATTCCTGACTCTGTGAAAGAGTAATACATGAATGTTTTTCTGCTTTGCTCTTTGCTAATGCAAAGTGAAAAAAATGTTTGTTCAAACGAACAGTAGATAGCTGAGACTGTCCAGTGCAAAGCTATCTTCAGACATAAAACCTCTCACGTGGACAGGAAACGTCACTCTCAAGCAGAGAGCCTGCATTTGTAAAATGAAACATGACATGGGGTTCTGGGAAAACCTTACGTGTGTTTCAGCACCTTCCTGATTTACATTGAATTTTGATGCATAGCTCTGGTGAGTAAGAATAAAGGACCATTGTACTTTTTCAACATGTTGTTCTCAAAACCAAGAATACTTTCCATAGACTCAATTTACCTTATATTTTTATTTGTGTCACATTTACTGAACACCCACATGTAAGCAAATAAGCACACTTACATACAATATCGGGTATAATTCCCCTTTCTTTCTCAGGTGGCATAGTTGCTGAGCATATGCACACTCTGAGTGCAGTCTTTGGACATGGTTAGAACTATTTAAAAATTGCCCCTTTCCATCTTAGTTTCCTCATTCAATAATAAAATTATAAAAACTTCCACCCTAAGTAGAAGAGAGAACTCAACAATTTAAACATTTACTCCATCTCGGAACACTTCCCTCTCTCAACTAGTCATGATCATAACAACATTCTATATGTCATTGTAAAATAAAAAATTTAAAACCTGCATCTCACAACTCCAATAATCCACTTAGAAGATGTTCTTAAACACAAGCAGTATATCCCAGCCCTTCCCTTGTCAGAATCTGTGCTTCAAAAATATACTCAAGTGAGGACATCCATTCATGTGGCAATAGTGTGTTTTTTCCATATGTCCTCTCCCACTCTCACGACCAGGGTACTCTTGAGCAGGTAGAAGTGGGGAATATGTAGAAAGAAATATAGAGGAGATAGACAGACAGAAACACAGAATATCCTTGGGAGGGCCTGGGTCAAAACCCATCAGCCCAGAACATTCTTCCAAAGGTCTTTTTATAACAATGCCAATGGGAGAGGCAAAAGACCTCCCCCTTGCTAGATACAGCCAAGTGTAGACCCTTCCAAACACCTGGTACTTAGGCCTGTGGCCCAATCATCCCCTATGTAGCCCTGCTGGATAAAGCCACTAGGAAACCTAGGTGGGCTCCAACACTCAATACTTAGGGAACTGTCTCTTGTTCATAGTTGATTGTTAAAAATGTGTGTTGAAGGCATGCTAGATTTGGGATTGTCCTAATTTCTATGAAATCAGTTTAGAGGCTGCATACCACGGTATAAGAATATGATTGAATTTGACAGTAAATGAGTCAAACTGAAGAACGCGTGTGAGGTTTCCATAAATGAAATCTATGCTATGAAATTTAGAAGAGGTGTCTTAAAATGTAAATGTGGAGTCTTTCACCTTTTGAATAAAACAGAAAATTTAAATACAGCCTTTTTGAGGGCCAAAGGCATCTTTTCCTCCCTAGGTCCTTCTTCCTCTCATTAATGATGCATTAGTGCAAATGCACTTAAGAATACAAAACGGATAAACAAATGTGACTCACTCACTGACAAGATTCAGGAAGGTTGATTCATGAACTCAGAACACACTGAATCGCAATGTAGCAATAAAATTTTTCTTCCTTTAAGAATACAGAAAAAGGATCAAAGTAAATTTACTTAGCTTTCACGATTTGCTCTGTGGACATTACTGCTTATTCTAAGAGAGTGAGTGTGCATTTGGAAATAATGTGTTGCCTTCCTTGGCTCATAAGGAGCAGATGAAGACAGATATAGAAAGCCAAGGTCACTCAATTGCCCACTTCCTTTATTTTTTCAAACTTCTCTCCCACTTTGGCTTTGTCAGGTTGGCATGCTGTCCGCAGTCCCACACCTTGTCATGACAATCATTGTGCCTATCGGGGGGCAAATTGCAGATTTTCTAAGAAGCAAGCAAATTCTTTCAACAACTACAGTGAGAAAGATCATGAATTGCGGTGGTAAGTGCATGTGGAGTGGTAAACATATGTTCCCGTTTGAAGGTCCTGTGATCTACATACATGAATGTCTGAAGGTGTGTGTGTGTGTGTGTGTGTGTGTGTGTGTGTGTGTGTGTGTGTGTGTGTGTAGTACATATGTTCTGCTTGGTGCTGAAAATCCTGTGGTCTCATTCTCTACACCTTGCTCAGTTGTGGGTCTCTGTGCTGATGATGATTTACTGTAAGCAGAAGCTTTCTCTGATGAGGGTTGAGAGATAAGTAAATATGTGGGTTTAAAGGTAAGTCATGAGGAGTTGGCTTAACAGTATGTCGATTTAGCAGAGTAATAGCAGAAAATTCTCCCTTAGGGCCTATGACTTGTCTAACCTCAGGTTCCTGGCCAAGAATAGTGCCACATATGGGTTAATCTTGTGAAGTGGGATTTAAGTTAAATCAGTGGTTGTTAATCCAATACTGTTTGTGAAACTTTTGCACTGAGAAGAGATGAGCACCAAGTCCCACCCCTAGCTGAGGAGACATTGGTGATTGATAGTTGCTGGGAGAGGGAGAGTCAGTTTTCTCAAAGAGTGTAACTGCTGTTAAGTTGACTATAATCCAGTGGAAAGCCACATATCCAAGAATGTATGGGTACCACAAATTTGACATGATAGGTTTTAAAAAATAAGGACACACAATTGGGTGGGTAAGGAATTAGGGGTGATTCTAGGAAGATTTGGGGAGGAGATGAATATGATCAAACTTTTCCTGTGCTCGCCTCCAAAGGTTTTGGCATGGAGGCCACTCTGCTCCTGGTTGTTGGCTACTCTCACACCAGAGGGGTGGCCATCTCCTTCTTGGTGCTTGCGGTTGGGTTCAGTGGATTTGCTATCTCTGGTAAGAGTCTATAGTGATATTTTATTTGTATTGAAATGTGATTTTATTTGTATGTCAATAAAGTTGCCTTGAGGTCAGAGCAAGCCAGAGCAGAAGCCGAGAAGTAGTGGGGCACGCCTTTAATCCCAGCACTTGGGAGGCAGAGCTAGGCGGATCTCTGTGTGTTCAAGGACACAGCCAGCATGGCAGACACACGCCTTTAATCTCAATACCAACCATAGACGACCTGGAGGTCTGTACCAACAGGCAGTGACAAGGAGGTCATGTGGCTGGGTTTACAACCAATGAGAAAACAGAACAGAAAGTCTTTAAATAGACAGGACGCACAGAAGTAGGTCTCTTGCAGAGAGGAGGAACCGCAGAAGCAGTGAAGGGTAAGGTTTTCCGCTTTTGCTCTGACCTCGTGGTTTTTAACTCTGCAATCGGTTCTGTGTTTCTTATTTAACAAGCTGGTTACATCTACAAGAGTCCTCTTCTTGTCTGTATAGAACATTTGGATTTTGCTAGTAATTATCTATGTGCTGGGCAACAATTAGAACATTGAGAAACATCATTTAGGATTATTACTGTTCACCTTTCACCTTACTGACTGTTTCTTTCTTTATTGTACTTGATCAATTTGCTAAGAGAATGTGTCAGTGAGCCATAATAAGTATTGGGGAAAAATGTACATCCTTTCTTTCTCATAATGTCCTTGAATGGAGTTATGAAAAGCACATGGTATGCACCTAGTGTTTTTTGGGAAGATGTGATCTGATGTTCTGTACCAGGTACTTGGTTCTTAGAAGTTTATACTGCCTTGAGCCAAAGTTTCTGTGTATATTTCAGGCTTCAATGTTAACCACTTGGATATTGCTCCACGATACGCCAGTATCTTGATGGGTATCTCAAATGGCGTTGGCACACTGTCGGGGATGGTCTGCCCTATCATTGTTGGTGCAATGACAAAGAACAAGGTAAGAACCACAAGAGGGGTTCCATCATAGAAGATTCTCTCTTGTGGTTGGGAAGGAGCTGTGGTGGTCTTGGAGTGCTCTGTCCACTTCTACGTAGGCAGGACAATGAAGCCCAGAGAGACAGATCTCTATAGCAGCTCTGAGAAGGTCCACCTCCCCAACTATTAGGCAAGGTGTTTCTCAAGCCCTTCCAACAGCCACGGGTTATCTATTTCTTTGGAAGTGTTAAGTAGCCAAGCTAGGGCTTTATACAAAAACAAATTGCCTATTTCTGATATCCCCATTGTGACAAGAACATCACCCCCAAGCCCCCAAAACTTTTGCTCCTATATTAAAAAATAGACAAACAGCCTTCCCCAGCTTTATTTATTAACTTAAATTCAGATTCTAAGGCAGTTTTATGAGGAATGCTAATATATATGTGGCTTCAGATTTGAGGTTTTACAGACGGAAATGAAGAGAATGAATAAGAAAGAAAAGCCAGTGGAGAGCTGGCTGAGCTAGTGCATGCCTATCACTTCAGCATTGAGGAGAAAGAGTCAGAAGACTCCTCAGTTCAAGACTGGTCTCAGTTACAGAGTGAATGCCCCCAACCAAAAAACGATAAAAAGCTAAAGGATGATTAATAAATGTAAAGGAATACTCTTGAACTCAGCAGACTAGAGATGTATTTAAGATTTTATTTTCAAATCTTTATCTTAAAATTTAAATAATAAAACAGTTTTATTTCAAAGTGTTTGCTTGATATGGGTAACCCCAAAGGTAGCGCCTCACAAAAAGCATGATGGTAGAGCATGCTGTCAGGGCGGCTCTCCAGCTATGGAGTTTTCTCTCATACTCCTGCTTTTCTCACCACAGTCCCGTGAAGAGTGGCAGTACGTCTTCCTCATTGCTGCACTGGTCCACTACGGTGGAGTCATATTTTATGCAATATTTGCCTCAGGAGAGAAACAACCTTGGGCAGACCCTGAGGAAACAAGTGAAGAAAAATGTGGTTTCATTCACGAAGATGAACTGGACGAAGAAACAGGGGACATCACGCAGAATTATATAAATTACGGTACCACCAAGTCTTATGGCGCCACCACCCAGGAGAATGGAGGCTGGCCTAATGGCTGGGAGAAGAAAGAAGAGTTTGTGCAGGAAGGAGCACAAGATGCGTACACCTATAAGGACCAAGATGATTATTCATAACAAAGCTAGTTGCTCGATTCATTTTTAGTGTTGTGATCAAATTAATTGTGATTGCACAAAATAATTTTAAAAAATGTGGTGTAAACATGTTAACATATCAACCAAGCAAGTCTTGCCGTTTAAAAAAAAAGTATGAATTCAAAACAGCCCATGAGATTCCCATCAAGTGCAATCTGTGGAAGCTGTCACGTTATGTCATTCCCACTGAGGTTGTTCATCCTTCCGTTTGTGATTTAAAGGTTTACTGTGGATAAGTAGGTGTTCGTTGGACCCATCTCCATGTTAGAGAGCACAAGAAATAGTTGGCACATGTCATCCTACAGAAGTTAGGAAGCCAAAGCTACTTGATCATGCAAACTGCACTTATTTATTTATTATACCGGACTGCAAAATATCCCAGGGAAATCCTGTCTACAGACATAGTGAGATTGGAAAGCTGGTTAGATCAGGTATTGACTGTAATCATTATGTGTATATCATGGATTGGCTATATCTTTTCATTGAAGAACTATATTGTATACTAGCAGCTAGCAACTCATACTGAATTGTTATTAGGAGTGCACAGTGTGTGATACTTTGTGGTCTTCAAAAAGCTTATCTTGCAGTGTTTTGTGAAATGCTTGGGCACAAACACTTATTTTTTATGAAAGAGAACTTGTAAAGGGAGGGGAGTATGCTCCATGCTCTCCCATTCATTACCTGACAGTATCAAACCCCTCACATTTCAATAAAATTCAACTTTCATGTAACATATCACATAACTTTTTTTGCAAAAAAATATAAGAAGAAATAGACTTCAATGTATTTTTTATTACAACTTTGTACTGGTTGTAACTTACATTAGGAAAAATTGATTGATATATATATAAAATCATAAAGAATCTAATAAAAATTTACTATAAAGCTGTAGCCCTTAAAATGCAATATTAACAACAAAATATATAGAAAATGATTTAGATAATCTTCCTTGATAGCTAGAGACTATATGAAACTCATGCCACAAAGATATATATAACATGAAAAGATATACAATAGAGAGTCTATATGTAGACAATTTTATTATCTAATACCCCATTTAAGAGATATTTGTCTTGAGTATATAGGACAAAATATATTGAAATTATACCTATATCCCTGTATATCTTATACATATCCACTCACACAAACATAACAAATACTTTTCACACAGAACCAAAAATAGCATACACCTAATGTTGGGTTAGGGGATTGCAATTTCTACTTTCATAGAGTCATAGAATTTTAGATGGAAAAAAGGCATTTTGCTCGCCATTTCTTAATATATTTCAACAGGAACTGCAACATTTGTGTACCAAGCAATAAGTGCAAAGCTTAAAACCTCCTGTTTGTAAATTATCCCCATGTTGCTTGTGGTAGCAATGATTTATTTCTTTTAAAGACTTTAACATCAGAATTCTTTATAATGTTCTGCGGTGATAAGAATGCATATCCCAATTTAAAGCAAAACGTCACCTGGTGTGTTTCTGTGTCTGCTCTGGGTATTTGATCTGTTCAGTGTCCTGTGCTCTTGACTGGAGGCCCTGCTACTGCAAATATAGAACATGAAGTTTGTTTCTAAATGCAAACCACTCCTGACCTTAAGAACCTGAAACTCCTCTCTGCTATGTGTCTCCAAGTACTATCATGTGACCATTGCCTTTGCTGTGCTGAGTAAAGAGACGTGAACTGTCCTTTTGTTGCTGCAAAACAAGTGTTAATAAAATGTTCTATTTACCCTTTGGTAAAATCAGTACATTCATTTCGGTTTGATTTGGTGTGCAGCTTTAAAGCGTATGTAGCTTATGGATGTTCCAATGAAGCCAAATATAGGCTCCACAGAAATAGCCTTGCTGGTTAGTACCTCGGGATTCAGTACTCTTCCTTAGATGGGGAGACCTGATTATGTAGGGAGAGTTAAAGCTGAGAAATTCATCTCTGAGTCCAACTCTATCTTTCAATGACTGTCATCACAACCGCTGCTAAATTTAAAGCAAAGTTTGGAAATAAACCTCAGCTTGTCAGTTCAACAGTGCCACCTCGTTTTCATTGCCCACGTAGCCTGGACTAGATACTGCCAGTCATGTATAGTGACTGTCACTGGTGTTATGTAAACCCACAGACGCTCTCTAAAGCAGGCGTTCATTTATTCCAAGTCTAGACATTTTAAAAAGGAGCTTGGAAAGCCCAAGTTTGCCAAAATAAAATACAGCAGTAACATTAGATGTGTTAGTCAAACTATTTAGCAGTGAGCAAGACAACCCATGGAATGTGTGTGTCACTGGAAATGCAGTCAGAGCTCAGAGTCCACATTTCACAGATGTGAAAACAAAAGCCTTGCTGTGTTTCTCTATCTATGTAGAACCTAGTGGAGGTGAGGGAGATGGATCCCAGAGTGCTGTTCCCAGCACCCATGTTGGGTGGCTCACAACAGCCTGTAACTTGAGCTCCATCTAGGGGATGTGGCAACCTCTTCTGGAATCGGTATGCACTGCACTCACATGTCAGAATGTGTGTGTGCGCGATTTCAATTAAATATTTAGAATCTGTGTGTGAAATGAACATAGAATCAGACTTCTGATACCATAAGTACCGCTTAAAGGCTTGTGTGACACGTTATCTGACACTCCTTGTTTAGTAGATGAGAGCACTGGAGTCTGCAAGGAAGATCAATCAGACTTGGTCAAGGCAGCATAGATATTGCCAGAAGTTTTAAGCTTTGGAATAAATTATAGTTGAGTGTGCTATAATTTTTAGCCAGTTTTTCATTGTGTATAGTAATTAAATAGGCATTTGTCAGTTCAAACACTAACTGCATACCATGAACTCTGATAGAATTTGTGGGAGTTAGAAGTGGAGGGATACAGATGTTTCCCATGGCATCATCTGCATGAGGAGACAGACACCAGACCCAGCCTATTGCCCACGGAGGCTCACACACCATCTCTTTATATCTTGAAGACAGCAATGTCTCTACACTCGCCCAATTCCATGGCACAAACTTTATGTTTTCTCTAAGAATATCCTTTCAGTACTGTCTCCAGAGGCACCTTCATTTCTCTCCTCCTGTTTAGGCAGCCCCCGATTCCCTTTCTCCTCTTCATCCATTCTTTTTCTGTATTTTACTCACCATGATGACATGCATCCAGTATTTTGCATCTCTGATCTCGTTTAGTTCTCTTATGTACCTTCTGAAATTGAAAAGTCTGTTTCTGTTGTTAGTGCTTCTATTTTCTATGTAAGAAATTATGTATAAGATAGTACTTAACTTCCTGAAGATTCTGCAGACTAGAATCCAAACTGTGGCCACTGCAGGAACTTCCTTTTAATTTTAAAGCCCTTTTAATCCCAAATACTACAAATCCATTACCAGGCCAGAAGCTTTGTTATGTAAAAGTCGTTGTGAAAAGCAAATTCTCAAGCCTGTAAACCCAGCTCTTGGGAGTCTGAGGCAGGAAGATTGCTTCAAATTTGAGGCCCTAGTTCTCTGAACTGAGTCAAGAAATGGGCTCCATCCCACTCAAGGAGCCCCACAACAGAAGGAGAGAACTGATTCCCTCAAGTTGTTCTCTGATCTCCACAAATGTGCCAATATGTAAGCCAAAAAATATAACTGATGCTAAATAATATTTATTAAACTATCATTCACAATGTACAGGAAGAAGACAAAGATGTGACTTGTAGATAGTCATAGTTGTCTCTACAGAGAAGGGGGACAGGGCGTAAATCAAATTTCATATTTGGCATTTTTACTGGAACTGCAGTAAATATGACAGTGTTAGTGTTTGTTCTGGAAATTCACATTAAGATTTTAATTATATTTTTCTTGACTAGTATTTTTATAAACAAGAATTATTAAGCTAGATATGACATTTCCCTTCGAAAACAAGCCTTATTTCTCTCCAGTCTTTTTCTTTATTTAGTTTTATCTCTGAGTTGCCAATGGAGACACAGTCATGTTCTTCAAGGACATTTGACACTTTTATAAATCTACAAAATTTAGTGTAACTGCTCCTGGGAAATGCTCCTGGTTTATGAAGTCAAGGCAAAAGAGAAATTGCCCACACACTTCCAGAATTCTTTGGCACAAAGACAGCCAATGCATGCCTGAGACAATGGCACTGGTGAGGGTGGTCTTTACAGCACACCTCATCCAGTCTGAGGATTGCTTTGCAAACACTTGAGAATAAAGGGACGATTATGGTGATATTATGGAGCCCATGTCTAACTCCAGACCACAGTGTACAAATTAGTATGTGGTGGCCTTTTATCCCAGCACCCAAGAAGCAAAGGTAGGCAGATATCTTGAAGTTCCAGGCCAATAGGGGCTGAATAGTGAGACCTGTCTCATAATAAAATCAACAACAACAAATCAAATTAGCCCATCCACATCAATGTGAAAACACAATGGTTCTCAGTTCTAATTGTAATAGATTAACAGAGGAAATAAATACAGTTTGGAGTTGAGCTAAAATATGATGTTTCCTGTTTTACGTGCTCCAGTATAAGCCATGTCTGGTTGCTTGGTCTTGAGTCCCCTAACCTGTACTATAAAAGACTTGGGTGGTCTTCACGGCACCTAAAAATGTCTCCAAGATGGTTTGTAAACTCTTCTCATCTCCAAAATTTTCTGATTTTATTCTGTCCTTTCTGGTAAATTACTGAGTCCTCAAGTTGACTGTTACAATTATTCTCAGAATTCCATGAAAGATGGATGCTTATTTTCTATTTACATTCCTATTACATTAAAAACATCAGCTACCTTTTTTTTTTAATCTCTGGAAGGGTGAGTATCACAGAGAAGGACTTTTTTGTCCTGCTAGGTTTCTTTGTGTATTTGTGTGGGTACATGAATGTGAGTCAAAGTGACCACAGAGGCCAAAAGAGTGCACTGGATCCCATGGAGCTGGAGGTTGTAAGCCACCCAACATGGGTACCAGGAACTGAAGTCTAGTCCTCTGAAATAGTATGCATTGTTACCTACTGAGTCATCTCTCCAACCACAAAGCAACTACTCTTAATGTCAGTCTTTCACTTCCCTTTATTAAGGACAATGAGGTTCTTGACCAACACAGTCAGACTTGGCTAAATATAGGCATTGGTTTCCCAGCACTGTTTTCAAGGTGTGAAGAAGTGTGACCATCTGACCCCACCATCTAGAACGGGACATGTGGAGTTCCAATCAGCAGTGGCAAAGTGAACACAGATGCCACATAGAAAGGAAGACATCATAGAGATGCTGAGCCGAGGTCCTGCTGACAAGAAGCCTATCTGAAAAGACATGCTGTTGACTCCCTCCAGGACCAGATGACAGAAATCCTGTATCAAAGGGCAAGCAAGAAGATGAGCATGGCAGACAAAGCAGAAAACAAATCTTGGAGGTATGACTTGAATCCCAAATCACCCAAGAGTCTGGTTTCCAGCATCCGGTGATTGTTACTATATTTAACATCTCTTAAAGAATCCAGGGAAGCCGTTCAGTGTGACTAGCAACTTTGGCTATTGCAGATGATGCAGCTGTTATTGTGTTTATTTGAGAAATAAGCAACCATATGTATACACCCCTAGATGACATCAACAAAGTGTAGCAAACTGAAAGTCAAGTAAAAATCACAATTCTTCACTCTCTGTGCCTCTGCCCAGTAGGTGCCAGAAAGCTGATCCACCCATGGACCATTGTTTGTGCCCCTGTGAAAAGTCATAGCAGGTACTCATACAATCTCCCATGATGCTCTGGGCTTTGTTGTCTTCCCATTAACACAGTTTCTACCTATGACCAGTGGCCAGGGAATTACAAAGAGGTGGATGAGGTAGGATACCTTTCTTTCTGGCTAAGGCAGCTTTAGCCACACTGTTCAGCACATAGAGTTCTACATAGAGCTCAGCCTTATTGATTTTTGCATAGTAACTTTCTTCATTACTTTGCACACACACATAAGGGGAGATTTGTTATAATCATCAGTTACAGCAGAACTCAAGACAAGCTAAAGTTCTTACAAAGGTGTGCTGGCAAGTTTCATATTAACTTGACACCATCTAGAATTATGAGAAAGGAGCAAACTTCAGTTGAGAAACTGCCTTCATAATATCAGGCTGTAGACAAGCCTATAGGAGCATTTTTAAAATTAGTGATTGATGAGGAAGGGCCCAGCCCATTGTGGGTGGTGTCATCCCTGGGCTGGTGGTCCTGGGCTCTGTAAGAAAGAAGGCTGAGCAAGGCATCAGCAATCTAGTGAGCAGTACCCTCCATGGCCTCTGTATCAGCTCCTGCCTCCAGTTCCTGTCCTACATAAGTCCCTGCCCTACTTGAGTTCATGCCATTACTGTTTTTGATGGTGAACTGTTCTATGGAACTATGAGTAAAACAAACCCTTTCCTCCCCAAGTTGCTTTTGGTCATGGTGTTTCATCATAGTTACCCTAACTAAGACAAAAGGCATTTATAGAAAGCATCCAGTTGTATAAGCAACTCCCAGCTTGTTACTATGGGGATTAGAAACTCAAAGCATACAAAAGCCAAATGTACTACACAAAAGAAGCCTTGGTAGAGGGTGTAGTCATGAGGAAAACCCACACTCAGATGAAGCAGTATCCAGCTCCTTGGTCCCACAGATCGTGGCCATGTGTGTATAATACTGACTTTTAATTATTTCCCCCAGAGACCCCAACTGAGTTACTTGTATCACATTTGCCTTCTTTTTGGTATTGGCATGCAATGTAAACTTAGCACAAGATAAGCTGAGTGCCCCAAGGACAAGCCCATCCTCAGACCAGCACTTGGATATCTCTTGGTTGGTTATTTTAAAGGCTCCATTGTTAGGCTTCCCTTAGGCATCTCTATAATGTCAGTCTGATTTAATGGTGAAATTCTGGGCTAACTCCCTGGGGCACAGGTCACCTGATCCCCTTATTGGCTGCCTTAAAAATAAAATCTCTCCACTTCAGGAAACAGCTTTGAGAAAGCCAAGTCCAGAGAAAGTCTTGTCCACTTCCTGTTGGTCTAAACCTACTCCCAGCTCTACCCTACTCTGTCTGTGGGTAAATGTAGATGGAAGAAAGTCAAAAAGATAATTTCATAATTGCCTATTAGAACCAAAATGAAAGAGATTAGAACATAAAACAGAGGGCTAGGGATCCAGCTTAGGACAAGCTTACGAAGGAGCCTTCTGAAGAACAATCTTCTTAAAATGTTTACTTATTTATTATTTTATGTGTGTGAGTATTTTGTAAGCATGTGTGGAAGTGTATCATCTGCATGCCTGGTACTGTTAAGCCTGAGAGGCATGAGAAGAAAAGACCAAATTCACTACTGTCCAATGAAAGCACACTGTATTTGGGGGTGCACCTGAGACTGTCTCACCCTAAGTCTGAATCTGAGAGAGCAGCCCCTGCTGGCCTTTTTAAAGTGCCTTTTATAAGAGAGATAATGTGTTCACAGGGCTAGAGTTGGCTGTTATACACTGCTAGGAAGATACAATGAAAGGGAAGGAACAAGGTGTGGAGATGCATCATGGGAATGGGGTTGCAAGTTTAGTGTAGGTTGAAAAACATGTTTTGCAGTTTACATCAGATCTAAGAAACAGAAACCTATTCTTAATTACAAATAGAAATCTTAACTTGCAAGGACTTAACACAGGACAGACAGGAACTTCTTCATTTTTTTTTTTTTATCCAACATAATATTTTTATTGATTATTTGGGAATTTCACATAATGCACCCTAATCATACTTGCTTTCCAGTCCTCCCGGGTCCACCCCACCACCACCTTTGAGACCTCCTCCCAGAACAAAGAAGAAAGAAAAAGAAAAATACCAAGTCCTTGTATTGCCATACTCAGTGGAGCATGGTTAAACTCCCAGTAGGCAACCCCTTAAAGTTGTCCTTCCCCATCCCTCACCCCCTGCCAAAAGCTATCAACTGTGAAGAGCCATGCCTCAGCATCTTTATCATCATTTTTAAGAGTTTTCTTCAATGGCTTCCAATCTAGGCTGTTTCATTTGTGTGTGTTGTGTCCCTCTTTCTCAATTATCAGTCTGCAGTCATCGATACCACTGACCTTGCACTTGTCCATGGTTTCCAGCAACAACACAGACCACGGACAACCACATGGTCTCTGGTGTCAGCATGTGCCACAGGCCTCAGCATGGTCTCCAGTGGCAGCATAGACAATGGATGTCATCAACACAGCCCTCAGCTGCATCTTAGACCATGGACATCATCATGACAATGACCATACGGGTCGTAGACATCAACATGACCTCCAGCAGCAACATGGGCTACAGAAATGAATGTGATTCTTGGCAGTGGCATGGCCCATGGACACCAACATGGCTTCATGTGGCATCAAAGAACAAGGACATCCACATGACCTTTGGAGGTAACAAAGATAGTGGACATGAAGATGGCCTCCAGCAGGAGCACAGGCTATGGACAACAACACAGTCAGCACAGACCATGGACATCAGCAGATTCTGCACTGTAGTACAGATCATGGGTATCAATATGGCCTCCAGGGATAGCATGGGCCATGGGGGAGGAGGCTTTAGAGGAGGCCCAATCCAGAAACTGAGCAGTTCTCCATCTCAGATATCCTGTAATGCTCACAGCCAGAGTAATTGTGAGGCTGGGCAGGTAGAAACCTTAACTGGCGAGGGACTTAACATAGGACAAACAGGAACTTAATCTTAATTGTCTTAACTGAAAATAGAACCCTTAACCTGCAAGGTATATTTGTCTTGTTTTGGTCTCACAGTACCAGACTGGAAGTGAGCACCAAATCCTTCAGAATGGGAATTATAGAAGGTTGTGAGCCATCATGTGAGTGTTAGGAATCAAATCTGGGTCCTCTGCAAGAGCCACAGTGGTACTCTTAATCTCTGGGCCATCTCCCTATCCCTTGAAGAGTAATCTTAACTGGGGTGAGTAGGACCCAAGGTGAGTTTTGAGTGAGCTAAGGACTGCTCTCTGGGAAAATTAACAAGGGAAAATGAAGGCAAGTGGAGGCATTTGGTCCCTGATGCAGGTCCTTTCAGGCTGGTATCCACAGTAGCTCTAAAAAAGTGAATTGCACTATATAGTTCCAGCTTGAAGCACGAGGGCCAGCCTTTTGTAGTTTCCTCCCAGCCTGTCATTGCAGGGAAAAGCACCACCTCTCAAGAAAGAGGCTGGGACCAAGTTCTTGGGAAAGGCAGAAGCTGTGAGTGACTAGCCAATGTGCCTAGCAGAGGGAGATATGCAAACCCACTAAGCCAAGGAGATCTGGTTGGGACACAGACACTCCCACAAGAGGGAGCATCAGCTAGACTGAGCTGGGCTCAAGGAGGACATGACTGCTCCTAGGCATGGTGGAGCGGAAAGTTATTGTAGATATGAGAGACAGTATAGCCAGAGGCAGAGACATCTGGAAGAGCCCAGAGTAAACATGACCCTGAGCCAGGCCATGTGAGGAGAGAGGGAGAGGGAAGAGGGGGAGATCCAGAAGCCAAGAGTCCAGGATAGTAAAGAGTAAAAAGGACAAAAAAAGAAGGGGGAGCAGGGAGGCATAGCCAAAATGGCTGGATTATGTAGAGAAGATCAGCAGAGGAGAGGACAGCCCAGCCTCTGGACTGAAAATTTCAGGGTAGGGGGCAGGGTCTGCCAGTCATACCCTGTAACAGGTAGGGACTGATGGTTGCTGGGAAAAACCTGGTGGCCAGTTCTACTCTGCTATGTTAAATAAGCACCTCAGTTAGCCGTTTGTCTTGGGTTTGAGACCTGACACCAGGGGCAGTCTGCGAGCTCTACACTTCATTCTGAGGCTATAGCATCTGTCCCTCTTGCTCTGAGGCTCCAATCCTCTGAGCATGAAGAGCTGTTTGTTTCATTTGTTTGTTTTGTTTTATTTCCTAGCTTTCTAAGGTATAGATGATTACTGTGAGACCCTGCAGGCTGTGACCATGTAATCCAATCATTTGTTCTCTGCCTCTAGAGAACCTGACTAATAGCATGGGTGACATTTCACAGAGCAAGTAGCAGCAGGGAGAATGTTTCAAGAATAAAAATCAGCTGAATTAATGAAACTGGGAGGGAATATGAGTGTGGGATGAACCATCCCTGGAAAAGCATGGAGGAAGCCAAGGCCTGTTTGAATTTTTGTTGTTGTTGTTGTTTTGTTTTTCGAGATAGGGTTTCTCTGTGTATCTTTGTGCCTTTCCTGGAACTCGCTTTGGAGACCAGGCTGGCCTTAGAACTCACAGAGATCCACCTGCCTCTGCCTCCCGAGTGCTGGGATTAAAGGTGTGCGCCACCACCGCCCGGCCTGTTGGAATTTTTAAGTTTTGTGGAGACCATTACCAACATTTAAATAGACCGAATTGATAAATGACTTAAATTTCAGGGTGAAAAATAAAGTTCTCCTGTAGAAGAGAATGTACACAAAGCAAGAATAGACAGAGGAGACCATTTGCTTTAGTTTTGGGACCAAGAAAAGAGCCCCCCCCCAAAAAAAAATCATGAACTACCAGCAGGTCATGGAATACTTTGTAGAAAATGCTGAGCAAGTTTCATGATGTATTTTTACTGTGAAGCAATGGAGGAAAAGGAATCAAGGATAACCTCTTGGATTTTGGAACCTGTGGAGGTGACACTACTATTTAAAATTTTGGGTTAATAAAGAGTACAGGGGCAGGGTCTCAAATGTGTGGATAATAATTTGTACTTACTAAGGGGTATTTGCTTATCAGACATATAAGTGAATGTGTTACTTAACAAGCTGGCTAAAAGAGCCTGAATCGAGGAGGTGGGATCAAGGGCACAGAAATAATTTTGAAAATCATCTGCCAGTTGATAATGCTTAGGGTCCTGGGAGTCAGGGAACCATGCCAGGGTATTTATAGAAAAGTGATGAAGATCTACAACTTGGCACAGCATAGACAGAAGGAACCAGTCATGGACACAAGAAAATGGTGGATGGGATGGTAGCGGCAGACCTGCTACCTGACTATGTATCTTGCTTTTTGCCCCTACCTTCCTGCTATAGGAGCTGAGGATGTGAATGGGGTCCTGCCATCTCCAGGAAGGACCCCAATTAGTGTGAACATGTCGTTCCTCATTGTGAATTGACTTTGTAGCCCTGGCAGACATGCTTTAATTCTCTTGGCAAAAGGATACCATTCTAGCCTGAACTAATCAATATGAAACTAGCAACTTACTTTCCTTTGGCAAACAAAAGTTGCTTCTTACTGATTATCAGAGAGTGTCTTAGTTAGGGTTTCTAATGCTACCACAAAACACCAGGACCAGAAAGCAAGTTGGGGAGGAGAGGGTTTATGAGGCTTACACTTCAGCAGTGCTGTTCGTCACTGAAGGGAGTCAGGACAGGGCAGGGTCCTGGAGGTAGGAGCTGATGCAGAGACCATGGAGGGGAACTGCTTACTGACTTACTTCTCATGGCTTGCTTGGCCCACCTTCTTCTAGAACCCAGGACTAGCATCTGAAGGCTGGCACCATCCACCATGGGCTGGTCCCTCTCCTGTTGATCACTAACTGAGAAAATGCATTACAGCTGGATCTTGTGGAAGCATGTCCTCAACCGAGGCTCCTTCTTCTGATAACTCTAGCTTGGGTCAAGTTGACACACAAAACCTGGCAGTATATAGAGGAAATAGCTTTTCCTAGAGGTGGTTTATAAGCTTCCTTGTAGCTATTACCAGCGTACTTTTGGAAGAAGCTCATTTGTAGATGGCAGGCCCTATCAATGGGCATAGTATTCAGATCAAACACTGTCCCTGACCGGCTTATGTGACTCCTCAACTGTCCACACCCTACTTATTTAAGCCACACTTCATTAGTGTTCCTA
Source organism: Onychomys torridus (assembly GCF_903995425.1). NCBI lineage: Eukaryota > Metazoa > Chordata > Mammalia > Rodentia > Cricetidae > Onychomys > Onychomys torridus. Next base: position 36,059,234 of record NC_050443.1, read on the forward strand.
ACTGTCAGTGTATGACTTCCTATTAACACAAAAGTAGGAGTTATTTAAGGAAAGAAACTGTGAACACTGTATCTGATGCTGCTGGGGATTGTTTGGAGGAAGGCAGAAGCCTATGCTTGAATTTTATAATGTGTTTATGTCAATGACCTAAAATCACGGTTTCTCTCTTGAAAACAGTCCAGAAGAAGCTTATGGTGTCACACAAGACTCTCAGTGTTTTCAAGGTGTAAGGCATACCACTCTTTAGCTGAATGTGAAACATCCCCTATAGGCTCATGTATGAAATCTTGGTCTAAGCTGGTCTTTCACTTTAGGAGACAGAGCTTTGTTGATGGCAGAAGTACACAATTACAGTGGGCTTTGAACTTCAATAAGCTGTCTTCGCTTGCTGCTGCTTCCTGAGTACAGTGTGGTCAGCCAGCTCTGCACACCCACCCCTACTGCTTTCTTTCCCAGCTATACTGGACTCTCCCTCTGGAACTGTGAGTGCGAATAAAATCATTCTCCCTTCAGTTGTTTTGTTGTCAGGGTAATTTCTCACAGCAACAGAAAAGAAACCCACACGAGTCTAAATCCAAACTTGATAACCAAAACTTTTCTGAAAGAAGCACTATTCAAATATGCACTTCTACCCAGCACTCACACAGATTCACATTAGCACATCAAAGAATTTATCACTTAACCTCCACAGCTTTTGTGACACTTCCATTTCTGACTTTCGTGTCTGAACCTGCAGAAGTAAATGGCCCACTGTGTGGTTTTCCAAGAATCAAGAAAAGGTGTAGGGTTGATGAGATGGCTTGACAGTAAACCATGCTTTTGTGCTGTGGAATGATGTGCTGTATGCTGTGAATCTGTGTTGCTCTGATTGGTTGATAAATAAAGCACTGACTGGCCAGTAGCCAGGCAGGAAGTATAGGCAGGGTGAGTAGATGAGGAGAATTCTGGGAAAAGGAAAGCTGAGTCAGGAGTTGCCAGCCAGACACAGAGGAAGCAAGATGACAAGGCAGAATTGAGAAAAGGTACCAAGCCATGTGGCTAAACATAGGTAAGAATTATGGGTTAATTTAAGTGTAAGAGCTGGTCAATAATAAGCCTGAGCTAATGGCCAAGCAGTTATAATTAATATAAGCTTCTGAATGATTATTTTATAAGCAGCTGAGGGACTGCACGGCTGGGCAGGACACAGAAAAACTTCTGACTACACTTTTGGTCTTATAGAGGACTGGAGTTCAGGTCCCAGCATGCACACTGGGTGATTCACAACTGCCTGTAATCCAGCCCTGTGGGCACTGGCACATTCATACACATACATAAACAAATACACATACATAAATGTAAAACAGACCCCCTGAAATGAGAAATGGCTTACCATGAAAGGGTCACAAAATAACTGTGTACTGTGTAATAGAAGTTATCTTGTAGAAGCCTGTTGTTTTCTAATGAGAGACAGGAAGGTCATGGATCTAGAGGGGAGGTAGGGAATAGAGGGAGGGAAAGTGTGATCAAGATATAATGTGTGAGAAAAGAATCTATTTTCAATAAAAGGAAAGAAAGAGAGAAAGAGGGGGAGGGAGAGAACAAGCATAAGGTACTTGGTTCTGTACCCATCCAACATAACATGGACTTGGAAACAATAAATCCTGAACCTTATAAAACTAAATGGGGCCCAAAATCAGAGAGGCCCTAAAGACTGCAAGGAAGACATTCTTATTAGCCAGAAACAAGGGCATATCTGAGTGTTCTTAAGGAGAGAAAGTAGCAGTTTAACAAGATTTCAGATTAAATCTTTTAAAGCACTGTAATCATCTGTAATCATAGTATTGAATCACAATACTTTTTCTTTTGAAAATGCCATGTTCCATGTACTTGCTAGGCAAGCATTCTACCACAAACTATATCCACAGTTCCTGAAAGCCACTCTCTAGAGGCTCAGTTGAGGAATTATGAAACCAATCACAGTGTCTTGCTCTGCCAGTGTTATAGTCACATGCTTAACATAGGAACAGAAGTATGGCTCTCCTTTTCCTGTGCTGGTGTCACTCACACAGGACACATCCTTCCCCATAGCCAGCTCCATCTTTCCAACATCATTTCTGTACTTTTTTTCCCCATGTAAACAAAAGGAGAACATGAGTCTGTCTACACCCCTGTCCACCTGTCTTCTTTGATGGCTTTCTAGATCAGAACCAGTGAAGCCTCACAGGTACAGATTACAAGCAACACATTTTACCTTTGCATCAGTAAAGGTGAGTTTACCTAAAGCAGAAAGCAAACTCTCCCCATTGGAGATAGCTGAAAATACGTTCACAGACCCAGTTTATCTTGTCAAACTCTGTATCCAATTCTAAAGCTGACCTTGAACCCTCTACTACCCTTCTCCTTTTGATTTATTTATGGACTGAAGAGTAGATAAGTACCTACTGGATATAGCCCATGCTAATCAATAGTATAAAATGCATAGAACCCAAGAAGTAGCGAGATCTCTTCCTATTTTCAAAACCTGCTAATTTGTGTGCTGATTTTTTCCAAACCATTATCCAATCTGGGGAATCTTATTGTGAATATAAATACACCATTGTTTACCATAAGCAGCATTATTCTGATATGTTGGTAGTGGCTAGTAACCAAAAGTAAGTAGTTCCACAAAATATTTTGAATTCACTCCTAGTACTTATAGAAGAGAACTATTTAAACTGTAGAAGTAATTATGCACTTCATCAGGACCATTTAAAAAAATCAACAATAAAACATTGTAGACTTTGGGGAAGTAGTTGTTCTGAGCATATATAGTTAACTTTCCTAAACTTTTTCATATCACTAAATCTTTATGTCATTAGATATTTACAATAGTTTCATATCATAATGAAACTTCAAGTAAGTGTTCATTGATGATAATAAAAAAAGAAAAAAAGTTACTTGTCCTGGAAAATTCATAAACTTCTACCAGTCCTGTCAGTATGTACATCATCAAGAGATTATGAGTTAGTTTGGGTTCATCTAGAATCTGTGCAAGAGAAGTCATGCAGGAGACATGGTTCAGCAGTTAAGGATGCTGGATGCTCTTTTGGAGGACTGCACCTCAGTTCCCAGCACCCACATGGCAGCTCACAGCAATCTGCAACTCCAGTTCTAGAGGATCCAATGTCCTCTTTTGACTTCTAAGGGGACCAGGCACACATGTGGTTCACATACATCCACACAAACAAAACATATCTAATTTTTTTTAAAGCTACTTAGCACTGAAATAGCAAGGTAATATATTTTGCTTTACTAAATCATTTTTTAAGGGGTTGAGTGTTGGGTGGATGGAATGGATTTTTGTTTGTTTTGATTTTGTTTTTTAACTTAGGAAGCACCGTGACTCAGCCAGTAAAGGCACTTGCTGCCACATCTGTTGTCTACATGGTTTGGGTCCCCACAGCTCACATGGAGAGAACTGACTCCCACAAATTGTCCTCTGACACCCACTTGTGCACAGTGGCATGCACATATATGCAATTAATATATAAATGTAAAAAAATTAATCCAGGCAGTGGTGGCACACACCTTTAACCCCAGCACTCGGAGGCAGAGGCAGGTAGATCACTGAGTTAAAAGCCAACCTGGTCTACAGAGCGAGTTCCAAGGACAGCCAAGGCTACATAGAGAAACTTTATTTGGAAAAATCAAAAAATAAAAATAAAAATGAAAGGGAAGCTATAATTGACTTTGGCATACTTATACATCTTCACTATCAAATACTACAACAAATTAAAAAGCAAGTTCCTTCAGAGGACTGCTATTCCTCTTTAATGGGGGCTCTGCATGGAAATGTTGTCAAATACATGTTCGTAGAGCTCAGACCTTCTGTCAATTCTTTACTGATCAAGATATACACGCAGGACTCAGCATTTATACATTCATTTAATTTTATAGTTTTCTTTCTCTTAAATGTTTTTTCAATTTATTTTTGACAATTTATTGCATGTATACAATGCACTATCCACCTACCACTCTCCTCTCTTGTCTCCCTCTTACTCCTTTGAACCCTCTCTTAGGGAACATTTCCCAATCTGTCCCTGGGGAATCTCTGGGTTTTCTTGCCAACTTTATACCCAATTTCTGCTCAAGTTGAGCTAGACCATTCTGTATGTTTTCTTTCATTTTTAGCCCTCACCCAGATAAACCTGACTCTCACAGAAATGGGTACAGTGTGGCTTTGTTTGTCTGACAGTTCAGGGTTTGCTTTTTCCATTGGTGAAGTTTGCCCAGCTGTGCTTAGAGGATGCCATGGCAGATGTTCAACATTCCTGGAATCAAGAACTAATTCAGCTTTGGGATTTTGTCCTGTCCACACTGGACCTATTTTGGTATTTTACCACTTTCTTGGGTTACTTTTCCTATTTTTCCACTTGATGGGTTGTCTTGACAAACTTTTTTTTTTCCTTTCATTTTGTTTTTTGTTTTTGTTTTGTTTTTTGAGATGGGGTTTCTCTATGTAGTTTTGGTGCCTGTCCTGGATCTCACTCTGTAGATCAGGCTGGCCTCGAACTCACAGAGATCTGCCTGGTTCTGCCTTTCATTTTTGATAATATGTTTGTCGGCTTTTGAACTCTGTGACAAAATATCTGATGAAGACACTGTAATGGAGGAAAGCTGGATTTCCACTCATGGTGCTAGAGGTTTCTGATGCCACGACCATTGCTCCAAAGCCTCTCATTCCCACTCCAACCCTTCCACCTGGTGAGAAGTTACCTGCAGAGGAGGCATTGTCAGGGCAGACAAGAAGATCCAGGCTGCTATAGATGGGTCTCTTGGAAGTCTTTAGTTGGAGAGTTTGTGCACAGAATCTCCCTTTTCATTCCTTTTAATATGGACATTTATGCAAACTGGACTACTCTCCTATTCATCAGCCCGACTCTCACTGAGAAATGCCTTCAGCACTGGGCCTGCTGTTTCCCTCAGGAATAAATGCTTACTCCTTTCTTATGTCATTGCCTCCTCTCCCATGTAGAATTCATCTCAGTGTGACCTTTTGATAAGCTTAGGATCTCAGTGATCTGTTCTGTTTAAATACAGAAGAGCCTGTGCTTAACAGTTTGATTAAGATGGATGGTTTAAAGTTCATCCATTTTCCAAGTCCACTTGATGTGAAAGGTATTCCCTGTAAAGTTACACTCAAGAGAGACCTCCCAATTAGTTCTTTATCTCATGGGGTGTCTGTCTTTTTTAAAGAAACAAAGCTAAAATGAAAAAGAAAAATCTAGACCCCACATAAAGAGAGTATTTTGTACCTTAGTGTTGTCCCTGACTGCTCATTAGGATAAAATGGTAATTGCTGTTGGAATTTATGCACTAACTAAATATACTTTGAACATACTCCAGTGACAAGTGTGCAATCCCTCACGTCAAGTATCTATGTTCCCTTACTAGGCCAGGTAGAAATGGCATAGCTTGAGCAAATAATCTTTTTGGTGTCTCAAAAAATCATACACAGAAATCTGGAGCACTAAAAGGATCTGCATGGGAGTTGTGTGGATAAAGTGTAAAAGCATGCATAAAAACCTAGTGCAGAGCTTGGCCTACAGTGGGTTCTAAATAAATCAGGCCTATTAGAATAAAATAATGTTATGTTTTGGGGATTCATTGGCAACAAAATGGTTTCTTGGCTTTGAGGGTCTCTGGGGGTCCAGGAATCAGGACACGAAGCCAAAGAGAAAGGGATTGAAAACATTGTTTCAGAGGAATTTCAAAATTTCCCAGCTGAGAGAGGTGAGTGCCTGGGGTTATAGTAAGAGAGGCAACTGCCCCTGGGTCCCACCGCTGGACACAGGCCATCCCGAGAGGACCTGCCCAACTTAGCCCCAGTTTCTGGCCAATCAGCAAGCCCTGCAGGAAGGCTCCCCTTTTCCAAGACTACAGGCAGACCCTGCAGTCTCCACACCCTGACCCTACACCCATCTGCCAGAGACCCCAGCCACTTCCTGAGAATCAGAGACCAGACCCAAGCTTCCATCCTGCCCTGGAACTCACATCTAGACCAGAGAGGAACTCCCATCTGGACAAGAGGAGCTCCCATCTGGACAAAATAAGGAGACCCCAGGAACTTCCCAAGATTCAGAGTCTAGCACCCCAGCTCCTATCCGGCCAGCACTCTCATCTGGCCCAGAGCTCCCATCTGGCCCAGAGCTTCCATCTGGACCAGAGAGAGGCTCCCAAAATCTGTCAGATCTCTCTGGACCAATTACACTGAGAAGACCAAGAACGAACCCAAGAGGAGATGGGCAGAGGTCAAGGCAGAAGTACATACAACAAAATAAAGAGCAATACAGCATCACCACAACCTAGCCCTTCTCTAACAGCTAGATGTGAACATCACAGAATGGATGAAGAAGAAGAAAACAACCTTATAAGTAACATCATGAAGAGGCTAGAGCCTTATATAGAAGAAATAAAAATTAAAGTGGAGGAACAGACAAACAAAAAATGGGAAGAACGCTATAAAAAAAACTAGAGGAAAGGACAATTAAAGCACAAGAAAACAATAAGTCCATGAAAGAAAATCATGAAAAAGCAAGGGAGACAGTCCAAGACCAGAAGAGGGAAATAGAAAAACTGAAGAAAACACTAGCAGAAGGAATGCTGGAAATAGAAAATCTGAGTAAACAAACAGGAACTTCAGAGGTAAGTATAACCAACAGAATGCAAGAGATGGAAGAGAGGATCTCTGGTGTTGAAGATACGGTAGAAAAAATAGATTCATCAGTCAAAGAAAACACTAAAACCAACAAAGTCATGACCCAAAATGTCCAAGAAATTTGGGACACCATGAAAAGACCAAACCTACGAATAATAGGGATAGAGTAAGGAGAAGAATACCAACTCAAAGGCACAGAAAATATATTTAACAAGATCATAGAAGAAAACTTTCCCAACTTAAAGAAGGAAATGCCTATGAAGATACAAGAAGCCTATAGAACACCAAACAGACTAGACCCCTCGCCACATAATAATTAAACAACTAAATGTACAGAATAAAGAAAGAATATTAAGGGCAGCAAAGGAAAAAGACCAAGTGACTTATAAAGGCAAACCCATCAGAATAACACCCGTTTCTCAATGGAGACTTTGAAAGCCAGAAGGACCTGAACAGATATAATGAAGACACTAAGAGACCATGGATGCCATCCTAGACTAATGTACCCAGCTAAACTTTCAATCATCATAGATGGAGTGAACAAGACCTTCCAAGACAAAACCAGATTTAAACAATACTTATCCACAAACCCAGCCCTACAGAAAGCACTAGAAGGAAAATTCCAACCTAAGGAAGGCAGATACACCCATGAAAACACAGGCAATAGATAACACCACAGCAGTAAACCCCAAAGAAGAGAAGTACACACACACTACCACCAAAAAATAAAAATAGCAACAGGAACGAACAATCACTGGTCATTAATATCCCTTAATATCAATGGACTTAATTCACCTATAAAAAGACACAGACTAACAGAATGGATACAAAAACAGGACCCATCTTTCTGCTGCATTCAAGAAACATACCTCAAATTCAAAGACAGACACCTCCTAAGAATAAAAGGCTGGGAAAAGACTTTCCAATCAAATGGTCTTAAGAAGCAAGCTGGTGTACCCATCCTAATATCCAGCAAAATAGACTTCAAACTAAAATCAATCAAAAGAGATGATGAAGGATATTACATACTGTAGTTAGAGTTTTCCTGCCTGGCCTAGTCAGGACAAATCTCTCTTACCCGCCAGTCCCACAGTCGCTCAGACCCAACCAAGAAAGCACACAGAAACTTATATTGCTTACAAACTGTGTGGCCGTGGCAGGCTGCTTGTTATCTACCTTTTCTATCTTAAATTAACCCATTTCTGTTAGTCTATGCTTTGCCACATGGCTTGTGGCTTACCAGTGTCTTTACATGTTGCTTTTCATGGCGGCGGTAGGCAGTGTCTCTCTCCAACCTTCTACTTCCCAGAATTCTCTTCTCTCTTGTCCTGCCTATACTTCCTGCCTGGCCACTGGCCAATCAGAACTTTATTTACACAGAGCGATATCCACAGCACTTCTCCTTTTTTTTTTTTTTTTTTAGGAAGGTTTTAACTTTTACATAGTACAATTACATATAACAAAACAATTATCAAGTAAGAATTACAGTTACAATATTAAAGAAGATATCCTATCTATCTTATATTTATGAGTCTAAGGTTTTATATCTAGCGTATCTTTTATCATAACTGAGGAAATTATAACTATCTAGTCTTCAACCATATCAAAGGCCTCAGAAGGATATAATATTACCTGAGAACTGGGAGAAGGATGCAAGCAACTTTTGGGAGTCTTGCAGGGTAGACAGAGACAGCTGGCAGCCTGAACAGTCACCTAATGTTCCTTTGTAAAGTTGGGGCATTTGTCTTCAGCCCACAGGGCTAGAGTCTCTCGGTCACTTTTCTTAGTGTCCTGTAGAATGTCTGGCAGTTTCCTCTGTGAAGCAGGAACCTGAAGGACCATTTTGAAAGCAAAGTTCAATGGTCACCTTTCTATGGGTCCTGTATGTCCAGGTGATCGAGCAGTCCAGGCAAGAACAGTTTCTTGCCCAAATGGCTATTTTTGCCAAGGTGAAGAATACTCCATATGAAGTGTCTTCAATGCCCATCCTCCTCTCTGAAGTATTGGTGAAATTATTAAGGCCTTAGGTGCCCGCCAGCCGGGAGGAGGCTGAGGGAGGGAGCCGCCTGGGCCTTTGGAATTTGCCCCACATGAGTGCCAGATATTGGTAAAATTATTAAGGCCACTCCACGTAGTTAAAAGGGAGGTTTATTTTGTGGGCTAACTTACAAATGAAGGGGTAGGTTGCAGGGTCTGGCAAAGGTATAGCTCAGTCCGGCGGTGTTCTCTGGAGAACTCTGCTCGGTCTACCTCCAGCATCCAGGGTCCCAGAAGAGAGACCTCTCCCAATCCTTTGTCTTTCGCTTTCTCCTCCACCCTGCCTTGTGGGCGTGACCATTACTGAAGCCTCAATGGTGGTTGGAACTTCCAGGCCAATGCTGGGATGGCTATCCACTACACTGAAGTAAATCGGTGCTGCCAGGAGCAAACATGTCTCACTGTCCAGAAAGTCTAAATTTTAAAAGTATTTTAAATGCCATATTCTGTAGGTCTTTGAAGTATTTGAAGGTTACCTATCTATCTGAAATATGTCTATGTATATCTAGAAGATTTAACTAACATGGCTACAAGTATGATTATCATAGATGACTAATTATTAATCTATTTTTAATTATCCATTTCAATTTAAAATGAGCTATACAAACATAATACCTTAAATACGATTAGAAATATAAACACAGTATAACAAAATTAACTTTAAGTTTGTATCAATAGACTAAAATTTATACCAATGTAAAACATTTTAAACAAGTTGTTGCTCTTTAGAAGTAAGTTCCTTAATCTACCCTTTCATCCTATTATATCTGTATCAACATACTCATGGCAGGAAAGATCCACCAAGATGAAGTCTCAATTCTGAACATTTATGCCCCAAACACAAGGGTACCTACATATGTAAAAAAAAAAAAACATTACTAAAGCTTAAATCACATATGAAACCCCACACATTAATAGTGGGAGACTTCAACACCCCACTTTCACTTCTGGACAGATCTGCCAAATTGAAACTTAGCAGAGACATAATGGACTTAACTGATGTTATGGCTCAAATGGACTTAATCAATATCTACAGAACATTCCACCCGAACAAAAAAGAATATATCTTCTTCTCAGCACCCCATGGAACCTTCTCTAAAATCGACCACATACTTGGCCACAAAGCAAATCTCAACAGATACAAAACAATTGGAAAAACCTCCTGTGTTCTATCAGACCACCATGGTTTAAAGTTAGATTTCAACAACAGAAAAAACTACAGAAATCCTATAATCTCATGGAAACTGAATAATGCTCAACTGAATCACCAATGGGTTAAGGAAGAAATAAAGAAAGAAAGTAAAGACATCCTAGAGATCAATCAAAATGAATACACCACATACCCAAACTTATGGGATACTATGAAAGCAGTGCTAAGAGGGAAATTCATAGCACGGAATGCCCACATAAAGAAGCTGGAGAAACCTCAAGCTAGTGACTTGACAGCACACCTGAAAGGCCTTGAACAGGAAGAAGCAAAGTCTCCCAGGAGGAACAGATGCCAGGAAATTATCAAATTGAGAGCTGAAATCAATAAAATAGAAATAAAGAGAACAATACAAAGGATTAATGAAACAAAGAATTGGTTCTTTGAGAAGATCAACAAGATAGATAAGCCCTTATACAAACTAACCCAAAGACAGCGAGAGAGCATCCAAATTAACAAAATCAGAAATGAAAAGGGAGACATAACAACAGACAATGAGGAAATCCAGAGAATCATCAGGTCATACTTCAAAAACCTCTACTCCACATAACTGGAAAAAATCTAAAAGAAATGGGTAATTTTCTGGTTAGGTACCACATACCTAAGTTAAATCAAGACCAGAAAAACCATTTAAATAGTCCAATAACCCCTAAGAAAATAGAATTGGTCATTAAAAGTCTCCCAACCAAAAAAAAAGCCTTGGAACAGATGGTTTCACTGCAGAATTCTACCAGATCTTCAAAGAAGACATCAAAACAATTATCCACCATGATAAAGTAGGCTTCCTCCTAGGGATGCAAGGGTGGTTCAACATACGAAAATCCATCAATGTAATATACCATATAAACAAACTCAAAGAAAAAAAACCACATGATCATCTCACTAGATGCAGAAAAGTCATTTGACAAAATCCAACACCCCTTCATGATCTAGGTCTTGGAGTGATCAGGAATACAGGGAACATACCTAAACATAATAAAGGCAATCTACAGCAAGCCAACAGCCAACATCAAATTAAATGGAGAGAAACTCAAAGCAATACCACTAAAATCAGGAACAAGGCAAGGCTGTCCCCTCTCCCCCTACTTATTCAATATAGTACTACTTGAAGTTCTAGCCAGAGCTATAAGACAACATAAAGAGATTAAGGGGATACAAATTGGAAAGGAAGAAGTCAAGCTCTCCCTGTTTGCAGATGACATGATAGTATACATGAGTGACCCCAAAAATTCAACCAAGGAACTGATACAGCTAATCAAAACCTTCAGCAACATTGCAGGATACAAGATCAACCCAAAAAAATCAGTAGCCCTTCTATATACAGTAGACAAACAGGCTGAGAAGGAAATAGGAGATACATCACCCTTTACAATAGCCACAAATGATATAAAATACCTTAGGGTTACGCTAACTAAGCATGTGAAGGACCTATATGACAAGAACTTTAAGTCCCTGAAAAAAGAAATTGAAGAAGATGTCAGAAAATGGAAAGATCTCCCATGCTCATGGATAGGCAGGATTAACATAGTAAAAATGGCGATCTTACCAAAAGCAATCTACAGATTCAATGCAATTCCCATCAAATTACCAACACAATTCTTCACAGATATGGAAAGAATAATACTCAACTTCATATAGAAAAACAAAAAACCCAGGATAGCTAAAAGAATCCTGTACAATAAAACAACCTCTGGAGGCATCACAATCCCCGACCTCAAGCTCTACTATAGAGCTACTGTAATAAAAACAGCTTGGTACTGGCATAAAAACTGACATGTGGACCAATGGAATCAAATTGAAGACCCTGACATTAACCCACACACCTATGAACATATAATTTTTGACAAAGAAGCCAAAAATGTACAATGGAAAAAAGAAAGCATCTTCAACAAATGGTGCTGCCATCACTGGATGTCAATGTGTAGAAGGCTGCAAATAGATCCATATCTGTCACCGTGCACAAAACTTAAGTCCAAGTGGATCAAAGACCTCAACATAAATCCAATTACTCTGAACCTGATAGTAGAGAAAGTAAGAAGTACTCTTGAATGCCAATGCATTCAAATATAACACCAATAGCATAGACACTGAGAGAAACAATCAATCAATGGGACCTGTTGAAAATGAGAAGCTTTTGTAGAGCAAAGGACATGGTCAACAAGACAAAGCAACAGCCTACAGAATGGGAAAGGTCTTCACCAACCCCACATCTGACAGAGGACTGATATCCAGAATATATAAAGAACTCAAGAAATTAGACATCAAAATGCCCAACAGTCCAATTAAGAAATGGGCTCTAGAACTAAACAGATAATTCTCAACAGAGGAAGTTCAAATGGCTGAAAGACATTTAAAGAATTGCTCAATATCCCTAATTATCCGGGAAATGCAAATTAAAATGACTCTGAGTTACCACTTTACACCTATCAGAGTGGCTATGATCAAAAACACATAAGACAGCTTATGCTAGAGAGGATGTGGAGCAAGGGGAACTCTCCTGCACTGCTGGTGGGAATGGAAGCTTGTACAGCCACTTTGGAAATCAATATGGCACTTTCTTAGAAAATTGGGAATTCATCTCCCCCAAGATCCAGCTATAGCACTCTTGGGCATATACCCAAGGAATTCTCAATCATACCACAAGGGTATTTGCTCAGCTATGTTCATATCAGCATTGTTTGCAATAGCCAGAACCTGCAAACAACCTAGATGCACTTCAACTGAAGAATGGATAAAGAAAATATGGTTCATATACACAATGGAGTACTACTCAGCAGAGAAAAACAATGACATCATGAGGTTTGCAGGCAAATGGATGGATCTAGAAAAAAATCATCCTGAGTGAGGTAACCCAGACTCAGAAGGACAAACATGGTATGTACTCACTCATAGGAGGATACTAGATATAAAACAAAGATGACTAGACTGCTGCACAACTCCAGGGAGGCTACCTAGAAAACGGGAACCCTAGGAAAGGCCCAGGGATCACCTAATGACAGAGAAATGGATGAGATCCACATGAATAACCTGGACAACAGTGGGAGTAATGAAGGGCAACATTTGAGGGAAAGAAAGCTTAGGGTAGCATGAGATCCCAGCTGGATCAAGCTGGAAAGGGAGAATGAGGAATAACAGACCATGATAAATGAAGACCACATGAGAACAGGAATAGACAGAGTGCTCGAGAGGTCTCCAGAAATCCACAATGATACATCCTCTGTAGACTGCTGGCAATGGTCGAGAGAAAGCCTGATCTGACCTAGTCTGTTGATCAGATGACTAAACACCCTAACAGTCGTCTTGGAATTCTCATCCAATAAATGATGGAAGTGGATGCAGAGATCCTCAGCCAGGTCCCAGGTGGAGCTCCAGGAGTCCAATTGTTGAGAAAGAGGAGGGACTGTAAAAGCGTGAATTTTTGAATCCAAGATTGGAAAAGCACAGGGACAAATAGCCAAATGAATGGAAGCACATGAATTATGAACCAAAGGCTGTGGAACCCCCAGCTGGATCAGGCCCTCTGAATAAGTGAGACAGTTGAATAGCTTGAACTGTTTGGGAGGCATCCAGGCAGTGGGAACAGGACCTGTCCTTAGTGCATGAGCTGGCTGTTTGGAACCTATACAGGGACACATTCTCAGTCTGGAAGGAGGGGACAGGACCTGCCTGTCCTGTATCCACCAGGTTTAAATGAATCCCCAGGGGTGTCTTGGTCCTGGAGGACATGGGGATGGAGGGGAGGGGCTGGAGGGAAGTAGAGGTGGGGGCGGGAGGGGGGAGGACAGCGGAACCCATGGCTAATGTATAAAATTAAAACACATAATAATAATAATAATAATACATTTTCCAGCTTAATCTGAATGAGAGTAAGGGATCTGAAAGCAGGACTTGACTTGACAAAAGGTGAGCGTGAAAGCTATTAGGCACTTAGCATGGGAATCAAGGGAGTTTAATGGAGAAGATCTTGTCAAAACAACTGCTCTGAAGACCAAAGCCAAGTCTGAATGGGACAGTGGTTCTCACTTCCCAAGTGTCTCATTTTCCTAGGATTTCCAGGAGAAATAATGCCACTACAATCTCCTTTATGATTGTGGGGAAATATTTAAAGCAAATGGAAGCTCCATTAACTAGATAACATGTGTGTGGTGACCAAGGGATAGGAAAAAATTAAGAACCAGGCATTTTCAGTGTTCAGAACAGTGGTGCTGCTTAACCACATTTCCACTTATCATTCTAGGAATTAATCCATTAGATGTCAGAGCTAAATACTGGGATGCTTACAAATTGACACTTGGCTATTCCAGAAAGTTTCCTCCACAATTGACTAATTTTAGTTGATTCCCCACAATGTAGAAAAGCAAACTACATTTGCCTTTAATAAGCAAGTGTGTTTAAAGCACAAGTTTACATGTGGGTACACAGAGCCAGGCTACTCAAATGGGGACAACAGAAGCACAGAAATTCATTGGTAAGGACAAAGTCACAGAGAAATAGTGAGGCACTCTTGAGTTGGTAGCCTTATGGACCAGGGAAGTTGTCGCCATCACTGCATCAGAGCAAGAAGAGGGAATACCTTCTAATGACCTGCAGACAGTAGCTTCTGCTGAGGCTGTGGGAGGAGATCCAATTAGAAGGATCATGATGAAGGTTCATGGTCATGACTGAAGCCTGGCTGTGGTGGAGAGATTCAGCTATGGTACTCTGTAGCTAGGACAGAGAAAGGGAGGAGTCTTTACCCTGACATTTGCTTCCCATCCTGTGTTCACTGTTCTCTCTTAATCTGACCAAACCCAACTGTAAGTCATTGAAAAATAACTCTAAGGATGCTATCCCTAGACATCATGTCTTCTTGTTTAATTGTCATTTTGAAGATAGTAGCTTCAGTTAGTTTTCCCTCTTGTGTTCTATTTTGAGATGTAAAATATGCTAATTCCTCTTTCTTTTGCCAAGGTCTGTGCACCCAAAGTAGCCCCAGCAGCATCACCTCACTTCTACTTTCAGATGTGTGTGTTCTTACATCTTATTTAGTTGTTCTGATATTTTACATTGTTCTTAGTAGAACAAAACCAGAAATCAAATGCTCTCTGTAATATTCATGTTATTAGCTTACCAAATGAGGAATTTGTTCAAAATAACCAACTACAGGAAAGAAAAACTTCCCTGGAGCAGGTAGGGGAGTCCAGTGTGTTTCTGGAAAGTCTGTGTAAAGGACAATTCCACATTTGGGCCTGGAACTCCCCATGACAAGAGGATGGGTACCGGGCCCAATCTCTTTATCTCAGGAAAACTTGCATAGGCTAAATAAGGGTTAATCCCAAGGAGTCCTCAACAGAAAAGAATTGCACAATGGACTTCTGGGTTGCAGTGAGGCTGGTTCACAATCCTAATGTAATTATCTAGCTCTGAGCGCTATTAACTTAAACCAGCTAGTTACATGGAAGTGCTCTGTTCAGGTTGAATAAAGTATTCCTATCATTATGATACATTCTATTATAAGCTATTTTTGATTTGTTATTTCCTGGTTGCAGCTATATGCCCAGACTCTTCCTGCTTAGCTTTCTGATATACCCTCAGAAACAGCAAAAAACATAGGTGGAAACCAGAAAATATTTACTGAGTGAATGATCCATCTGTCCATCTTCTGTAACATGCCTCACTTTTTGATTGATTCTTGTCATGCCCATTCCCTAACCACCCAGTCTCTAGTATGCTTGTTTTTTATAGAACGCTATGGTAACGTGGACTTGCTACTCTTTGGTGGGTCACACCCCATCCCATTTTTCATTTTCTTTGATCAATGTTTATACAGTGACCTTTCGCCTTGGTCTGGTTCTGCAGCTCTTGACATTGACTTGTGTACAGTGGTGCTGAAGGAGTCCTGCTCTTGGTATCACTTTTACTGGATGTGACCTCAACCACCTTAGAAAAAGAGGTCATGACTTTGCCTCTGTGTTTCAACTGTGTGACCTTGCATACTTGGAGAGACTTAAGAAACCAGAGTGAATACACTGTGCTGTGGGATAGCAGAAAAATAAGAGACCTACAGACTCTTTGTGTCTTCTACACACAAACAGAAAACAATACACAGATACAGATAATCTAATATCACAAAGCACTTGGTCCAAGTTAGAGAGAAAGGGTATGTGGAAAAATAGAGCCAAATGGTGAATATTAGATGCTGACAACTTTTAAGCCCTGTCACCACCCTTTCCTTTTTGGCTGCTCTTCTTAGCAAGCTGAAAACACAGCCCAGGTTTCCATGCAGGGGATATTGGGAGGAAGTTCAACCCAGGCAAGCTGAGAAAGAGAATATCACCTCATCTCTACCCACCATGATAAACCCTGAAACACCCTTCTGCTTTCTCAAGCCATTCTGGAAATGCTAGAAGAGCCTGCTTTACTATTGAAAAGTCTTATCTTGTGACCAAATATTTTCATCATCTCTTGGTATGTGCCTAAAGTATTAGTCTGAATATCTGAACCAAAATTTGAATAGGAGGCCCATTCTTCTCGGGGGTGGGAGGCGTGAGCAACACAATTTTACAACTTTATATAACATTTCTTCACTGTAAAGAATACCTACACATCATGTCATTTATTTAGAAAAGATTTTATTATTTACTTATGTATGTGTGTGTGACTTCAGAGGCTAGAGAGGGTTTGAACCCCTGGAGCTACAGATGGTTGTGAAACACCAAGTAGATGCTGAGATCTGACCCTAAGTCCTTTGCAAGAGCATCAAGTGCTCTTAGCCCTGAGCTATCTCTCCAGCCCTATACAGCTCATTTCCTTCCCTGAGTACTTGTGAGATTGCATCTCTGGCCTTACTAAAACTGTTTCCATAGTGTTTAGTTCCCAACAGCAAAATGATGTCTAATTATGATACTTGGTGGTCAAGCCTCTACCATGGCCCAATGGACCCTGCAAAGTATTGATCACCTCAGATTTCTCACAGCCCATTATTGGTCTTTTCTGGTTCAGTTGTATTAAATTTTGGTACAATTATATTTAAGGAATGATCTATTCTTGCAAAAAGAAACAGTGTGTAATTTAGGCTACCTCCCAACAGTAGCTACCCAGATTATAGACCAAGCTAAATCAGAAAGAATATCGGAGTCATTCATTCCCAGAATAAAGAGTATGATAAATGGGTGACTGTGTTGCTCAGATGGAAATGGTGGCCCTCCCTGCCCCAGGGAACACAGTACAGTAGAGTCATTCCTTTCAGCTGTCAGCCTTGCTGTTAATTTTGTCTGCATTGCCAGCCAAGGGCAGGAAGACACAGGAAGATGAATTATTGATTTCCACTTGCCGTTGATTGGGAAGCAGGTTTGCAGCTTATTTCCAAGTAACTCTTTTCATCTTCAATGGAAATAAATACAAACATTCATTCAATTTATCCCTTGTAGTTGGCACATTTGCGATAAGTTGTATTTTTAAAACAACTAACCATTTCCTTGTTAGACTCAGCAAATGAAAGGCTACACTTAAACAGATTTGTTGAATGCATCAAAGTTTAAAAATAGAAATTTCATTTTGAAGAAAGGAAGTGGACAGTGAATGGTGAATACAGCATGGGGAAGGTTTCATATGTAAGTCCAACAAGCTCGAGGATCTAAGAATCTTCATATAGGAAATATAGCTAACTGTGATTGAGCGATAGGTTTCCTTGATCAAATTTAATTGCCAGTCATCTAGCCTTGGTTGGTGATGCTAATTCTCTGGGCTTCTGTAGTTTGCCATTCTCCCAGCTCCCTGAGAGGAAAGGCAATATTCCAGTATTCTCAAGCCACGCTGCACTGCCCTGAAAGCATGCTCCCTGAACACTTTTGTTTGCTGCATCTGTGCGGCACTGAAGAGCTCTTACGCTTTCCTTCCATTTGCCAAGGAGACAATGCTTTCAAAGAGCAACTTGGGTAGCTGTTGGCCACAAAGTAGACCCCTCGCGGTTCAGCAGCTGTTTGAAAATTTCTGGTCCAAAACTGCATGATGATTTGATTTTTTTTCAAGATTTTTTTTTTTTTTTTAATGAGGATGGTAGCAGACTCACAGCTATAGAATAGTGTCCTGTCTGAAATTGGCACATTTTTACCAGAAACCTTATAATTCAAAAGCATGTCAGTATGGTCTTCAGATAAAAAGATACTTTCTCTTTTCCATCCAGCTGAGAGGTGAGGTGCCCCAAATTAAACACATACATACAAAAGCCCTATATCTGCTAACTCATTTTTTAAATACATAGATCCTAGAGATTAAACCTTTGCTAGAGGACTTTTCTGGGGAGAAAATCTAATTAGTTACAACTATATTCATTAAAAATTAATTTTCTTAAAATAAAAGAACTCATGGGTAAAAGTAATTACATGTCAAATTCCCAGTATTCCAGTGATGGGGTATATAAATCATTTATTTGTTTTATATGGATGACAAAACGCTTCAAAATGTTAAAAGATATTTTAATTGCTTATCAGTACACAGAACAGGTATCTACCAATAGCAAAATCAAAAGCATGAAAGAGAAGCAACAAAATGGAGAACAAGTTTTGCATTTTGTGATGTGGTCATAGTCGAGGTATCTTTGAATTCCACAGAATGACACCACAGTATTATGGTGATATTTAATTTGTGCTGAAATGTGATTTTATTTGTATGTTAATGAATAAAGTTGCCTGGGGGTCAGAGCTAAAAGCCAGCCATTAAGCAGAAGTCCAGCGGTGGTGGCACACGCCCTTAATCTGATCACATGGCAGGCAGAGTCTCTGTGTGTTCAAGGACACAGCCAAGCAGTAACCCAGACTTTTAATCTCAGTACCAAGCATAAAAACCTGGAGGTCTGTATAGACAGACAGTGATGAGGAAGTCATGTGGTTGGGTTTAAAGCCAATGAGAAGGTAGAACAGAAAGGCAATAAAAAGATGGGTCACACCAGAGAAGGTCCCTTTCTCAGGGGAAGGACAGCAGCGACTGGTAAGCTAAAGGCTTCGCTAGTGCTCTGATCTTTTGGGCTTTTAACTCTGCATTTGGCTTTGTGTTTCTTATTTAATAGGACCGTTTAGAATTGCATCTACACAGTATCATGTTTTATATAAGCCTATGAAGAGCCAAAGCTATCAAAGATTCTCAAAAGAAGGTAAGGAATCAGGCACATCGCTAGAGAAAACATGTAATCCAAAGATAGGCCTGAGAAGATGGAAAGCAGAAAGCATCTATAAACAAGACAAAAGCAATCAATAAATCAGTGGTGATAAGTCATCATCCATGAAAAATTGCTTCACATGAAAATGGATTCAATCTTTAATAAAAGAAACCCATAAGGTGATAAATGTATTAAGATGCAGCACCCAATATGTTCCCTATAAGAGACATACTATGCCTCTAGACAGAAACTAGTGAAAGGATGGAAAAGATTTTCCACACAAGTGGAAATAAAAAGAGAATGAAGTCTCTCAGAATAAATAGACTGTACATTAATATCAATGAATGGAGATGAAGAAGACCATTCTGTAATAAGGAGGGCCATCTTTCCTCAAGATGGAGCTATTATAAATATGTGTGCACAATATTGGAATGCCTAAAATATGAACCAAATGAGAGACAGAGGACTAATCCCTCACTATTCTGTTTTTATCAATGGACAAATCACCCAGAAAAGAAAGTCAATAAGGAAACATTGGCCTTAATATACCCTTCAGACCAGAGACCAACAGGCACACATGTATGACACCATTCAACAGCAGCAGAACACACACATTTCTACAAAGCATACCAACCACTTTCCAAGACAGATCACATGTAAGAACACAAACACTACAGTTAGAAAGAGGGAAATGATCTCATCTCTCCCTGGCTACAAGTAGAGAGAACAAGAAATCAGGACCATAACTTCAGAAGAAGACCTGTGATTATATGGACACAGAGCAGAAGCACCTAGACAATAAGTTAAAGGGGAAACACGAGAGGAAACTAAGCAAAGCTTAAGGCAGAATGGATACAGACTCTGTTAAAATGCCACACCTGGAGCAGGTCTGAGAGGGGTGTTTATAACAATGAATGCCTTCCTCCCAGACAAGTAAACTTTCAAATAAACAACTTATCACTAGGGCTCAAAGACCAGAAAATGGAGGAAAACTAAATCAAAAGACAGAAATAGTAAAGAGGATGCAGAAATAAACAAAATAAAGGCTAGAAAAACAACAGGAAGGTTAATAAAACTAAGAATTATGGTTTGAAAAAATAAACCAACAAGTTTAGACATTCCAACAAAGAAAAAATTTTAATTTAAAAGACTCAAATAAAATCAAATACGAAAAAGAAAACACTGAAAAATGCAACCCAAACAATGATGAGAAAATACTATAAAGAACTTCTTGCTAAATGTGTAACCTAGAAGAAATACACAAATGGCTGCACAGCCTACTGTGATCTATTAAGAGTGATCAAAAAATGAACAGATCAATAATAACTGAAGAGACTGAATCAGTTGTGTAAGAAATACTCCATCCAGAAAAGGCAAATGTCAGATGGTTTCTGTGCTATGAGACCAAATATTGAAAGAAGTAAGATACACCCTTCTTAACTTCCTCCAAAGATTTGAAGAGGTAATACTGATAAAGACATTACTTGAGGCTGATATTACCCTTATATAAAAGCTGAATAAGGAAATACAGAAACAGTCAATACCTCTGATGAACATATATGTTAAAAAATTGTCAAGAAGATACAAGCAAACTAAGCTCAACATAACATAAGGGGGATCATTTATCATGGTCAAATAGACTTTAGCACTGGGATGCAAAGATGGCCCAAAACTTTTAAAATCACTGGAAAAAAACCAACAATTGCTTATATCAATAGATACGAAAGACATATGAAAAAGCTCAACGTTTGTTCATGAGAAAAGGAAAAGTGTACTCTAGGTAAACTGGTTATAGGGAGAAATAGCAACAAAATTTGGCTACTGTTAGGCCGTGTTTAATATCAAATTCAAAGTTGAAAATGGAAAGCACTCCGAGATCAGCAACACAACATAGATGCTCATTATCTTCACTTCTACTAAACACAGTGAAGAAGGAAAAAACTGTCTCAACAGCCAGGGGAAGAACCTGAACCATTTGTTTACAGGTGACATAGCTTCATGTAGAAACCCTAATCCTAGATGCAAAGGTAATATTAAAGCTGATAAATTCAGGAAAATTGCAGAATACAGTGTCCACATACAAAAGTTAGCATTTTATGAATACAATCCAATAACCTATCCATGAAAGAAATCAATAAAATAATCCTACTCACCATGGTTTTAGAAAAACTGAAGAACTGTGTGCTGACAGTAAGTCTGTAATGAAGTAAGTTGAAGAAGACACACAGGAATGAAAAAATACATCTCATGTTCAGGGATTAGAAGTAACACTATGGACACATCAATACCATGCAAAGCAGCCTACAGATTCAATGCAAGTCTACTGTAATCTGAAAATAATTTATCACAGAAATAGAAAGATACCAATTTCTAAATTGTATATGGAGCTATAAAAGATCCTGAATAGTCAAGGCCAAACAATCAAGCGGTCCTACTACCGGCTGTACGTCCAGATGAAATTTAAATAGTATGTCAAAGGATATCTGCACTTTTTTTTAACTTGAGCACTGTCCACCACAGCCAATGGAACTGCTTTAGCTCTCCTGCAATGTACCAACAGATAAACTCAGTAGTGTTGACAGACACAGGACACAGGTCCTGTATAGACTTATATAGACACAGGTCTATATATACTTAGCTTCAAGACAAGGAAAATATCCTATCATTCATGATGTCATGGATCTTACCTCAGGATGTTATGTATACTTTGTTACATGAAGTAAGTTGGACTCAGTAAATCAAATGCCACATGAGCTCACTTGCATGTTAATCCTATAGTACTACAAGGCAAACCAGCAGCCTGGATGTTCATGAAGGAACAAGGCAGTATTGATCAGTAGAAACAATATTTTAATGATGTACTAGGTATATGCTCAGGAAATCTACTATCCACCATGGTAATTATAGTTACCAAAATTTGTTATTAAAAATCAAGAAGAAAATAAAATATTTTTGTAAATTAATATGTAAGTCAATATATATATGCATTAGATTGTATTATAGAATGTATAAATTTTTAAAATTCCCATTGTCAAATAATTCATGTAATTTGGGGTCTGGAAAAATGGCTCAGTGATTAAGAGAACTTGTTTGTCTTGAAGAAGATTCAGCTCAGTTCCCAGCACCCACATGGTGGCTCACAACCATCTGTAAGTTCAGTTCTCCTTCTGTGTGGACACATGTTGTACACAAACACACATGCTACAAATATCCATCCACATAAAATAGGATAGACACATCTTTTAAAAGGCATGAAATATTATATATTTTAAAATAAATTTGTCAAAATGTATCTTATTATATATTATGGTTCCTATTTTCCTTCCAATTTATTTAATTTTGAAGAACCTTAATAATATTGTCATTATTTTAGATTAAAATTATTTCATTTAAAATATGCATACTCTCACATGCATAGCCCTTTGTGTATATGCTTCTTGGGTGTAAAGAATGAAATACAAAAACTAGAAAATTTTTAGGTTCTGAGGTAAAGCAGTAAAAATAATAGCCCTTATTCCTGGTGAGTTCAAGGTCAGGCTGACTGAATTGAAAAGCAGGATTTTGATGAAAGTCATTATTTCCCACACAGCAGAGCAGGCATGTAATTCCCCAGTGTCTAAACCATTTCTAGTTCACTTGTCCTTTTCCATCTCACTCCTAAGTTAGGATGGAGTGACTACTGCTGGGAGCTTGGAGGAGGCTAGGTTGAGAGACTAAGAATGGTGTGTTTCATTCTGTCACTATAGGACAGGACCACTGAGTTTAGGAAAGGCAAATTGCATAGAAACCTGTTATGAGCTGGGTGGGTGGCTCAATCCTTTGTGTCATTTGGGGAGACATGGAACACCCCCACCCTTTCCTCTTCTAAATATATCTTTTGTTCATTTAATTAAGATTATATGTGTCATTGCATATATGCATGGCTTGCATTTAGCTACAGACTGTGTCTGATGTGAACCCCTTCTGCATTTAGATAGTTTATAAGCCAGTGGTGCACTTAAAAAAAAAAAAAAAAGGTTCTTGGTTTGCAAAGGAAGGAAAGACAGATGCTCTGAAAAGTGGAAAAGGGACATTTTCCTAGGTCTTGGAGTCAAGGAAAGCGTTCTGACCGTTGCTTGGTTACAGGCTGATCTGAAAGGTTCCATGGAAGTTAGTTAGCTGAAAGGAGAGAAGAGGAGAGAGCAAAATCAAGATGTTGGGCTGAATGAAGGGAGATGTCAAGTGCAGCAATCACACTCCATCCTGGTTCCCATGTTTATCAATGGTTTGACCTGGGGGAGCCACTGGTCATGTTTGAATGTCAGTTTCACTTCTGAAAGGTGGGGATGACTTGTCATTGCTGAAAAGGGAGAAACCATGTGGCCAGTGACACTGGAATTATGAAGTAACAGGAACCCGAAGCCCACCAGTCTCAGTGTAATGGGTCATGTATTGGGAGGTTATTGACAAACAATGTAAAGGCCTAAGAAATTCAGGGGTGTGGCTAAGTCTGCACCAAAGGAAAGCAGACATCCAAATATAATATGAACATCGCTGCTTCTCATGTTTACATCCATGGAAGTAGGCATTGTCCTCTTTTCCCATGGAACACTGGCTTTATACTCCCAGGATAAGATGATTCTATTCCCTTAGGAGTTGGCTTCTGTGTTTTGCATCTTTGACTAGAACTTACTCAAAGAGAGTTTTCCTTCTTCAACCCTAGTACCAAAAGTCTCAGAAGGGGACCAGTCAAATGTCCATCTTCATAACACCAGCTATGATCAGAGAGTGAGATCATATCATACCCACAGAAGAGCCCTGTTAAGACTGGTGGAGGTAGTTTCCAGAAGAGATGCACAAGGCAAAAGGATTCCAGTTTATGGTTCTTTTTAATACTGAGGAAGTGTGGGAGCTGCTCTACAGCACACATAAAAACTTCATACACAATATTCAGTTGGTTTGCAGTGAGAAAGTTACTACTACTTCTGTCACAGATGAAGAAAAGGCATCCTTTACACACACAGCACACAGCTAGCAAATGAGAAGCCAGGAAATCAAACCAAGTTTGCCTGCTTAGAGTGTGAGCTTTTGATTCTTAATAACACTTAATTTGGTTAATATTTTTTTCCCAGTAGACTTCCCTGGATGCCAGAATCCTAAACCCCAGAGAGGTGGATAGGATCCATACCTGTCTCCCTGTAGAGCTTAGAGCAGACAGAATTTTCAAGCAATTCTGCCTTGAACATGAAGCCAGAGCTAAACTCAAAGAGAGAGATTCTTTAGATGTTGTAGGTCACATACTTTGATGTAGTTCTATTTCCCACACCTATATTATCGTCTTCTTTCCCACAGAGTATAAAACATCACACCTTTCATGTTAAAAAAGTAGTTTCACAGATTTTTTTCATAACCCTTGGTGGTCATTCTATCTAAGCCTATAGATCTCAGCAGAAATTAAAGAGCAGTGGTTCTATGGTGCTAAAAATGGGGAGATTCTGACAGCATATTTTATCTTCTAGATACCATGTCTTCAGTGCCTATAAGGTAATTCCAGATAAAGAAATGTACCAAGTCTGAGCATACATTCATACATTCACCAATAATCCATTGAATTGCCCAATATGTCCTCTGAATATCTGAGAGGATTAAAATATCCACTCTACCTTCCTCACCAAATATGCAGAATGTGTGAGACTGCTGCTGTTTCAGTAGTGCAAAGGATATAAGGACTTGTGACTTATTCGAGAAGGAGGAGAGGAGATGGCAGACACATGTGTGATCACATCTGGATTCATTCAGGCACTCGTTCACTCATCCCTGGATAGTGGAGTCATTATTATGGCATAGATAATTGCAACTAAGGAGAGGAGGAGTCGATGGTAGCTCAGTTCCTATGTATGATATTTTATTTTAAAATTTGAAATAAACAAAGAAAACCATCAAGCTTTAAAGCTCATTGTGGGTACAATGGTTTTACAAAGCCAAATGTCTGAAAGATGAGGTAGGATATTTGCTTAGTAATGAAGCTAGAGAAAAAGAAATCTACTGCCCAAAGTACCAAAAATGCTCCATTTTGCTTCTATTTCTTGTGTCTGGGTTTTTGTTTGTTTTAAGTGTGTGTGTGTGTGTGTGTGTGTGTGTGTGTGTGTGTGTGTAAGTGCAAATATGTGCATGCACATGGAAGCCAGATAAAAACCAACATTGGCTGCTGTTCCTCAGGAGCCACCCATGTTGTTTTTTGAGACAAGATCTCTCATTGGCCTGGAACTCACCAAGTAGGCTAAACTCCCTAGCCAGTAAGCCCCAGGGACCTACCTGTCTCTGGTTCTCCAGTGCTGGCATCACAAGAGTGTGCCATTGTGACCGTCTTTCCTATTTTATGTAAGCTTGGGGAAAACAACTCAGGTATGTGTGACTGTAAAGCAGGTACTTTCCTGGCTGAACCACCTCCCAGTCCCCATTTCTTTTTGAATGAATGCTCATCACCATGTGGTTCATATAGACTTCCCACATCAGTACTTTGATGAATGTGTCTCAAGAAGTGTAAACTCCAGCTCCTTCACAAAAGCACTTTTGGGAAATATATTTGTGCAATTTAGCACCCAGACCTACTACCTTAGCAAATATTCAATATTCAATTTATAATACAAAACTATTAACTATAGCCATCACAGTATTCCTGGGATCCCAAGACTGACTCTTTACCATAATCACAAATTTGTACTTTTGACCCATATCCTCCCAGAATTCCCTATGGCCCCTGGTGACCATTGTTCTACTCTTTATTTCTTTTTTGCCAACATAATATTTTTATTGATTATTTGAGAATTTTATACAATGCACTCTGATCACAGTTGATTTCCATTCCTCCCAAGTCCACCCACCCACCCTTGTGCCCCATCCCTGAAAAAAAGTAGACAAAATCCAATTTGTGCTGCCCACTAAAGCATGGTCAAACTACCAGTGGTCAGCCTCTTAAAGATAACTGAGTCCTTTCCCATTCCCTTTCCTAGCCCCCAGAAGCCATCAACTGTGAAGAGCTACCCTTTAGCATCTTTATCACAATTTTTAAGGACTCTCTTCAATGGTTTCCTATCTAGACTGTTTCTTTGTGTGTGTGGGTGTGACACAGAAGCCTTCAATGTCTCTCATTCTCAATTATGAATCTGTAGTCATAGACACCACTGCAATGGAAGCTTCTTGTCCTTAACAGCCAATGGCGGGGTTGGGATTTAGCTCAGTGGTAGAGCGCTTGCTTAGCAAGCCCAAGGCCCTGGGGTTCAATCCTCAGCTCAAAAAAAAAAAAAAAAAAAAAAAAAGAAAAAAAAAACAGCCAGTGGCAGCACAGATCATGGACTTGTACATGGTTTCCTATGGCAGCAAGGATCATGGGCATCAGTATGGCCTCTGTTCTTAACTTCTGTTTATTCAACTTTGAAAAATATTCAGCATGGAAGAGAGTTCTTAGTGTTTCCTTGTTTTCTTTGTTTGGTTTATTGCATTTAATAATAGTTTACAGTTTTATCCATGTCACCACAAATGTCAGGATCTCTTCTTAAAATGTTAAATAATAGTTGCACACACACACACACACACACACACACACACACACACACATACACACACACACTGTATGTATATATGATAGTTTACCTAGCCCTTTGTCGATCAATTGGCATGCATTAGTCTGAATACTTTAATGAATGTCTCTATGTGGCTATCTCTACAAATCTTTACTTCATTTTCTTTGGATATATATACACAGAAAGGGACCTAGTCATACAGAAGTTCTATATTCTTCTCTCTTTCTTTTTATATAACCTCTACACTGGTATTCATAATGAATTTACATTCTTACAAACTGCAAACATTTCCCTTTCTCCATGCCTTCAGCAACACTTGCTGTTTCTTCTTTTCATTAGAAGTCATTGGACCATGTGTATGATGATATCTAACAGTGGTTTAGGTTTATTTCTCTGACTTTCAACAATGCTGAGATCCTACTTAATATGGAATCACAAAAGACACTTGGATACCCAACTTGGTCTGATAGAACTAGGTTGGAGGCCCCATGATTCCTGACTTCATGTTATGTTACCAAAGTGTATTGGACTCAGATGGGGTAGAACAACAGTGCAGTGCAGCAGAGGACATGCAAACAAACTAAAGCATCAACATGGAACAGATATTTGACAAATACGCTAAGATCACACAAGGAAGAGGAAGAGTCATGGTGCTGGGAGAACTGAATGTCTGTGTTAAACAAAACCGGGCTCTGCCCAAGACAACAGCCCAACGTCAGCTCTGACGTCATAAATCTTTAGAAGAAAACACATGGGAGGTGTTTCTGAACGTAAGTGTTTTGGATCTCACACCAAACACTCAGTCAACAAGTGAAAATAAGCAACAGGAACTACATAGGGCAGAAAACCATCTTCGAGTCAAAGGGAAAAAATGACAGAATTGAAACACTATGAGGCATTATAGAAATTATCTGTAACCAATGTATGTGACAAGGATTTACTATCTGAAATAGATAACAGATAAAACTGAATAGCCAAAGACAAATAACTAAACTTTAAAAAATGGGTAAATGACCTGAATAGACATCTGTACAAATAAAATACAAAGTGTCTAGAAATTCAGTGGAAGCTGTTTTAGTCTTTCATGTGAAGACTCTAGCTTGGGCTCCAGGTGCAGAGTGCAGAGTGCAGGTGCGGGTGGGTGGGGACTTTTATTCCACAGTCCTTCATCAGTAAGCTTTGGGGGTTATGAGGAAAATCTACAAGAGCCCTTTATGGCGACATCCACAAGACTGTCAAACAAAGTAATTGAGCTCTCCTGCCATGGCAAATAGACACGCAACTATTCCCCCAGATGCATGTGGAGGCCACAGTTTTATCTGGTGTTACTCCTATTGAAAAGTCAAACATGTTTGTGTTTAGTTTTATTTTGATACAGGCTCTTTGTCTGAGACTTGGGGCTTGTCTCTTCACCTAGTACCAGTGATCCTCCTGTCTCTACTGCCTCGGTGCTGGGATTACAAGCACCCCAACCTCCTCAATACTCAGGTATTTTTTTCTTTTTAATTTAGATGCTGAGGTTCAAACAAATGCTTTGGGGACAGGGTTTTATAGATTGAGCTGTCTCCCCAACCCCTTGCAGAAATAGATATGGTACAAAATACACGAATGAATGAAAGAATGAAGTGGTCATCATGCGCAATCATGTTTCCGTAGATAGCAACAGGCAGGTGAACTCTATGAAATGGCTAGCTTACTGAAGCACAGTGAATTTGGCCACATGGCAGATCAGCCAATATGGCATGGAGTCTGGTGTAGATCTTTAGTTCTCATCTTGGGCCAATGCTTTAATAGCATGTCACAAAATATGCTGACAGCTCTTGAATGAACAGTTACTGCCATAGTCTCTGTATGATCATTTTCCTACTCAGAGCAGAAGCATCAGTATGATGGCCAGTATTTACATCCTTTTAAAACTTTTTATTTTTAGCTGTGCAGTGGTGGCCCACGCCTTTAGTCCCAGCACTTGGGAGGCAGAGGCAGGTGGATCTCTGTGAGTTCGAGGCCAGCCTGGTCTCCAAAGTGAGTTCCAGGAAAGGCAAAAAGCTACAAGGGAAAACCTGTCTCGAAAAACCAAAAGAAAAAATGTAAAACTTTCTTTTTATTTATTCTTTGTGTCTTTCACATCATGCCTCCCGACCCCACCTATCTCCTTCCCTTCCCAAAATAAAACAAAATAAAATTCAAGAGAAAAAGGAAAAAAAAAAAAACAGAAACGGGAAAATCTCATCATGGAAGCTGCAGTGTGACACAGTGAGTCATGCAGGAAACACCTTTATCCATACATTTTTACGCACAGGCGTTCATCACAAGGAATCATTGGTCTAGTTCAAGACTCCTGGTCTCGTCTTCATTAAAGCTGCTCGATGATGTTGAAATGAGCAGATTTAACTTAAAGTCTCTAACCAAAGCACTTCTAATCTGAATCATCCGTAGAGTAAGACAGCATTGACCACATTCTTGTCTTTATCTTCCTTGTTTTGAACGTTTTAAGAAATCAGGACATTTCACATTTCTTTCTCTCTCACACCCTTGTGGGTGGCCATTCTTCATTATAGGATCACAGGGTGGGGAGGGGGAGGCAGAAAAATTATGTCCTGAAGTTCAATAACACTTTATTTTGCATGTGAAAAACCTGTGGGCTCACCTGAATGGGACAAAAATGAATGAAAACCACCCCACACTATTTTTCTCCCAAGATCCGGTCTTCCAAGTTCTTTGCCAGCACGAGGAGTCAAGCGTCTCTATAGGGCAGTGGTTCTCAATGTGTAGGTCATGACCCCTTTGGGGTAAAAATGACCCTTTCACAGGAGTCACCTAAGACCATTGGAAAACACAGATATTTACATCATGATTCATAAAAGTTACAAAGTAGCAACAAAAATAATTTTACAAGTGAGGGATACAACAACACAAGGAACTGTATTAAAGGGTCTCCACATTAAGAAGTTTCAGAACCACTGCTATAGGCCAAAAGGGAAAATGGCTTATGGTTGTACCTAAGTGACAATGTCAACTTGGTCACCTGATTCACAACACTATCCCTGGGAACATATGTCCTTATCAAAATGTCAAATATGTCTGCTTTTTCCATACTACCAGTCAAGACACCATAGCCCCATTCTTGCAGGTGGTTTGAATATTTGGCTTGTAATTTGCAATGATCAGATGTTGGCTCAACCTGTACCCCTGGAGTGTGAAGTCTCCCTGGTCACAACTACAGCGAATTCTTCTTCACCTCCTCTGCTCCAGTCTCTGTTCCCTGTACACTTTGAAATATGATGGGACATGACTTGGTTACATAAATAGTAAGTAGATATCACAGAGTAACATGTGTGCTGTCTGATATCTGTGAAATTTTACCCTCTCAATTATAAATGAAAGAACATACATGTGTGTGCCACTGCATGTTTCCAAAACACCGACTCATCTGGTATTTATTGGTATTAGGAAATTATATAGATATGTATATACCTTATATACATACCTCGTATATATGCCTGGCACATGCTATCAAGGGCTAATAGAGATAATCAGGCTTCTGTCTACAGAACAGACACTAATTCAAAAAGTCAAGAATTGCAATTATAGAAGCAAAAGTTACATTAAGTTCTATCAAGGAAAATGCATAGAAATATGTATGGAGTAAGGGAACCCATTTTGTTATAGTGAAAGGAAGCTGGCTGAGGCCTCAGCAAAGGCAGATCTGGAAGACTCAATAGGGGTGATTAAAGAGGGGCCCCTGTGCCTTTCTTTCCTTGCATGTCATGACAAAATCTTCCCCAACCCTGAGACTGAATCAGCCTTCAAATTCAGAGATGGGGTTTAACTTTGAGTAGAAAACAGATGTGGCCATTGCTAAGAAATTTTCTGTTTTTCACATTCATAAGGATTGTTTATTCCATAGTTCAGAAAGAAAAGATGGTTCATGGTCACATATTGAAAAAAGATCTGATGGCCAAATGCATTTTGAGAATCTCCCCAATATCTTTTCAATATGTTCAATTCAAATACTTGACATGAACTATGTTCTCCTGGGATTTTCACTGTATCTTTAAATCAAAATCCCAAGTATAAACCACACAAGAACTCCAGGCTTCTCTCTTGATTTGCACCAAGGGACGACGAAGTTATTTCCTCTCATACACAATCATTTCTTTTAAAGAAAGTATGCTTTAAATTAGGCTTCAGTTTAATGAATGAGCGATGAGCACAGCCCTTGGATACTCTGTTAACGTTCAAGAGTCTGTTCACAGTGAAAGAACAGGCACGTTTGGCATTCACATCTGTCCTTGAATTCGCTGGTTTTGGAAATACTTGTGTCTCGATCTTCTGAGTTAAACCATCATTTCAACTTCATGCTCATATTAGGGCAAATGATGAGCATTAATAGTTGTTTTAGAAGCTGGTTATGGGATGTGGGCACAGGCATTCGAAGACATTGCAATGTTCAGACTGTGATGTTTTTGAACAGGGCTGGACCAAGCTTTCCAAAAGTGAAATAATAGTTCAACTCTTAAAATTTTTCCATATATTTCTTGATATTTGATACTTTCTACAGCTTGTCATATAAAAGAAATTACAACAGATCAGCCAGCCATGTGGGAAAACTGAGGAAGAGAAATTCACACTTGACTCCCTAACCTCACAACACCCATGCAGGTGATTTCACAAAAGACATACAATAGCTATGTTTTCTGCTAAGATATACCTGGTTCACATGTGCAATTCCTCACATGAATATATTATGGCATTATACAGATACAGAACATTCTAAACTTTTCCAGCTGTTCCTTCAAGTAAATCCAGATGAGAACCATTCTTCCAGCTCACAAAGATCATTTGAATTCTATTATAATTCCTCTCAAATAAAAGCTAACATGTATACACATATATACACTCTTTCAGGAGATAGTATTTCCCCTAACAAATTTTATAGACATCCCTTCCCTTTTTCATTTCTTTGTTTATTCATTCAGGTTTTGCTGTTTTTAATTTTTTTTTTTTTTTTGGAGACAAAGATGGAACTCCTGCTGGGCTCTAATTCTTGGTCCTCCTGTGTCAACCTGAGGAGAACTAAGATTTCAGGTGTGAGCCAGCATGACAGCCTACTGATACTGTTTAAAGACACAGAACCTATCTACCAGACCTGCCCACTCCCAAATATCCAAGGTAATTACTGGGATTCGGAAAATTCTGGGGCTACCTTTTCTTCCCACGCAGTTAACTAGTAATTGCTTGTCATTCAAAGTTGGCCAGAACTCCAGTGACTACTACAAAAAATTATGTACACACATACATACATACATACATACATATATACATATTAAAAATCATTGAAGCCTTGCCTGTCTTATCCTTTTACTTTATATTTTCTGAAGAATGTTCTGGAATAATTCAGGCAAAGGGGAGCCCATTGGGATCTGAGAGTGTTAAACTACTGGTAGTAATGCTGGAGACTGCCAAAAGGTAGGGTAGGGAGGAACCCAAAGGCCCTTCCTCGTTACTAACCTCCTAGCCCCCAAGACATAGTCTAAGAGGTTCTAAAACATGAGAAGGTAAAATGTGAGAGAAAGCTGGGCTATGAAACCTAAACCTGGGGATTTTTTTAATGTAATATACCTAGGACATCTTTGGCTGGAACCATCTCCAGACCTGAGCTTTTACCCTGAACACTCTTACTACTGGTGACATGCTTGTAAGTTCAGCGTAGCATCAGAAGATACATAACAGGATATAATATCAGAAGATGAAGATGTCCAAGAAATTCCTGAGTAAAATGAGATTTTTTTCCAGGTTTGAAAATAATGTTAGATCAAAATTTAGACTAATAAGAGCAACCACTATTTACTAAGAGCTTGGCATTGGACACCCTCCTAAGATCTCTTTATTAAACGACTCTAAAGCATACCTATGAAAGCCGTTCAGGTCCTAGAATGTTCCACAACATTTTAATAGCCAAAATCATCTCACTGGAGAGACATACTACTATATTTTGTGTTTTCACACATTTCATGGTATTATGGCTTGCTGATAACGATATTGTTGTATTATCTTACACAGTTTATTGGCTCAACTAGAACATAGGTTTAAAAGTCAAGTTCCTGGGGTTGGGGATTTAGCTCAGTGGTAGAGCGCTTGCCTAGCAAGCGCAAGGCCCGGGGTTCGGTCCTCAGCTCTGGGGGAAAAAAAGTAAAGTTTCTGAACTATAGGTATAAATAAAGGGACAAATATTACCTTTCCAACTAATGTATCATTTTGTTTAGGTTGTCAATAAACATTTTTTGGGTGCTTAATATATTACAGGTACCATACGGAGACTGAAGCTTAGACAATTTTTATAGACTTTTCCTCGGGTGGCAGAAAAAGACAAGCCATCTGGGTAATGTAGGCTGTTGAGTGTAGCATTGGAGGGAAAATGTGCACACTAGGAATCTTTAGGGCTTATGGAGTTTGGGTCTGTCCATTCTCAGGGCTCATGGGAGAAAGCTGGACCAAATACAATGATTAAGCAAAAGAAAGGCACATGAAGGAGAAAACTTGAGTAGAAAGAAAAGCATTTGTCTACACAAGAAAACAGAAATAGCTTATGGCATATGAAGCCGTGATTTCTGAGTTCACATCCAAATGCTTATTAGCTGTAGGGATTAATGTCCTTGCCTCATTTTATTTCCCTATAAAAACAGAATGTCAGAGTAATGCTTAACTGTATCAGTGGGGTAAGCAGGTATCACAACCTCCAGCATATACAAAGATCCTGTCTGCAGGCACAGCTGCAGTGGCATGGTGGGCACCATGGAGATGAGAAAGCAGGCCTGGGCTTCACAGCACCTGTGAGTTAGGACGGTTTGGTAATGAATGTCACACAGAGGTGTGATGAAAGCCTTGGCCATCTGCTCTGAGAGGATAATCCTTGTGTGTTTTCAGTTATAGGATCAAGTGAACAACTATTTCACCATTTGTAAATGAGGTATTTGTGGAACCTCAGACCTCCATTCCAAGCACACAGACACTCTCAGGTGAATTCTCTGTGTTCTGAAAATCTGGTTGGGAAGAAACATGAGGTCCAAGAACTTCAGTACAGATGGATGGGTGTGTGGAATGGGTGTGTGGAATGGGTGATTCAAGTTCGTATTGGGCACTTCTGAGGATCTTTCAACTCAGATTGTGGGACTTGACTTTGTCGTGAATTGTTATGTATAGGGAAAGAAATGCCACCAGGAGTCACTAAGCAGCCATGAGAACTTTGCCAACTTCAAAGTGACCCTGAGACCTGTGCCAGCTCCAGAGTGCAGATATCCTCAACAGCAGCCAAATGAATCTTTAAATAGCCAAATCTCAATTTCTATAATTAGAATACAGGAAATGTGTTAGGATAGAATTAGTTGTTTTTCTTTCCAAATGAGTGACAGGGAGCCCCTGGGATGTTGACCCTGACCTTCAAAGTATTTGACATCTCTGAGGATATTTTAGACTCCCTTGGAAATATGGCCACAAGTAAAGCAAAAACACCAAAGCTAGCTTAAATCAGAGCCTTAAAGCATGTTTATTTTCATCTTATACATTTATTTATTCCAAGATTTTCAAAGAAAATGAAATAAAAACACAGAGATGGCAATGAGAGGAGGCGAGTATTCAGACTGAGGCATGGTGGTGTAGCTCTTAAATATTTATCATGTATCCATTTTATTGTATGAATTTCTGTCACCTTCCATTGCTTCCATCATAATCTAGCAGACTATCTCAGATGAGCAGAATCAGACCTTCTTTCCAAAAACACTGGCTTATGCACTTAATGTCAGGCCTGGACTGATGGTGTTTTGGAGATGGAAGGGATGGCATCTTAGGAGATGATCCTGCTTCTATTTATGGTTGTGACTAAAGAGTACCAATCTGTCCCCTCTTCTGATCCTCTATGGGGCTCCTCTCTTTCTTACATTTAGACACCCTCCAGCTGACCCTTTATGGGTATTTTTCTGAATAGAGTGCATGGCAAACTAAAAATTAAATTAAATGGCATTTTAATCAATCTTCTTAACATTCTCCTCAAATTTAGCCAGAATCTGGAAAGTAAAGATTGCACTCTGGGAGCTCATCTCATATTACATTGGGCTTCTGGCCATTTGTCCAGCACACCTCTTCTAGAGGTATGACTACCACTGTTGCCATATGTGGTAACCATTAGCAAACAGAAACGTATGTTCCCATTTGCTGTCATTCACAAGTACGCTGTGTGTTACAGACGTTGTTCTGAACACTGAAAGCATGAAAAGTAGCACACATGTTAATTCAGATTCTCAGGCTCACAGATTAGAGGTGGAGACTGGAAATGATTAATTATGCCCTACAACAAAGTGGTAAATACCATCAAGAGACACATAGGGTGATGGATAATCCTTACATTTGCCTGTGATGATTGGGAATGTGTATTACCTCTGTGTTTTGAAAGAAGACTCAAAATCTGGCAGAAAAGAGGGACTTTCCACAGAGAAGAATCTAAGCTAAATCAATAGCTCATTGAGACTAATGATGACAGATTTGGGCCACCTACAACGTTAAGAGTTAAAGCTGTGATTCCCAGGGTTCACAATCAAATGTTTATTAATTGTGGGTGATAGGAACTATAGGTGAGGCTGCTTAAGCATCCTTGTCTCATTTTATTTCCCTGTAAAAACAGAATGTCAGAGTAACACTTAACTGTCTCAATGGGGTAAGCAGGTATCACAACCTCCAGCATATACAAAGATCCTGTCTGCAGGCACAGCTGCAGTGGCATGGTGGGCACCATGGAGATGAGAAAGCAGGCCTGGGCTTCACAGCTCCTGTGAGTTAGGACGGTTTGGCAATGAATGTCACACAGAGGTGTGATGAAAGCCTTGGCCATCTGCTCTGAGAGGATAATCCTTGTGTGTTTTCAGTTATAGGATCAAGTGAACAACTATTTCACCATTTGTAAATGAGGTATTTGTGGAAATTCAGACCTCCATTCCAAGCACACAGATACTCTCAGGTGAATTCTCTGTGTTCTGAAAATCCGGTTGGGAAGGAACATGAGGTCAAAGAACTTTAGTACAAACGTGGAGTAGATGAGGTGTCTCGGTCATTTGTCATTTTTTAATCACTGGCACTAACAAGATGCATGCTTTAAGTGATTTGATGGGTAGAGAAATGACTCAGAAGTTAAGAGTGCTTACTGCTCTTCCCGGAGACCTACCTGAGTTCAGTTCCCATCAATAGCATGACAGCTCATAATCATCTGTGTCTCTAGTTCCGAGGGAATCTGATGCCCTCTTATGGCCTTCATAGGCACCAGGCATGCACATGAAGCACAGATATGTATTTAGACACTTATCCATATACATAAAATCCAATAAACCTTAAAAAATAAAGAAAGAGGGGGGATGGAGAGATGGCTCAGTGGTTAAGAGCACCGACTACTCTTCCAGAGGTCCTGAGTTCAATTCCCAGCAATCACATGGTGGCTCACAACCATCTATAATGAGATCTGGTGCCCTCTTCTGGCCTGCAGCGACACATGCAGGCAGAATACTGTATACATAATAAATAAATAAATCTTTAAAAGAAAGAAAGAAAGAAAGAAAGAAAGAAAGAAAGAAAGAAAGAAAGAAAGAAAGAAAGAAAGAAAATGATTCAAGCTAGGTACAAAACACATGCTTCAAAACTGATCACAGCATGGAGAACCTTGACCTAGATACTGACTAAATATATTTCCATTATAGATGCTTTATTAATAATTGTCTCATAATTACTGGATTTATAGAGTAGTTAAAAGAAAAAATAACCCACAAACTGTAATTCTGGATTGTAAAATTTCAGTTGTGTGTGTAATGTATTAAATATTGCATACAATAAAACTTATTTTTACAAAAACTGGGTCATACTTCCCATCTATTTTTACACATTGCTCATATGAACACTCCCCTTATGATGGAGCATTGCACATCTTCAGTTTTAACAGTTGCAGCATTTTTTTTTTATCAGCCAGCTACATCATTTCTCTAGCTCTTGGACATTTACAAAGATTCTTCATTTTTACTGCTGCAAAATAATGTGAAAACCTACAATTGTTTTGTAGCTAGTCTGCACCTAAATCTATTGTTTTGCTCATCCCCATAGGGTAATGAACAGCAAGGTCTCAAGCATTTATAAGCACCACTGGATTTAGTTAAAGCCACTGGTCAGGCATGGCTCAGCCTGACCCTTCCTCGGGAACAGGGACTTCCTACTCTATTCTGAGTAAGTTATGGAAGTAAGCAACTCCTTTCTTTTGATTTGAGACCCAGTCCATGGGAGGGAATTAATTCAAAGTACAGAAACCTGGTCAAAAGCCCACAGCTGGGGAAGTCACAGGTTCTAGAGGGGAACCTACTACTATTGTTTTGCTAAATGGTCATGTTATCAAACTGTCTAAATATTTATGTTCTTTGCATGTCTATAGATAAGTGTTGCCCTCAACCTTGGTCAGAGATGCTTCTTCTGGGCATCTCAGTTAATGAGCAGCAGTTAATGCAAAGGCTCCCAACTGGTCAAAGTGCTGAGAATTGATGTCTGCTCTCAGTCCTAAATGAGACTTCTGCATCACTCCTTTACTCCAACAAGCACAAGGCTCAGGCGACATTCCGAAAAAGGAGTGGAAAGAATGGAAGAACTGGCAGGTAGAAAGGGGTGCTGTGAGATGCTGTCTTCTCCACATGACTTGGCCATCATGCCCATGAACTCACTGCAGGTGCAGTCTCCTGCACAAGATAAAGCCATTAAGACAGGTTAACATGCCAGGAGGCAACACTAATTGGACTCGATGGGTTACAGAGAAGAGGGAGGAAAGAGGACAGAAAGGTGGAAAGTGGGAGATGGGATATATTAAGAGTTTCAGGGGGCAGGGGTGACCTGAGTGAGATAGGGAAGTAGTTGAGGTGGATATGATCATCCTATGTATGTTTGAGATTGTCAAAGAATAAATCAACGTTTACAGACAGATATTATTATCTCACTGCACTGGTTTCTTTTTCGTTCATTGAGACAGGACCTCACCCTGTGACCAGGCCTATCTAAACCTCACTGTGATGGCCCTGCTGGCTTGGAACTTATGGTAATCCTTCTGCCTCAGTTTCCTGTGTACTGAGACTACAGGCCTGAGTCACCATGCCTGGAGTTCCTGAAACTGATTTTTCTAAGTACACACCTGTTTTTGTGTTTAATTTGGTGTAAAACAAACACACACTCTTAACAATGGTGCTGTGAGAATATCCACAAATGCCTTTTAGTTAAACCTGTAATCATTTCTTTAAAATCTCACCTCCTACAAAATTGTACCAGATTTCTCCTACCTGATATTTATGAGCAAGATGCTGGCAGCTGTGTTAGTGGTTTATAGCATGGAAATGTGCCAGCGCTGTCTATAAACAAGAGTGGCAGTCAGGCCTTGCTTCCTTTCAGTTTGCTCTATGGCACATGGTTGGAAGAAGAGAATAGGATCCCTTGACATTTGCCCTAGGAGTAGAGGGGAGATCTCGTAAGACTGTTTTCTTTTGTTTTGTCTGTTTTTAAGCTACAGAAATAGTCTGCAGCTCAAAGAACACTAGTTAGGAAAGCAAGCTGAGTACCCCATTAACTCCCACAGTAACAAGTTCGGGGCAGTGCCCTCAGCTGTTCAATGAAGACCTCCTGAAGATGGAGGTTGCCATGGTGATAAGAGCCGCACACAAGGAGTGGGGCTGAGGTGGCAAGCTTCTGCAGAGATGCAGGGGCAATGTGAAAGTCACCTGGCCTTGGCCATGGATGCTCAGAGCAAACTGGGGTGGTTCAATCTCCAGCTGTGGCCTCGCAGGCTCTGCTCAGCCTGCAGTGCCCTGGGGAGCTAGCCGGAAGAAGGGAGCATATCCTGGCTCCCTGGGGCCTCAGGGGTGCACGAGGACAGGAGATGGAGACTGGAGTCACAGGAAGGATGCAGGCTGAGGCAGTGAAGGTCTTTCTGTCCATATTCCATTTGCATTTTGTCCCAGTTGTTGGGCAAGCAAAGCAGAGGCAGCTTAGTCTGGTGGCTCTGGCTCGTAATCCTTGTACTCTGGAGGCTGAAGCAGGGAGATTGTCCTTAGTTTAAGGTCAGCCTAGCTACAGAGGAAGACCCTCTCACAAAAATCAAAACCCACCAACACTACCAAACAAACAAACAAACAAACAAACAAACAAAACAGTGACAATCCACATAGTCATTCACAGTAATCTAACCTTCAGTGTCCGTGAGGACCATAAATCACCTCTATGTCTTCAGATTCTGGGCTGCAGGGCGGTGCCGAGCAGGCCTGGTAATGTGCACTTTATTAAATTCTGTCTCATCGCTGCTTTGGGCGCTTTGGTT
Organism: Onychomys torridus; assembly: GCF_903995425.1. Classification (NCBI taxonomy): domain Eukaryota; kingdom Metazoa; phylum Chordata; class Mammalia; order Rodentia; family Cricetidae; genus Onychomys; species Onychomys torridus. The sequence goes on from NC_050443.1 coordinate 36,098,234, forward strand.
TCTACGTGATAGATAGGGCGACCCTCCACACCTTTTGTTAGCTTGTGTTTGTGTGTTTGCTATAAGCCAAGATGTTTATTCCAGAACAGGAACTGCTCTGACCTTTGGACTATTGAATACAATGGCATCATAACTATAGTGACGTCATTGACTGTTAAATCTTGGAGGGAGGTGCTTAGACAGAAAAGACCATTAAAACTGTCGTGCGGAATGTTAGTGACATAAAAATGAGACAGGTATTTCTTTAAACTATTTCTTTTATTTTTCTGTGATTATACTATAATTATATCATTATTCCTTCTCATCATCTCCCTCCAACCATCCCATATACTTCCTCTTGCTCTCTTTCAAATTCATGCCCTCTTTCCCCACTAATTGTTGCTATATGTATGTATGTACATATATATACATTTATATATATATATATATATATATATATATATATATATATACATACACACATATATATATTCCTAAAAATATACATATGACCTGCTCAGTTTTACTGCCTTCACACTGGGAACAAAGGTCATTTATAATTCTTGTAGCTCTACAATCTGAGAGCTAAAAACAGACGACACTGGGACCAAGCAGTTCAGCACTGACATCTACAGGTAAAGAAGTCAATAATTTATTCCTCAAGACCTCAAAAACCATGAGGACACAGGCCTGCTCTCTCTCGCTCACTGCAGAACTGGTAAAATACCAGAAAGTGTCCCACAACTCTCAGGGTGTGGTGGCAGATGTTCTATTTCCTGACAGATTCTTAACTTCAAGCCCATTAGGGCCCCTATATCCTCATTTGTAATTTTTCTACTGTAAATACTCCCAACGTGGATGACAATCCATGCTGGTGGTCGGAGTTTAGTGGCAACAATGGTTTCTACTGTCTTTCTACCGAACAAATAGGAAAGATTCAACTAACTCAAAAACATGGGAGACATCAAAATGTAGGAAGGCAAGAAAGGATAGGTTTTGAGTTTTGTTACTTTTATTTTAAGTATGACGTATGTAATTGTAAGTTTTAAAACTTAACCTTTAATAATAGGTATATTTAACAGCTGGGCCACAAAATCTTAAAATATCAAGGACTCGTCCGTGTGACATAACGGCATTTCCTCAATACACCACTGCCTCCAAGATCACCAGTGGCATTCCCTCAACACACCACTGCCTCCAAGGATCACCAATGGCATTCCCTCAACACACCACTGCCTCCAAGATCACCTGGCCATCACTTGGGAACAGCTTTGATGTCTTATCAAATGAGAATGAGCTTGTGGACTTTCCTAACACCTGAAAGCCTAGATAGTGGGGAAAATGAGTGCCTCCTACACTGCATGCCTATGGTAAAATGTATCAATTAAGCATTGTAAACTATTAAAAATAACTAGTGTGATAAAACACTGTAGTTATAGTTATATGGATATTCTCTCTCCCTCTACCCCCTCCATATTTGACACTTCTTACTGTGGTAATGGGAGGTGATATATAGCTTCATGATGAGATGAGAATAGAGTAGGCGGATGATGTTAGCATCCTGACATAGTGTTTCCTGTTACTTAACACTAGCCCTGTTAATCACAGCAGTTGGTCATGACTGAGAAAGTACAGAGCAATGAGTATGTGTTATCTGCAGTGTGGGGACCCTGAGCAGGGTATGATTCACATCCTGGGCAGGATGGAGCAACAGCGTGAGCATTTACAGTGCTACTCAGAAGGATGTACGGTTTTGCACTGGTGTTTATGTCTGGAATTTTCCACCTAGTATTTTCAGACAGCAAAGCAACGAATTAAATCAAGTCAACAAAAATTGCAAAGCACTTAGACTGTGTTGTTGTCTAGATGTTAGTTGGGTTCAAATTGGGATATTAAAGGATTACTGTCAAGTATAGGAAAAAGAGTTTGCAGATGTCATTCAGGATTCTATAACCAAATATATACCAAACGACTGACTTGCAGGCATTTATTTCTCACAGTGCTTTAAATGAAAGACCAGGTACAGGCCAGCCAGTTCACTGTCTCTGAGAGCTGTTTCTGGGGCCCTTATTGTACAAATGTGGCTGGGCAGACAGCTTTCTGGGCATGTCTTTTTAAGTACAATAGGGTTCCGCCCTGGTGAACTGGTTGCTCTCCAGTGGCTCTGCTTCCTGATGCCATACTGGCAACTGTGGTAACCACATTAACAGGGGATGGGAACACACATTCAGGTCACAACACTTAGGATAGCTTTAAACTTCCATTTTTTAACTCAGTAACTTTGAATTTAGGATCTAGGTTCTTTAAGTCTCTCCTCTACAGTGCCCCAGGGATAATTTTCAAAGTGCTATTATTTTATAGTTTATAGTAAGGCTATAAACTAAATAAATATTTTTCATCTGAAAGCTGTGATCTAGATTTAAGCCTGCTATGGATAATAAATAATCTTCCCAACAGAAGTACCCAGACCTCTATGATTTATGAAGTTAAGCTCATCTGCCGCAGACAGCAGGATTTGCTTGGTTGTTAGTATTTCCAGATTAGAGGAACCATGGTGAGTTGCCTGACATATGTACAGGTCTGTGAAAAATTAGTCATTTAATGATTATGTATTGATCATCTGCTATGTGCCAGAAGCTGGGGAGCTTATATCCCTAAGAAGCCACTCAGTACTTAAGGCCAACATTGATCAATGCTATTTCTCTGAGCATTGGAACCAATGGGGGGTGGGAAGCTGGCATTTTTCTGAACTTTTTTTGGCAAGGTGCAGGAGGTGCAGGGTCACTCTAGTCTAGCCTTCACTTCTTTGGCTATAATATCTGTGAATACAACACATGAATATGCTTCTTACCACTAATCAAGTCACTGCTTTGGATCTCCCCCTGTAGTGTTTAGAATGATTAGTAGTTATTTTACTTTGGTGGTTAAGTGTCAAATGTAAAGAAGGTAAATTGCCAGAGAGATTTGGCATGGGTTATCCCAAAAGTCCCTGATCTTTCCTTGTTTGTATATTCTGACCATCTCTGCCAACCATTAAAGTGACCAGAATGTTTCAAGTTCTTCAGAGTGCAGTTGTCAGGGATTCTTCTGGCCCCTGGGTGTCAGTCATCAGGTCCCACCCTTAATCAACTTGTAGTCTAGATATTAATGTTGGAAAAGTAGACCTACTGTGGCTAGAAGTCAAACCCTTTAACTTAGCATGATGGACTGCATCTCCTTCATATCTTTCCTTGTCATCTCTTGTCTTAGAAAAGCAGTCTGGGGTGAAGCAGAAGAAATGAAAATCTTTTTAAGTGATTGTGGCGAGCTCCTCGACCAGAGAGGAAGAACGACCACCATTCGAGGATTCTTCTCAGATCACACTTTATTGGAGTGCCTCTTGATTGAGGGAGAGCGGGAGGTGAGGGGCCCCGAGAACAAAAGGCAGCTGCTTATATAGGGAACCAAGCGAACGGGTCAATCTGTGATTGGATCCTGCCAGAACGCAAGCACGGGGAGCCACGGGATAGGCTGAGGACATAAGGCCAAATTACCATATACGCGCATGCGCAAGCCTCGAGGCACGCAGCCCAGCAAGCACAGCCAAATATGGAGTTGTTTACAGCAAAGCCATCAGGAAGTCAGAGCCATCTTAGAATGGCGGCTCCCTACAAGTGATGCTCACAGTATTGGCTTCACACACATTGCCCAGCTAGAAGTGATGGAGGTCCCAGCAGGGCTCAATAACTTGGCTTTGTGAATAATCAACTCTATGACCATAGAGGCAAGCTTCAAAGAAGTTGAATCTGCATATACCCTATGGTTTTCTGTACTTCTAAAATGATTCCATCTCAAGTACAGAGTATCTTATAGGTTCTGGAAGGCAAAGGCTCTTGATATTAAAACTGAGTATCATTTTGACTAGCAATTTGCCCTTCCAAATTCTTGTCTCAGAGACAACTTTCTAGAAGAATTAAACTTTGAAATTGGCTGGTGCTGAATTTGAATCTTGGCTGACCTACTGAAAGCTATGTTTCCTTGGACATGGAAACTTGGTTTCACTATCCTTAATGGAGAGATGTATCCAAGTAACAGACAAAATTCACTGTTATTATATCTGAAAGTAGTATTCATTGTATCAAGGCATGTTAATGTTGGAAATATTTGCATTGCTAGCACAAATGTCAATACAGTAGGGAAAGCAAAATTTTAGTATTATTATGAAAGCCTCATTGGCATTATGGATTCCCTATGCTCTCAGGCAGCAGAGAGCCTTTTGTGAATCACTACTGTATTAAAGTCAAATCAAGGGAAGGACTACAGGGGCAGGTCAGAAAGGGCAGGCAGTGACTCAGCTCCTATGCCAGGAAAAGTATCTACACAAAGGCAAAACTTAAGGGGAGACCAAAATGACAGAAGGAATCAGTGAAAGTGAAAAGATGGAAGGAAAAAAAGAAATTCAGAGATAGCTGGCTTTCAAACTCAGAAACAGGGGATTCAGAGAGATGATCAGAGTTGTGTAGTTGTGAAAAAGTTAGTAATAGGAGACTTCATCAAGATGAGCCTGGCCCACAAAAAGCAATACTGTATTCCATTCACAGCTTTGGCACACAAATCAGATGTGCATGAGGGGTTGGCTTCCCATATTAGCCCTTCTTAGCTTCCAGATCTGGTTCATGTGGCTGTATTCTTCCTTATGAAGCGAAATCTTCGTGTTTTATCAGCTTTGAGGTGGGTTTTTCTCTAGTGCTCCTAAGTCAAGTCACAAATAACAGAGGACATTATCTTTCTTTTTAAGAAAGCTGTGTAATTTGTTGTACCCTAATATTAACCTCAGCAAACTTACAGCTTAAGCAATGGATCTAGGAAATACTGTCATTTTCTATTTAAAAAAAAAAAGAATATTTTAACACATAACTCTAAAAGTTGACAAGCAGAAAACATAGCTTAATAAATGTAAAGGCATTTGAGATGAAAAAAAAAGTTACTTGAAAGCAATAAAGAAAGTAAGAAACATTTAAGAAAACAGACAGCTGTTCTGTTCCCACTAATTAGGTCACTGTTTTCTATGAGATAATGAGTTCTTCACCAATGTCTCCACACATCAGGTGTTAACCAGTGTGATGGCTATTCTTGGTTGTCAACTTGACTCTATCTGGGTGAACTACAATCCAAAAATGAAAGGCACACTTGTGATCTGGATCTTAAATTGGGAAGGTATACCTTTAATCTGGGCCATACCTTCTGTTGGAAGCCTATTTAAGGACAATGGATGAAAGAAGGTTTTTTTCCCGTTCTTTGTCTGCTTATCAGCACCTTCATTAGAGCCCATTTCTTTGGGATTCCAGCATAGGCAGAAGACACTCTGAGACACCTAGTCTCATGGGGCTGAGCAATTACTAGATTCTTGGACTTTCTACTTACAAGTAGCCATTGTTGGACTACAGTCTGTAAATCATTCCAGTGTGTGTGTGTGTGTGTGTGTGTGTGTGTAAATGGAGAGAGAGAGAGAGAGAGGAGAGAGAGAGAGAGATCATTCATTTCATTGGCTCTGACTCTACAGAACCCTCACTAATATAAGCAGCTACTAGCACACTGCTTGGCATCGAAGTACTATGATATCTAGACCTGTCTAGCACTTTATTCATTCATGCACCACCATTAATTTAATCCATTAGAAACTAAAGCTTGTTCTAGAAGCTGAGCTACATATATTTATGGTAAATTTGCCTATTAAGAAACTCTTACTATGGGAGATGAGTCAAACAAAAAAAAGGAAGCATATTTTGTCTGAACCACATCAAAGTAGGAATTTGGAAGAAGGTAGCAAAGGCACTAAAACTTCTTTGGAGATGGTGTGTGTAGTAGTTTGAATGTAATTGCCTCCCCCATAAGCTCATAGAGAATGGCAGGCTTTGAGCTCTCATATATGATCAAGCCATGCCCAGTAACTCAGACAGACCACTTCATGTTGCCTGAAGGTAAAGATGTACAGTACTCAGCCCCTTCTCCAGTACCATGTCTGCCTGATGCCACCATGCTTCTTGCCATGATGTCAATGGACTAAACCTCTGAAAGTGTAAGCTGCTACCTCAATTAAATGTTGTCCTTTTTAAGAGTTACCCTGTCTCTTCACAGCAATAAAAACCCTAGACAGTGAGTGTGTAAGGTGACTGAAACAAATTCACACTGTCAAATCACAAACTGCACTGAAAGAAATTGGAAGTGACAAAGAAAATTCCCTTTGGGAATTCTGCAACAACTGAAAGACACCAGAACTCAGTCTATACTCAACTCCTCTGGGTTAAAGAGAGGGGAAGGTTCTGAGTATGCGGCCAGCCTAGTATAAAATGGCAGGGTTTGGAGGGAAGTCAAAGGTCACCTGCATTTGTTTAATAATTTTGTCCAAAGGCAAGAAATGAACAAACAAATACCTCCCATCTGTATGAAAGAACATGGCTGTACAACTTCTCAAAGTGGGCTTCTCCTGTCCTGCAGAGATGGGAACCTAAGCTGTTTCCCCAGTGATTAAATCTTAAAGGGGTAGCTTCCAGGTCTTTGAGAACATACTGGGTTGTAAAATGGGTAGAACAGTGAGGAAACATACATATTTCAAAGAAGCAGAGAGAAGTTGTTTAAGGATTGCTGTCAGAAAAGAAAGGGTGGGACTCTTCTTCAGTCGTGGGGTTGAGTGGGTGGAGCCCTAACGCAGAGACACAAAGGAAGCCAACTGTGTCCCAAAGCTGAGGAGAGGAGAGTCTAATGCTATTCCCTTGAGGTCTTCAAGTTATTTTTTCTCTAATATCATTATTCTTCAAATATGCTTATTCAGCAACAATAATATCTTTAGAAATATAACGCTAAAAATAAAAGTGAGCTTATCTATGTTTTCAGATTCCTGACATGTTGCTCTTTGAGATCCAATGACAATAAACCAGTATCCCAGGAATTCTCAGAAATTTCAAAACTATGATTATTTTAAACATACATATAAAAATCTTCATAGTGTTGTTTGGAAAGCTAAAATTCACATTTAAAGGCCCAAACACAATAGGTTTAGCAGAACTCGCAGAGAACTACAGCCTACAGATAGCCAAGCAATGAAAAGCCTAACTTTAATTCCAATCTCCAAGCAAGGTAATGGTTCCTCACGAAATCATGTGTGGACACTGCCCATTTAAGGACTTAACTTTGTCCAGAAAAAAATTTTTAAACCTTGAGAGACTATCCAAAGCATCCAAACTTACAGAAAGCTTGTTATATATGTGAACACACTAGTGAGGATTTTGTCTTTCTTAACTCACCCTTTCTTTCTAATTGTTATACTATGCCACAAGTACATTTGTTTACTCATTTACATGTTTATGTTGTGGGCTTGGATTTACATATGAGAGAGAATGTGCTTAGCTTTTGTTTGTTTTTCTCTAAGATTGGGTGCCCTGTTTTACTACACATTCTAAGTTCACCCATTTTCCTGTAAATTTCGTTATTTTATTTTTTTAAGAGCCAAATAATGTTCCATTTAGTGTATGTACCTGATTTCCATTATCCATTCATCTATTAAGATAAACTTTGAAAACACTCCCTTGTAACACAACTAGTCTTCTCCCATTTTTTAATTTATTTATTTATTTATTTATTTATTTATTTATTTATTCATTCATTCATTCATTCATTCATTCATTTATTTTTGGATGTCTGTGGTATCTGCCACTTGTCAGAGTCTTGTCTGGAGAAATCTCTAGAATGTGGTGGCCCACACCTTTAATCCCAGCACTGGGGAGGCAGATTTGAACAGACCCTGTGAGTTTAAGGCCAGCCTGGTTTACATAGTGAGAGACCTTATCTATGGGGACATCTCTAGGGGAACTTTTTTCCTACATCAAGGCTAGTTGTCATTTCGACATAATTTGAGTGTAACCAGTCCTGTCTTCTATGGAGAAATCACCTAGCATGAATCTATCACAGACTTGAAGCTAAGGTAGCAAAATGTTTCTGAAAAAGCATTAACTCCCATACCTTTTCTTTTAGGGTATAAAGTCCTCGTACCTCCCTCCACCCTGTGCACTACATTTTGCACACATCTGCAGGACACATTTGTTTGTTTTACATTCATGTTAGCCTGTCTTCTCTGTCAGTTCAGCAACTGAGTCTATTAGCTTCATCACATTTTGGAATTGTCTTTTCTTTTTTCCCTTTTTTCTAGTGTTTCACTGGCATGTATGCATGTGCACTACATGTGTGCCTGATGCCTGTAGAGGCCAGAAGGTTTTGGATCCCCTAAGACTGGAGAAACAAACACTTGTGAGCCCCCAGGTGAGAACTGGAATCAAGCCCAGCTCCTGTAGGAGAACAGCCAGTATTCTTAACCACTGAGCCATCTCTCCAGCCCTGAGTTTCATTTTCTTAAATAAAATATTTTAATGACTGAACAAATAAGCATTGCATCCATTCTTGTTTCTGCATAAGCCAATGCCATCCAATATCTGACAGAAAATTATTTTTAGCAAAAGAAGTGCCCAAGATCTCACCACTCTACTGCTATATACTGCCAGTAACATCAACATTCCCTCGATGTTAAAATGATCACTGCCACCCTACTTGAACACTTAGAATGCATGCCTGACAGAAGATTCATTTCCTCTGTGTGCTAAATGTAAAATGAGTTCTGCTCAAACACTCTTGATCAGGTTTACAGGGCCCCCTCTGCCTTCGATGCTCCATCCTAGTTACAACAGGACTGGGTTCCCTTTGAGGGGCTGGCTATTTTTGCTCATTGTGAATACAGCAAATCTTCATGATGCCACCATATTCAGTGGGAGATCTCGTTAGTAACGTTAGTCCTGCTCGGTTTTGCTGAAATAGTCTCCCTGTCTCATCAGCGGTGCATGCTGCTCACCAGGCATTTTTATTTTTTAAGATATGTCAAGGAGAACATGATCTGAAAGGAGAAAAAAAATCACAGGTTTCTCATTCTAAATATTCATAAGAACTCAGGGTTTAGCAACTTCTTAATTAAGTGAAAAGGACAGGAAATCCTCTGTTCCTCTCTGCACCTTCTTTGGTGCTTCAGGAGCAGTTGGAGATGAAATGTTCCAGCATTTGGAAATCAATATGCTACTGTCTAAGGGCGTGACTGTGGGTGAGTGATGGACAGCACATCCTTATTCCTGGAGTTAATGGATGGAAGCTTTGGTTTAAACTATTCGGAACTTTGATTTCATATAAATAATTGAGCAATTTTTATGAGACAGAGAATTAGAACAGTGCAGTCTAGCCAGTGAGCACCTTTTTACAGTGATAAACATCACATAGCATGGGAGACGTGGTTATCACTTCTTTCATCTGGGTTCTGTTGAACAGAAGGTGCAAACCCCTCTGCATCTTTCTGGGTTCCTTGCTGTCCCAAGTTCATGCTTTATCTTATATTTATCAAGAGATCCTCTAAGTGTTGTTGATCTATATCAAGGTAGTGTCATGAAAACTCACTGCAAGGGCAAATGTAAACCATTTATACACTCACAGATGAAAGGAAATGGTCATTTGGCATGTTCGTTTATTTGTTGATTAACTATTTACCAAAAACCCACAGTATTCTAGATGCTCTTTTTCAGAGACTTATGTTAATCTCCTCAGTGCATATCTAACACAGAAAGAAATGCACATGGTTGGTCATCATCTCTTAGCTATTCGATGTAGAACATTTCTCAGAAAAGCCTTGCATGTCTGAATGTATTTATATGTGCTTTGTGAGATGTCAGTGATAGTTAAGAACTTGGCTGGGAATTTTTGGTTATGGGTCAATAACATAGGAAAAGGGTTTAGGACAGAAGATACAGCCTCTACAATGACAGACAGACATTGGAGAACATGGCCTATTTGAGCAAGGTCTAGAAGATTAATCTAGCTGAAGTTTAAGCTTCATTAAAAAAAGAATGTGAGGCTTGTACCACCATGACTATTCTGTAAGCCGTGTAAAGCAGTGTATAGACCATCAGAGAACTTTAAACAAGGGAACATTCTGATGTTATCATCATGATGGCCATGATCATCATCATCATCATGCTCAATTTCATCATTATTGTCATCATCATTATCATCATTCTCATTCTGATCATCTTAATTTTCACCATCATCATCCTCATCACCATTAATCTCATCACTATCATCATTATGATCAACACCACCTTCATCAGCATCATCATCATCATCTTATCATCACCTCCCATCACTGCCACCTGAAACCTGAACTATCATTCATGTCTTACATACTAATCTATGCTACTGTTGAAGTAGCCCATGTACCTATGCCTACTGAGAGTTTGGAGTCAATGCTTTCTGGGTGTGAATATTAGGTTATTCCATTCCTCACTCCAAAATTGACATTGATTAGTGTATTGATTTTTCATAACCTTTTTCGTAATTCATGTCTTCTTGGAATCTCAGAATTCAATCCTATTGGAAAATTGTGTCTTTAGTTGTCATTGTGAAGAAGAGTTCAGAACCCAATTAATGTCCATTATTAGAGGAGAAAACAGATCCAGGAGGAAGATGGCCACAAGAAGTGGGAAGCAGAATTTCAACAGTCCAAGGAACGCTGAGAATTTAGGAATTACTATCTAGAAAATAGGAAAAGAAGATTATTCTCTAGAAACTTCAGAGATATCATGGCTTCACTTGTATCTTGACTATGCAATTCTAGCCACTAGAGCTTAACTCTAGAATTCTAGTCTTGGAGTCATGAGAGAAATAGTCTCATTACTTGTAACTATGTAGTTTGTAATAATTCGTTATAGCAAATGTAGAAAACAATGCAGTTGCTCATGGTCTTCCTCAAACTCCCAAACACAGCATGTAGTGCAGTCTTATTCACTAGTCAAATTCTATCTCTGTGTGGTTAGGCGTTTCTCCTTCATTGAGGCTGTTATTCAGCTCAGTCTGTACTTCCTATTTTCCAGTGAATGAAACTCCATCTATCCTTCCCAGCTCTCCTCAGCACTGAATCCTTCCCAGCTCTCCTCAGCACCGCATCCTCCTGGTCAGTTATTTGTTCACCTGTCAGTCTTCTGTAGAATGTTGGGATTATTTCTGTCTTGTGTCTCTGCTCTGTGTTGTGTTGTTTAAATGCCTATTTCTTTTACCAAACTGCAAGCTTCCTTAAATAGGGATCTGTGTCCTTGAGGCTCTTCATCTCTGTGTTGGCAGTAAGCACACCAGACCCCAAACCATGTTTATAAAGTAAACTAATTAGTGAAAGGCACAATGAATTTGGTCCATACTTTCAGCTTGGTGAGCAAGCAGATGTCTCTTTTTCCAAATCAATGACAGGAAATGTAGAAAGCCCACCTTTCATGATGTTATCACGGTTCTCATTTTATTTCTTAATAAATTGCAGCTCTGGGAATAAAATTTTAAAAGGCTGTCAAAACTAGACCATTTTCCTGAGAGTGTACTTGCTAGATCAGAGTCATGACAGAACTGGGTCATGAGAAAGAAAAGGAGGTAGGGAACTTTAAGATAAATATATTTGCAAGGTGTGGGCACAGCTGGGAAGCCTGGAAAGGGAAGCTAGTCAAATGAAGAAGGTATTTGATTCAGTGGAGCTGGAGTTACAGGCTGTTGTGAGCCACTGACATGGGTTCTGGGAACCGAACGCAGGTCCTCTGAGACAGCAGCGCATGCTCCTAACTACTGAGTCATCTCCTCGGGCCCCAGTCAGATGTTTTAAAACCCTATTTTCATGTGAGATGCAGACCACAATTCCATACCAACACCTACTCTCTCCTGTTTGACAGATAGACCTTCAAAGTGCAGAAATTTTGTTTGTTGGGGAAGGGGGGCTAGTGGGTTTCAAGGTTCAAGTCCTAGTTGGAGCTTCTATCACATACCGTGTTCCCCCAGAGAAGCCCTTGGTTACAGCAGCCATACTTCAAGTTCTTCCTTATTCCCTGTTTAGCCCAACACCCTGCCTTTTTCTGTGGGGAGCTGCTCTCAGCCTGGCCCCTCGATGCTATGAGTCTGCAGAGGCCGAGGGCACTCTGCTCGGCTGGGCAGCACATCCTCTTGTATCAATCTGCTCTGCAGACTGCAGCAGAGCAGCAGCCGGCCTTAGGGCCTTCGGAGGGGGATTTTCGGCTGAGAAGAAAAGAGGTTTGTCTGCTCCAGCCATTATATCTGATGCCCTCAAGGCAATAGTTAGCATTTTGTACTCCCCACCTGTGCCTGCCTACCAGCCTACTCCCTGGTGCACGACACGAAATTATTCACACGCCAGTGTTCAGCCCAATACCCAGATCTTTTAAATTATTTATGCTTTAATCACATTTCATTACTTCTTAACTAAAAATCTCATTTTGCTAGGGTAAAGAACCCAATGCAATCTGAGTACTTCCTGGAGCCCTGGAAAAGCTTCATTCAGCAGCCATATTTTAAGGAAGCTACAGAATTAGGACCTGTCTGCAATTTACGTAATAAGATGTCATCTGGTGATTTATGCTGCAATGAAGCCCAGAGGTCAAGTGGAGGGCTGACACACAAGGTAACCTTAAGAAACACATCTGAAGATTCTCTCAATTAAGAATGCATGGTGCTCCGGCTGTTTGTGTTTGCAGAAATTGGAGCTTTCGTTCCCCTTCTCTGATATCATGCTTAAATCCAAAGGCTGGGTGATGAGTCCCTCTCTACGGCAGAGACATCACTCTCAACTGTGATTTTGTGAAGGAGGAGGGTTCTGGCAGCGCACCCGCACCTTCCCAGTAAATTCCTCCAAACCCGTCTTCCATGGCTTAAGAGTAAGCATGGCAACCAGGTGATTTTCCTTTTATTTCAGGCTGGAATCAATCTCTCTCCCCGACCCCCACTTTCTCTCCCCAACATTTCTCCAAGGAAAGCAAATTCAATACATCCTTGGAATTCTTCCTGAAGGTATTTAGCAAGGAAATGGGATCAGCTGTAGAGACCCCAGGAGCTATGGTCCCAAAGATATCTCTGAGAGGTTTTTGTTTGTTTGTTTGTTTGTTTGTTTGTTTTTCCCATTGAAAACAAAAGACACTGAATCCAGCTTTTTTTCTTGGAATTTTATTTTATTTATTTATTTTATTTTAGTGTGTGTGTGTGTGTGTGTGTGTGTGTGTGTGTGTGTGTGTGTGATTTCTTTATATTAATTCTCTGTGAGCATAGTTGGGTTTTTAACTTGTTTATTTATTTGCGTATTTTTTGCCTTTTATTAGGCCTTTTATTATCCATCTGCCTCTCCATTTATCTATCAACTTGATGTGTGTGTGTCCTACCTCTGGTGCACTAGCTATAATTTTTTAAAAAATTATTTTATGTGTGAGTGTGAGTGGATATATGTGCAAAGCCATATGGGTGTTAGGGACTGAATCCACCTTCTTTGCAAGGTATGATTAACCACAGAGTCATCCTTACACCTCCTATACTTTTAATTTAAATTAACTTGGTGGACAGGGTATCTCACTAACTTAGAGCTCACTTTCCTAGACTAGGCTCCCTGCTCAGCAAGTCCCATTAATCTGCCTCTCCAGAACTGGGTTTACAAACACATGTTGTCAAGACTTGCTTTTAGACTTGGGTCCTCATGCTATGGAGCAAATACTTTATTGACCAAGCTGTTCCTCGGCCCCTTCACTAACTCCTTTGAAAACTTATGTAAGAAGTGTGGTAAATAGCAAATATTAGAAGCGTTTGTGAAGGTTCTTTATCTTGCCAAAGCCAAGAGACACCTTCCATGCCTGCTGCTAATTGCCTGTCCCACTGAATATGACCTTGTAGTAGACCTTTGTATAACTGTTTTGTAAACTGCATAAATAGGACAAAAAAAACCCCACTTGTTTCCCTAATTGCTTTTGGAATAGTGTAGTGTTTGACATGCTAGTAAGTACTCTGTAAATAGATACGAGGAAAAGCTTCCCATAAGATCCCTTTCTTGAATATTTCACTTTCTTTTTTTTTAACGAACTTTTTTTTTTGAGCTGAGGGTTGAGCGCTCCACCACTGAGCTAAATCCCCAACCCTCAGTTTCTTATGAACATTTCAAAGCCTTGAAAGTTTCCCCAGCATAGAAACCTGTCCCTATCTGTAGTCTTTACACTGAACTCACCTTCAAACAGGTCAGGATGTGCTAGACCATGGGGCAACAACCATTACAGCCAACCCCACATCTCCCTCTCTTCTTTGTGTTTACTGTGGTCTCATGAGAGTAAAGAGACATTTGCTTCACAGCCATTCAGGAATAACGTGCTGACAGAGTACACATCATCATGAAAACTGCAGGTGACTTTTCTAGAAAGAAAGCAATATGTATAATCCATGGTGGTTTTCATTTGGACTCTGAGCTCCCTGATCAGAATTAGTCCAAAGAGCCCAGTGGAAGTGGCCTGTAAAACAGGAGCCAGGAAGCACCCAAAGGAAGGAAGACAGCACTCCACAGAACTGACTGCTGGGATTCTTTTTTTAAACACATTTATTGTTGTAAAACTTTTTTAAAATTTTATTAGCATTTTTTCATTTATTTTACATACCAATCAGTTTCCCCCTCCTTTCCTCCCATTCCCCCTACCCATGACTCCCACTATCCTCCTCCCCATCCACTCCTCCTCCATATCCATTAAGAAAGGGGCAGGCCTCCCAAGGGCTTAAACAAAGTTAGGCATATCAAGTTGAGGAAGGACCCAGCTCTTCGCCCTGCAGAAAGGCTGGGCAAGGTAATCCAGCATTTCCAAAAGCCAGCTAAGCACCAGGGACAGGTCCTAACCTCACTGCTAGGAGCCCCACAAAACAGACCAGCGCTATACAACTGTCACACACATGCAGAGGGCCTAGATTGGTCCCATGCAGGCTCCCTAACTGTTGGGTTCTTGAACCTCCCTTATAGAGTCCTCCACTGAAAAAAGCCCTCAGTAGGCCATTCTTAGAAATCTTCCAGCACTGAAAGCTTTCAAGTCTATGCTCTAAGTATAAGAAACATCTCCCTATGTTCATGTAAATAAAGCAAACACATTGTTGTTATTGTTCATATTCTTGTTTTAAATTACGGGGAGTCTATATATATAACATAAATTATAACATCTCTTTTTATAAGCTTAGAGCTTTACCAGATGAACCCTGCAATTGGTTTCAGGAACTTACCTTGACACCTATCATTAAACAGATCATGTGGTTTTTGAGTCCAGGTCAAGTCCCTCAGATCAAGAGGGAAAAAAAGGAGGTTTTCTTGCAACTAAAGCCTATTGAAAACCAGGGTGCATTTAAGGAAAACCTGTGCACCAGTGTCCTATCACCCCCTTTCTCCCCACATTCTAGAGCAGTGGTTCTCAACCCTCCTAATACTAAGACGCTTTAACACAGTTCCTCATGGTGTGGTGACCCCCCAACCATAAACTGATTTTGTCGCTACTTCACAATTGTAATTTGACTGCTGCTATGAATCATAATGTAAATATCTGATAGGCAGGATATATGACATGCAACCCCCCAAAGGGGTCATGACTACAGGTTGAGAAGGCTGTTCTGGTGTCTGATAGATTTCCACAGTCACAGAGAAAGTACTCACTCAAGAGAAGTAAAATAGATGTGTGTTCTTATGAAAACTGACGTTCTCTCCATTTTGTATTTTTAATTAATCTGAAGCCCATTCTTTATGAAAATGAAAACTGTCTCAGGTGCTGGGCATACAGAGATAGCGCTCTCCCAATGTCTCTCATCCCCAGCATCTGTTGCTATGACCTGTATGAATTACCATGAAGTCTGTGTCTTATGAAAATCTTAAGCCACAGTCTTGTAGAAATGAGAGGCTAGTCTTTAGTGTGGTGTAATTTTCTGCCTTGTTCAGAGCTACAATATATAATATTTGGGCCAGGCGCTGAGTTGTCTTCAATAAGAGAAATTTCTATCTGTCTGCAGTTCACTCTGACCAATTGCCTGGGAAGGACCTCAGTGGCTGGGGTGATATTTAATTTGTCACAGAACAGCCTGAGGCTGTGATAAATTCATAACCTTCTACCTACCTCCCCTTAATACACATGTGACTTGCTGATGTGTTTATAAAGCATTACGGGAACAGAGGCTGGTGTATAAATATTGTGTAATGCAGAATGGAGCGGAGCAGAGCAGTAGGCATAGGCATGGTGCCTGTATGGCTAATGGGCCAGGAATCTGACTTAAATACACATTACACCCTGAGACATTAATCAGTTCCTGGAGCTGGGTGAACACAAGGCTTGTCCTTCAGGGATACAGATGCATATTTTAAAGGAAAAAAATATAATAAGGGATGCATAGCTCTTACTGACCTTGGTGCTCTTAACAGCAGCAAGCCCTTTTGTCTCAGGGTTGAATGAAAAGCATTCACAAGAAGATACAATAGATTCTGCCTGATTTCTTTTTCAAAGAGTGAATACAGTGGTTTTTCATCCTCATGAAACATCAAATTGTTTGACAACTTATTGATTCCCAGATATTCTGCCCTTGAACTCATCATAAAACCCCCTCTTGTATATAAAAATCTCTCCGAGGCTGAGTACATCATGAAAAATTAATGAATGTGGAAGTGCAAAAAGACAGAATCCTTTTTTCCCTCTTCTCTTGGTGCATGCCTGTCACATCAAACACCAATGTTTTTTCTTTCTTTACTTAGAGCTGCAAGAGACAGGTTGTTTTGTTTTCCATTTTGATTAAAACTCATCTGAAGTCCTTCAAGATCCCAAGCCCACGTGCCCAGCACCATCAACGTGCTTTGACCCGCTCAGCACCATCAACGTGCTTTCCCTCAGTGTGCTCAGCCTCCCAAGGGAAAGCACCCTCTGCAGTTCACAGATGTGACATCGAATTCAGCTTTAGATTTCAGTTAAAAGGCAGCTGGATTGGGATGGAAAAATGACACTTCCATGTGTAAGTCAGGGCTTTTGGGGCCTGTGACAGCTGCTCTAAATGTCACCAAGTTACCTAACTAAACCAAGAATGATCTGCCTATAAAATGATTAGTTAGACTTAGTAATCTAACAAACTCTGTGGGAGAACTGTCTCAGTAGGTGGAAATACATCACTCACACAAGGTTCTAAAGGAGAACCTACCACATGACAGCTACAGAGTTCAGATCTTCAGAACTGCGCTGTAGAGTCCCTGGGCCCAGGTCCAATTTAGTGTTTGGGGAGTCCTGGTGTAGAGTTGGGGCTTCCTTGAGAGCTAGAGGCTTGCTCAACAAGAGCAGAGCTTACTTAGAAACTTCTCGGTGTCACCTTTCCAACCCTAGGCAGGGAATGAGTGGATAGCTAAACAGTCCTCTTGCGCAGGCTAAGGCTCATGTATACTCAGCTGAGCTGTTGCTGTCTTTTATTGTTTTTCTTTCCTTCTTTCAGTCTGGGCTGCAACCCAGAGCCTCATGATGCCAGACAAGCTACTCTGACAACCGAACACCAGCTCCAGCCCCGGCCCCAGCACCGGCCCAGCACCGGCCCAGCACCGGCCCCTAGCCTTTGAAGCAGTCTCTCTACTTTGCTCTTGCAGGTCTAGTCCTGGCCCTATGAAAACCTGTTTCAATTCAGTGTGGGCGTGATTGAATGGCCACAGCTACCCTGTCCTTCAGTGCAGACATTAGTTATCCTGGCTCAATTTTTGTCAGTTAAATGTAATGTTGGGGTGTCTACCTGCCAATCCCTGATTTTGTATTTTGTTTAGATCTGAGAGTGATCACAAAAGTATCATTTATTAAGCACATTTAAAGATCTCAATACCATGACCCAGCATTTGTACATTTGTTCATTGTTTAAGCTCTATATTAATCTTTCATTTCAGTGTGTTTATTGGGATAATGGGTCAACAATATAGTTAAGAATAATAGTAATTGTGTTGGCACTGGTAGTATACTAAGAGCTTGGCTTGATTTATCTCAGCTAATCCACATTGCAATGGTCTCATGAGCAAGTGCATTGTCTTTAGCCCTCAGATGCACAGATGGAATCTTGAGTTTGGTACCTTTGAAGTAGAATATGTCTCTGTGTCAACAAATGAACACAAATAATCTTCTGTCCACAGCAGCAAAGGATGATGGGATGACAAAGTTCTGAGCTCTTCTTCCAATGTCTTCCTTCCCTTCCAAAGACTTCTTCTGAGTCTCCTGCAGACTTAGCTAGTAGCCCTCTTGGTAATGACAACACCAGTGGACAGGAGTCCAGCTATTCTTGCTCTGATATGAAGAGCAATTCCAAGCTGTTGGACACAGTTGACTCCATTATTCTCCCCAACACAAAGAGCATTTCACCTTTATTATTCTTCATCCTTTTAATCTTCCAGTACAGCCACAAACCATAATTAACATTGCTGTAAGAAAATGCATGAGGCTGATTAATTTATTATTATTATAATAATTTATTTGTTTTTTTTACATTTATAGAGTCTGGGAATTGCCAAGATCAAAGTGCTGTCATGTCCAGATTCAGGTGCAGGTTCAATTTCTCTGCTGTGAAAATGATGTCCTGGAACATATCACCCAGACAGAGTGAACTCACTGTCCTCACTTGGCAGGAGTAGAAGAGCATGAATCCCCTACCTGAAGCCCTTTTTATAAGGATTCCACCCTCAGGACGTAATCACCTTTGAATCCCTACCTTTAGTATTGTTACCCCATTGGCCATTTCTTTTCATCCTATAAGTCTGGGGTACACACTGGGATACAGGCAGACTCACCTCTCTGTCTTCGTGTATCCCTCTCCTGCTCTTCCTCTCTCCGGTCACATCATCCTCCCTGTCTCCATTTTTTCCCA
Source organism: Onychomys torridus (assembly GCF_903995425.1). Lineage (NCBI taxonomy): Eukaryota > Metazoa > Chordata > Mammalia > Rodentia > Cricetidae > Onychomys > Onychomys torridus. Next base: position 36,116,972 of record NC_050443.1, read on the forward strand.
CCCTTTTCCCTCTTCCTCTGTTTAATTAATGTCTTTCTAATGTTTCACTTGCCTGTTACTAAAGCCTTGCTGGCGCCATCATCTGTTACCTCCCGTTTCTTGGCCACTTCAACAACTGCAGTTTTATCCCCTTTGTAAATCAACTCAAGCCACTGTGGACAGAAGAGACAGTGTAACTTAACCATCTGTGGAAGTCCCCCACTCTCTGTACACTCAGGGGGTAACTGGAAACAAATCTTAGGGTACAAATAATAGTAAGGTGAAAAAGATACCAAGATACTGTCACATCAAACTCCTGGGATCTCCTAGAATCTTCAACTACACTGGCTAAGTGACTATGCTTCATCATTATTTTCCACCTTCTAAGACTTATTCCTCTAAGATTTATATTGTTTGGCAATAAAACTGAACATATAGAGCAAAATATTACAGGATTGAATTATTTGGTTCCAGTGATCATAACTCATACACAGTAAATTATTATAATTATAATAACATGTGATATCATAATATGTATTATAAGATATAAATATTTATAAAATAACTATTATAAAGTAAATATAAAAATAAAACAATTATAAAAATAAATTCTTATTTCACTTTTTCAAAATTTATATTTTCAACATAATATACATTTCAACTAACCAGACAATTGCTAAATATTGTAGGAATAGATTATCAATTTCAATGAAAAATTTAAAGAACTGTATAAAGAAAATAATGTTTTATTTTAATGATTCAAATTATCTTGTCCTTAATTTCAACCTAGCTAGCTGCTTTGTAAACACATACACTATGGGAGGTGCTTAAACTTTCTGACCCTAGTTTTCTCTCTAGCAAATGGAGGTATAGTTATTCTTGACCTTACCCAGTTATGACTCAAATTAAACCAGAATAGTTCTCATCTCTTATTTTCAAGATAGAACAAGTGTCGTGGTTTAAAATGGGTCCACAAATTCAGATGTGATCCTCCTTTCCTAAAGATGCAGGTCTCTGTTCTCTGGTCTCTGTGAGTTCAATCTGAATGCATGGATCACAGAGGCTGTATGTCTAGCACCTTCTCTAGAAGAAGCCATCTGCATGTTGCTAGTTCCTAAGGCACTTGAGAGGATACACTAGGTAAGGAATGGGAGTGTGCCATGAACTCGAATCCTCCTGTCAACAGCCACACCAATGAGCTGGCAAAGGGTCCTCCAGACACCAGATGGCTTAAGTGGCTAACGTGGTGAGTGTGGCTTTGTGAGAAACTGAGCCTGAGCTACTAAGATGGCTGCTTTTAGACTCCTAACACTCAGTAACTGAGATAAGAACCTATTGTTTTAAGTGTGGGCTTCACTGGTTATAAAGTAGATGGTAGCTGATACCATTATTCTCCAGTCTTAATGGTCATCACTGGCCCTAACAATTAGTGGTTACAGCAATGTTTTAGGCACTTGGGCATATTTGTTTTACAATCAAGGCTAGCTATTTTATGTTAATACTTAACTGAATTTTGAAATAATTTCTAAGTTCAAAACCAATTATACAGTCTCACTTTACCTAAAAATAGTTTGGTAACTATATATTCCAGTGAAGAGATAGAATTGGAGAGTTCATTGAATATATTTCAATATAGGCTTAAACAAGAAGACCTAAAGAAAAAGTGGTTCCCAGGAGAATGTAAGGCACAGCCAAGTATCAGCTGCTCAGGGGAGACACCACAGAACAACTGAGGAGACTGAGGATAGTGCTCCTTGGTCTTCACTGATGTTCACAGAGAAAGAGTGTGCTCTCCATCATCCCAGCACTCTCCAGGCACCATCAGACCATTCATTCCCTTTGATAAGATGGGAACATCCAGGCTCAGCATGCAAGTGGTTCCCTAGGATGATGTGGAATTAAGAAAGTAGAATGTACTGTATGTTTCCCACAAAAGAAAACACATGATCAATGTCATGGTTAAAAATGCACCAAAATCTTTTGTCTGTCATGGAGATGAATAGTTCTAGTTTCACCTCTGTGTGCATATACCATATAGCACATGACACATGCATCATACAACCACACACACACACACACACACACACACACACACACACACACACACACACAGGACAACATACCATGTAGCACACACCCCCATAAGGAACACCACACATATACACATACCACACACACACACACACTCACACCACACACATACACATCACACACATACATAATATACTTCATAGCACATACCACACACACACACACACACACACACACACACACACACACACACACACACACACACACCTCAAACTACATAGCACACACAGAATCACAGCTCAAGACCATGTATCAGATCACAGGGACATCCTTCCGAAAGATATGCGGAAGGTGTTGGCAGAACAGGAAAGACTGGTGAGCCTGTGTGTGAGCCAGCACAGCTTGGGATAAGGGCAGACAAGGGCATCACACCCACCCACTGCCACCCAGCCAGCTGTCCCTCCGCTGTGGAGTGCTGCAAAGATTTAAGTGAGCTGATCGGACTGTATGCAGGAAAGGCATGATAAATAATTGAAGTTGTCCACAGGTTTCTGGCATTCATTAAAGCTAGTTCAGACTTATTGCATGGTATCATCAATAAAGGAACATTTTCCAATGACTTGGGGGTAAATGGACAGATCCATCTGGTGTGTTTGTATTTAGTGTCTCCACACCTTTCCAGTAGCACAGACATTTTTGTTTATTTTCCATACTAAGGCATTCAAATTATCCCTTTCTCCTCTGGCATAAGGCTTGACATACCCTGCTTTACTGAACAGCCATTCCAGCCACAAGTCACTTAAACAAAGAGGATCGTATGAAAATATTATTTCTTTGCAAATCGATTCTTGATTATTGTGACATTCCAACTCTTGCCCCTTACTGCAGACTGGACTCCCAGAGCTAGGCCTGGTGCTTGGATGTGGATCTCTATATCGGCTTCCATCAGTTACTGGATAAAGGCTCTATGATGACAGTTAGGGTATTCACCAATCTGATTACCAGGGTACGCCAGTTCAGGCATCCTCACTAATATTGCTAGTAGTCTGGGACCATCCTTGTGGATTCCTGGGAATTTCCCTAGCACCAGGGTTCTCCCTGTCACCATGTCTCCCTCTATCAAGATATCTCTTTCCTTGCTCTTCCACTCTGTTCCTCCGTCAGCTCTACCATCCCATTCCTTCATCTTCTCATCCCCCATCCCCTACCCTCTATTATCCACCCCACCCCACCCCACATCTCCAGTTTACTCATCAGGATCTCCTCTGTTTCCCCTCCTCAAGGTGATCTGTACATCCCTCTTAGGATCCTCCTTATTTCCTAGCTTCTCTGGAACTTTGAGTTGTAGTCTGCTTATCCTTTACTTTACACCTAGTATCAACTTATGAGTGAATACATACCGTGTTTGTCCTTCTGAGTCTGGGTTACCTCACTCAGGATGATACTTTCTAGTTCCATCCATTTGCCTATAAATTTCATGATATCATTTTTTTTTTACTGCTGAGTAGTACTCCATTGTGTAAATGTGCCACATTTTCTTAATCCATTCTTCATTTGACAGGCATCTAGATTGTTTCCAGATTCTGGCTATTACAAATAGTGTTGCTATGAACATAGTTGAGCAAGTGAGTGTCCTTGTGGTATACCTGAGCATATATGTCCAAGAGTGGTATCATTGGGTCTTGAGGTAGATTGATTCACAATATTCTGAGAAACCACCATACTGATTTCCAAAGTGGCTGTACAAGTTTGCACTCCCACCAACAGTGGGGGAATGTTCTCTTTGCTCTCCATCCTCTCCAACATAAGCTGTCATCAGTGGTTTTGATCTCAGCCATTCTGACAGGTGTCATTTTGATTTGCATTTCCCTGATGACTAAGGATGATAAGCAATTCCTTAAATGTCTTTTGGCCATTTGAGATTCTTCTGTTGAGAATTCTCTGTTTAGCTCTGTAGCCCATTTTTTAATTGGATTGTTCAGTATTTTGAAGTCTAGCTTCTTGAGTTCTTTATATATTTTGGAGATCAGCCCTCTGTCAGATGTGGAGCTGGTAAAGATCTTTTCCCATTCTGTAGGGTGTTGTTTTGTCTTATTTACTGTGTCCTTTGCCTTACAGAACTTTCTCATTTTCAGAAGGTCCATTTATTAATTGTTGCTCTCAGTGTCTGTTCTGCTGGTGTTATATTTAGGAAGTGATCTCCTGTGCCAATGCTTTATACGCTACTTTCTCCTTTCTCCTCTATCAGGTTCAGTGTAGATGGATTTAAAGTCTTTAAAAGATCTACTTGGATTTGGGTTTTGTGCATGGTGATAGACATGGTTCTACTTGCAATTTTCTACATGTTGACACCCATTTATGCCAGCACCATTTGTTGAAGATGCTTTCTTTTTTTTCATTGTACAGTTTTGGCTTCTTTGTCAAAAATCAGATGTTCATAGGTGTGTGGATTAATGTCAGGATCTTCAATTCAATTCCTTTGGTCCACATATCAGTGTTTATGCTAATACCAAGGTTTTTTTTTTTATTACTGTAACTTTAAAGTAGAGCTTGAAGTCAGGGATAGTGATGCCTCCAGAAGTTGCTTTATTGTAAAGAATTGCTTTAGATACCCTAGGTTTTCTGTTTTCCATATGAAGTTGAATATTGTTCTTTCAAGGTCTGTGAAGAATTGTGTTGGGATTTTTTGGTGAATTGCTTTGAATCTGTAGATTGCTTTTGGTAAGATTGCCATTTTTTATTATGTAAGTTCTACCTATCCATGAGCATGGGAGATCTTTCCATTTTCTGACATCTTCTTCATTTTCTTTCTTCAGTGACTTAAAGTTCTTGTCATATAGGCCTTTCGTTTGTATGGTTGGAGTTACCCAAAGTATTTTATATCATTTGTGGCCATTGTAAAAGGTGACGTTTCTCTGACTTCTCTCATGGCTCCTTAATCATTTTTATATAGGAGAGCCACTGATTTCTTTTAGTTAATATTCTATTCTGCCATATTACTTAAGGTGTTTATCAGCTGTAGGAGTTCCTTAGTAGAATTTTTTGGGTCACTTTTGCAGAATATCATTATCATCTGAAAAGAGTGAAAGTTTGACTTCTTCCTTTCCAATTTGTACCCCTCCGATCTCCTTTTGTTGTCTTATTGCTCTAGCTAGAACTTGGAGTACTATATTGAACAAATATGGGGAGAATGGGCAGCCTTGTCTTGTTCCTGATTTTAGAGGAATCGTTTTGAGTTTCTCTCCATTTACTTTGATGTTGGCTGTCAGCTTGCTTTAAATTGCCTTTATTATGTTTAGGTATGTTCCCTGTATTCCTGATCGCTCCAAGACCTTTATCATGAAGGGGTGTTGGATTTTGTCAAAGTCTTTTTCAGCATCTAATGAAATGATCATCTGGTTTTTTTCTTTCAGTTTGTTTATATGGTGGAGTACATTGACAGATTTTCATATGTTGAGCCATCCCTGCATCTCTGGGATGAAGCCTGCTTGATCATGATGGATGATTTTTTTTTTTTTTTGATATGTTCTTGGATTTGGTTTGCCAGTATTTTATTATTTTGAATCAATGTTCATGAGGGAGATTGGTCTGTAATTCTCTTTCTTTGTTGCATCTTTGTGTGGTTTGCATATCAGGGTAACTTTAGCCTCATAAAAAGAGTTTGGTAATATTCCTTCTGTTTCTATTGTGTCGGACAATTTGAGGAGTATTGATATTAGCTCTTCTTTGAAATTCTGGTAGATTTCTGCACTGAAACCATCTGGCCCTGGGCTTTTTTTTTTTTTTTTTTTTTTTTAGTTGGGAGACTATTATTGATTGCTTCTATTTCCATAGGAGTTATATGTCTATTTAAATTGTTCATCTGGTCTTGATTTAATTTGGGAAATGGTACCTATCCAGAAAATTGTCCATTTATTTTAGATTTTCCAATTTTGTGGAGTACAGGTTTTTGAAGTATGAACTGATGATTCTCTGGATTTCCTTGTTGTCTGTTGTTATGTCTCCCTTTTCATTTCTGATTTTATTAATTTGGATATTCTCTCTCTGCCTTGTAGTTAGTTTGGATAAGGATTTGTCTATCTTGTTGATTTTCTCAAAGAACCAACTCTTTGTTTCATTAATTCTTTGTATCATTCTCTTTGTTTCTATATTATTGATTTCAGCTCTCAGTTTGATTATTCCTGGCATCTACTCCTCCTGGGTGAGTTTGCTTCTTCTTGTTCTAGAGCTTTCAGTTGTGCTGTTAAGTCGTCAGTGTGAGATTTCTCCAACTTCTTTATGTAGACAATTAGTACTATGAACTTTCCTCTTAGCACTGCTTTCATAGTGTCCCATGAGTTTGGGTATGTAGTACATTCATTTTCATTGAATTCTAGAAAGTCTTTAATTTCTTTATTTCTTCCTTGAACCAGTGGTGATTCAGTTGAACATTATTTAGTTTCCATGAGATTGTAGACTTTCTGTAATTTGTGTTGTTGTTGAATTCTAACTTTAAAACATGGCTGCCCAGCTGGGCAGTGGTGGCACACACCTTTAATCCCAGCACTCGGGAGGCAGAGGCAGGCAGATCTTTGTGAGTTCAAGGCCAGCCTGGTCTACCGAGTGAGACCCAGGAAAGGCGCAAAGCTACACAGAGAAACCATGTCTTGAAAAAAACTAAAAAACCAAAACAAACAAACAAACAAAAAAACCAAAAAAAAAAAAAAACCAAAAAAAAAAAAAAAAAAAAAACCATGGTGGTCCAATAAAATACAGTAGGCTATTCCAATTTTTTTGTATCTGTTGAGATTTACTTTGTGACCAAGTATGTGGTCAATTTTAGAGAGGGTTCCATGGGGTGCTGAGAAGGTATATTCTCTTGTGTTTGGGTGGAATGTTCTGTAGATGTCTATTAAGTCCTTTTGAGTCAAATATCTGTTAGTTCCCTTATTTCTCTGTTAAATTTCTGTCTGGCAGACCTCTCCATTGGTAAGAGTATGGAGTTGAAGTCTTCTACTCTTTGTGTGTGGGATTTGAGGTGTGATTTAAGCTTTTGTAATGTTTCTTTTATATATGTGGGTACCCTTGTATTGGGGCATAAATGTTCAGAATTGAGACTTCATCTTGATGGATTTTTCCTCTGATGAGTATGTAATGTCCTTCTGATCTCTTTTGATTAATTTTAGTTTGAAGTCTATTTTGTTAGATATTAGCATGGCTACACCAGCTTGCTTCTTAAATCTATTTGACTGGATAGATTTTTCCCAGCCCTTTACTCTGAGGTAGTGTTTGTATTTTTATAGGTGAATTGAGCTCATTGATATTAAGGGTTATTAATGACCAGTGATTGTTAATCTCTGTTATTTTTTGGTCATAGTGCTGTGTGCTTCCCTTCTTTGGGTGTGTGGGATTATCTATCGCCTGTGTTTTTCTAGGTGCATCTAACTTCCTTGGGTTGGATTTTTTCCTTCTAGCACTTTCTGCAGGTCTGAATTTGTGGATAGGTATTGCTGAAATATGGTTTTATCATGGAATATTTTGTTTACTCTGTCTATGGTGATTGAGAGTTTTTTTTAGTATAATAGTCTGGACTGACATCCATGCTCTCTTAGTGTCTGCATAATGTTTGTCCAGAACCTTCTGGCTTTCAGTGTCTCCATTGAGAAGTCAGGCAGGTGTTATTCTTAGGGGTCTGGCTTTATATGTTACTTGGCCTTTTTTCTTTGCATCTCTTATTATTATTTCTTTATCTTTTGTTTAGTTGTTTGATTATTATGTGGTGAGGGGACTTTTTTTTTTATCCAGTCTATTTGGTGTCCTGTAAGCTTCTTGTATCTTCATAGGCATTTCCTTCTTTAGGTTGGGAAAATTTTCTTTTATGATTTTGTTAATTATATTTTCAGTGCCTTTGAGTTGGTATTTTTCTCCTTCTTCTATTCCTATTATTCTTAGGTTTGGCTTTTTATGGTGTCCCAGATTTCCTGGACATTTTGTGTTATGACTTTTTGGCTTTATTGTTTTCTTTGACTGATGAATCTATTTCCTCTGTTGTATCCTCCATGCCAGAGATCCTCTCTTCCATCTCTTGTATTCTGCTGGTTATACTTGCATCTGTAGTTCTTGTTCATTTACTCAGATTTTCTATTTCCAGCACTCCCTTGATTTGTGTCTTCTTCATTGTTTCTATTTCAATTTTCAGATCTTGAACTGTTTCCTTCACCTGTTTAATTGCTTTTTCTTGGTATTTCTTTAAGGGATTCATTGATTTCTTTCAATTTTTGTATGTCTTTTTCTTCATTTCTTTAAGGGAATTTTTCATTTCCTCTTTAAAGGCCTCTATCATCTTCTTAAAGTTATTTTAAGGTTGTTTTCTTCTGCTTCTTCTATGTTGGGATGTTCAGGTCTTGCTGTTGTAGCACCACTAGGTTCTGGTGGTGCTATATTGCTCTTTATGTTGTTGAATGCTATCTTACGCTGGCATCTACCCATCTCTTCCTCCAATTCATGCAAACAGTGTCTGTGTCTCAGGGAGCAACTCTTGGTCCAATCAGAGCTCTTGGTCCAATCGGAGCTGGCAGAGTATGTGTCTCAGGGAGCAGCTGTGGTCTAGGGTGGTGTTTGGGGTGGAGTGGGGCTTGTAGGTTACAGGGTCTGAGGTGGTGGTGGTGGTCAGATCTGCCTGCAGGAGTCCTGCTGCTGGCCTGTGCCTGGGACTGCAATGGGTAGGGGTTTAGGGGAACTGTTTGTGCCCCTGGGCCTAAAGCCCAGAAGCTGGGGTGATCAGCTAGAAGAACAAAGACTCACCTCTTGGTCTAATCAGAGCTGGCCACTATAAGTGCTCTTAACTGCTGAATTATCTTCTACCCCACACCCTAGAATACTTTTAAGGCTATCAGGGTGAATGCAATTCTTTGAATTCATATGACAACCTAGCATGCTTGTCTGTGTGGTGGTGATGGTATGTGTATAGTTGTGGTGTGTGCTGTAGGGGTAGTTGTAGTGGTGTGTAGCAGGGAAAGTGGCAGTGCTTGAGGTGGTGATAGTGATGTGTGTAGAAGGAGTATTGTCATTGTTGGTATGTGTGCATCGGTAGTGATGGTGTATGTAGAAGTAGTAGTGTATATAGGCATGGTGGTAGTGTGTGTATGGGTGGTGGCTTGTGTAGGAGTAGTGGTGATGGTGGTATGTATAGAGGTGGCAGTGTAAGTAAGGATGGTGGTGGTATGTGTACAGGTGGTAGCATGTGTAGGGGTATGTATGTGCTGCTGGTGGTGTGTTTAAGGGTGGTAATGTATGTAGGGGGTGGTGGCAGTATGTGTAGGGCTTGTGGTTTGTATAAGGGTGGTACTGGTGGTGTGTGTATGGGTGATGGTGGTGGTGGTGGTGTATGTAAGGGTGATGGCATGTGTAGTGGTGGTAGTGTGTGTAGGGACAGTGGTGGTGTGTGTATATGTAGGGATGGTGGTGGTGGTGAATGAGAAGCATTTTAAAATAGTCCCTGCTTACAGTCACTGAGCTAAACCCCTGGTGCTAATGTAGTAGGACCGGCAGACAGGCCTTACTGGTGCTTCATAGCTAGTAGAATATTTCTGGGAACAAGAATTCAGACAGAGCATGGAGACATTCCAATGGCACGAGGTTGAGAATGGCCACTACTAGACCCAATTCCAGTAACTCAGTGGAAAGAGTAGGCTCCTCAACCTACCTTTTATTTCTCAGCTGCATCCTAAGGCTCATCCTCTTTCTGACAATACCCTTCACTTAGATCCCAGGCATGCTACTTTGCTTTCTCAGTGATCCCTACTTCCCAGTGTCATTGGCTGGTTTTCCCATGCTCTTCGCCTCTTAGGACCTTGACTTGGTATTTGGCACACATTTTCTCTGTCCACTACACAATATTCTCGGTGTCTCCCAGCTGTGACAGAAGCTCCAGTCTAGAGATCCAAGATGGGAATCCTTGAACATCTGCTGTTCCCAAGTTCCAGGATCTTGCTCAGTAAACCAGTAATCCACGCATCTTCTGGGATGCCTGAGACGGCACAATGGTACCATTTCCAAAGTGCACACCCAAGTTCTGCCCTGCCCTGCCCTGCCTGCTCCTTCTGCAGCCTCTGGCCTTCCACTCACACAGATTCCAGCACCCACCATGGTCTTCAGTCTTCTCTGTCTTGTGGTGATATTTTATTTGTAGGTTAATAAATAAAGTTTGCTTGGAGATCAGAGGAAATGGCAAGCCATTAACACAAAAGTCAGGCAGTGGTGGCATATGCCCTTAATCCGATCACGTGACAGTCAGGGTCTCTGTGTGTTCAAGGACACACTAGGAAACAGCCACTTGTGGTGACACATGCCTTTAATCCCAGTACCAACCATAGAGATCTGGAGGTCTGTACAGATAGGCAGTGACAAGGAAGTGAGGTAGCTGGGCTAAGAGCCAATGAGAGGGCAGAACAAGAAGGCAATGAAGGAGCAGGTAGACAGGAAGTAACTTACTTTTGGGAGCTGCAGAGCTGTTGAGGTAAGGTTGGTGGCTCTCACTATTTCCCTGATCTCTAAGGTCCTCACCCTTGTATTTGGCTCTTTGTTTTTTATTTCATAAGACAGTTTAGAAATTCATCTACACTGTCTCACACTAAGCATTTGAAAACCAAGGAGGCTTTCATGAGCGCTATCTTCAGACCCCCAGTGTAACCCAGCAGCTGCTCACCATCACCATTGCTTCTTCTCCAGTTCTGTCGTCTAGTGTCCTATTGGACCACTGTGAGAACTGAGACGGTGCATCAGAGAGTGTTACTTTTTCCCTGTTAACTGCATAGCTCCCTTGGTTTCTCATCACTCAACGCTCCACTTTCACCATGGTCTTCAGGGCCCTGATATTTCCTCTAAACACAACCCCTTCCACATCACTCCTCACCGTCTGACTACTCCATGAGTCTGCTGTTTCAATGGAACCTTTTTTCTCGTTAAGACAAGCTGGTCTGATTCCCACAACAGATGAGCTGTCCCCTCTGCCTAACACTTCTGGCTTGTCTCTCCTTTCCCCTCTCTTTTTCATTAAGCAGCCAGCATTTATCGGCAAGGCCATTGCTCCCTCTCTGGATCTATTATAACATAGGCACACCGTCTTTATCCTATACATGTTACTGTCTGTGTTATTCTGCCTGTAAAATTGTCTTTCCATAGCACTTACCGCCCTCTGATTTAACAGATGGTTTCAAGGTAAATAGACATAGACACACATATAAATATGCACACATATGCATTGATGTACTGTTTATTATTTGTCCTATTGTTTAATTATCTGAAGGTTTTTTTTCAGATATCAGAGAGGGAGCAATGGCCTTGCTGAGAAAGTGTGCACCTAGATGGCCTTTATATATTGTTATTGATAGATTGACATGAAGAAAATGGATACTGAATGAATAAATGAATTGAGCTTTATCAAGCTTCTATTACTTCCATAAAGGACTCAAAAACACTCTCAGGTGTGGCTCATATTGTAATTTTGGAACTCAGGGCACTGAGGCAGGAGGATCACAAGTTTGAGGCAAGCCTGGGCTCTGTATAGTGAGTAGGTTGAGGTCAGCTGAGACTCCCAGGAAGACCCTGCCTCAAAATGAGTAAATAAAGAACAATCACCAGGTTTTTCCTCTATTTGGTTGAGACTAAGCAGGCATGCCCAACCTTTTAATATTGTAACACAGCTTCATCAATATAATTCATGCTGGAGAACTTCACAGTCAAGCACAAAAAAAAAAAAAAATCATCAAGGGCTGGAGAGATAGCTCAGCAGTTAAGACTAGTTTCTGGTCTTCCAAAGGACCCAAGTTCAGTTCCCTGCTCCCACACCAGATGGTTCACAACCATTTGTGTGACTCCATGCCCAAGGGGAGACGAAGCCTCTGACCTCCAATGCTTTGTACTTGTACTCATATGACATTCCTCCGTGAACACACACACACACACACACACACACACACACACACACACAATTAGAAGTACTAAAAATAAACATAGCAAGAGTTTTACATTTGTCTCAGTCATGCACAGACGTGCAGTGATCACAACATGGCTGCAGTGTCCAGATGGAGTGTGGACAATTCTAATACAATAGCTTATGTATTACACCTTCCGAACTATAGCATTTTCATGCAGAGAGATATATACTCCTCAACTTTATTTGTGGACTGTACTTTATTTACATAAAGCCACTTCCTTTTTTTAACAGTGAAAACTGAGGAAAGTATTAAAAACCACCAGACAATTCTCAAAGTCCAAAGGTGCTTTTCTGACAAACAATGACTGTTTCACAGTATTACAGTGATTAATCAAATGGTCGAAGTGCTATTTGCCTGTGTCAGGCAAGGTGCTGTAATTTTTCGAGATGTCTGCTAAGATGAGACTGTGAAGCCGCTCACATCCCCTCCCCTTTTCCCTCTGCTGACAAATAACCACAGAGGGAACACTCAGAAACTGGAAGAGCTGGGAGGGAGCTGAAGCCTTCTTCCCTGACAGGCAGCCTCCCTTAATGGAACTCTGGTCACGTAGTCCAGAGCTCAGAGCTGCCTTAGTTTAATCAGCTTGCTGAACATTGGAGTCGGGAACAGCCGTGTGGATGGAGGCTACACATACATAATTTATTTCCTCTAAATTAGGTCTTGGCTCGTTCCCCTCCTTCGGTGTTACTTTGAAAGCTTCCACGGTGGGAATAGAGCTCTGTAACAGGTTTATGTGGGTGTGTATATCCGTGCATGCTTAAAGAATTCCAGCATACACCTCCAGTATGGAAGGCAGGTCGCTAGATTCCAGGTTGCTGACACTGCGTGGCACTGGTGTTTAAAGTGAGGCCCTCCTCCTCCTCTAGTTTGAAAGAATAGTCTGGGTTGAAGAATGGCCTGCCTTCCCTGGCAGCCATGGACAAGGCAGCAGCCCTAAGCACACATGTGGTAGGGGAGTAGGATCTGCTTCATTCAGTCCTTCAGGGAGAGGACACACACACACACACACACACACACACACACACACACACACACACAAATATGCATTTCTGTGCAGCACAGCAGCAGCACAGGACAAGCAAGGCACACACAAATATGGAAAGCTCTAGAGATTCTGGGCACATTCAGCCCAGTGCTTTTAGGAACACTGGAAAACATGCAATTGGTATGTGTCTGCTCTCTGTCTATAGGTGCAGAATGACATCCTAGAGCTGGGGATTAGAGGGATAAATCATCAGGCAAGGCTGACACACTGAGTTTCTCCTGACATACATTGCTTCACCATCAGGAATCCTACAGCCTGGCCCAGAGAAGAGCAGGGAAATCTTAACTCTATTACCTGGTGAGTGGCTGAGAGAAGATGAATTTATCTGAATTCCTCCTCTGACTTCCAGTCTGGCTGAAAAATTAAAGTAACAGCTTAATAAAATCTGTTTCTTTAAGAGTCTTAAGAATTGCTTTGTTTTGGCAGCTTTATCCACATAAACCACTATGTCCATAAGGAAGACTGGCCCTGCAGTACCTCCTTGATCATCCCTGATAGGATTAAAAGGGACCTCATTTTCTAAGGCAATGATGATATTTACAGCCCTGCATCATCAAAAGGCAATTCCTTGCTTATTTGGGATTCGAAGCCTGGCCAGACCTCCCTTGTGACTCATTCAGGATTCATCCGGGCCTTTGTGCTCTGTGTGCTCATGAATCCTTAATTCCATCCAAACTCAGCGCTGCCAGAGTCACTTTCCATCAGCTTGCTCGCTCAGCTGACATGTGCCAGCCGCATCTGTGCTAAAGCATTGTACCCCTGCTCTGAGACTGAGCAAGTGTTGGGTCACTGCCACAAAGACAAAGGAAGTCAGACTCAGTGTTCATAGTCTGCCTTTAAGAGAAAATAGCCCCCTCATCCTCTCTGACTTGTGGAGCTGCTGATGAAATTTTCTGGGGTTCACCTACCTGACCCCAAGTCTTATTGATATAGTTCCATGGACCCATAAGCAAGGATTAAGCAATGAATCTCTGACAGTGTGGTATGCTTACCCTGTATCTGTACAGCGAAACCGAAGTGGTAGTGAGGACAGAGCACTCAGATGTGCAGCTAAGCTGGTGTCTTGGGTCCTTTCTAGGGATGTTACTGCAAGCATGCAAGAGTCCTGGCTGTAAGTCCAATACAGGCTTGATACCTTAGTCTGTGGAATCTGCAGCTAAGGTAGCCAGGTGACCACCAGGGTCAGAAGTGAGGCGAGTCTGAGACTGAGTTAAAATGCAACCTAAGGGCCACAAGATGAATACTCCTCTACATACTGCAACTAAGCCAGAGGATCAAATGTGAAACACAGACAATTCTTTTCAAAACAGGGTGCAGAAAAGCTGAATGTAAGACTGACACCAAGATGAGGATGCTGAATGGTGACTTAAAAAAAAAACTTCTTTCCCTCAGAGGCATATGTAGGACCCAGCTTAGCTGCAGGGAACAGGGGCTCGACAATATGAAAAGTATGTAGATAATATTGGGCTATAAGCCTGAGTTTCCTGGACCATTTCTAGCTGAAGTTAGAGACCAATCAGATGTGGCCCTGTTAATCATCTGCAAATGGAGATGGAATATAAATTAAAAACCTATCATACTTATAGGGTACCTGGGAAGTAATGGAGTCATTCTAGCATGAGGGCAATAACAATGGCTAGTATTTACAGAAAGTTCACTATGGACCAGACAGAGATCAAAAGAAGGTAGAAGCTGAAACAATAACCACCTATAGCCTCACATGTAGCTACTAGTTACATCTGACTCCTATGGCTTGTGCCTTGTCCACTACACAGTCTGTTATGGGAGACACGTACGAAGATTATGAACCAGCAGTGTTGAGAATTATCTGGAGACAGGAAGCTGTGCTCCATGGCCTTCTCAGGAGTCTACCAAAATTAAACATTGGGGGCTTCAGTGGCACATGTTGTGTCTTTGGGAACAGATGAGCAGTGGACCATAGTGAGCTCTTTATCTAAAGTTGGAAGGACACAAGATCTGTCCATGGATTCTTGGACCACTTACCTTCTTCAGTGTGTGGCAGATTCCACTGGAACAAAATGTTAGATCCTGGAGAAACACATCTCATAATGTTGTACCAGTGAACAGAAAATAAAAAGTAGAAGCATCTAAGCAAGTTTTTGCTTGAAGAAGAAAATTTATAGGACCTATGTCACATTGAAGTTTTTTTAAGTGGAAGAACAGAGTGGAGTTTGTTCAACATGACTCCATGCATGCAACTGAAACCAATGATTGGAAACCACAGAAGGCAGATTGGTACATATTTATTTTCTAAACTCCAAAGCTAACAAAAATAAGAAGTGGACCTTGTGTATGTGAGTTCTTAATGGCTAGCTGTACTCACATAGCTTTTCCATCTTCTGTTGAGAGAGTCAACTTGCAGATTTTCAGGCTCCTAGGAGTCATTTGAATTACAAGCTCATGACAGACATTGGTGTAGTGGGTGTGTTAGTCACTTTTCCTCCTCAAGAAAAAAAAAAAAAACTTAACAAAGGAGGGAGAGTTTATTTCATTGCATGAGTCCTGAGTCTATTGCTTGATGACACCATTGTGTGAGGTCTGAGGTGAAGGAAAATGCTGTGCATAAAAGTATTGATAAGAGAGTGATTGAGGGAAGCTGTTCACATCAAGGCAGCCAGGAAGCAGTGAGTACAGAGAGCACGACAACACTGAGGGGCTTCCTCCTCCTTCCAGGACCCTAGTGCATGGTACAGGCCCATTCACACTCTAGGATGGTTGTAGAGTTCTTTGTACACAGCATTCATGTCACATGGAGAAAACCTTTTAGGCACTTAGGAAGTTATTTTACTAACCTGACACCTTTCAAGCCATTCAACCTGACCATGGCAGATGGTCAGGATTAGCCATGGCAGATGTCAGTCATGGGTATCAGGTATTTCTAATATTTTTGGAGGCAAGGTTTCATGAAACCTGGAGTAACCTTGGAGTTACCATGTAGCTGAGACTATCCTTGTCCTCCTAAACCTCTTGCTTCTACCTGGCAGATGTTGGTGTTATAGGTGAGTGCTGTCGACATCTGGCCAGAACCTCTATTTTAAATAATGAATAGGTCTTGGTTCATGTAAGAAGTGTCAACATGGACACCATAAAAATAACTTCTTTTTATGAGGAAGTTACATTACACTTCTCCATTTGGTTCCCTGTATTGGTCTACATACACTCAGGGACCCTAATTTTCAGATAGCCTGTATCATTAACCTTAATGTTTGATTGCATTTATCTCCCCTTTCCAATTACTTTGCTCATGCAGTTAATGTATACTGGGCATCAGTTGCATGTCGGGAGCTGTGCTTGACTCTGTGGAAACACAAGGCAACAAAGGAACCACTCTTGTGGCACTCAGGGGAGACTCTAAAAATAAAACAAAGCAATTATCACATTTCATGAATGTATTTGTCTATGTCACCAGCAGCCAGGGTGTTCCTATCTTTGTGATACAGAATCTAGAAGACCACGTTACAGAAACAGGTGCTCAATAGTTTCATTTGTTTGAGTTTGGATGCCAGGGACTGAATCCAAGATCTTAGACTTGCCAAGTGTGCCTCTTCCCCTGTGCTACCTCGTCAAACCTCAAAAGTGCTTTTCAAAGAAGCATTTAAAGCAAGATTTGACTTAGAGATAAAGCACAAGTTATATTTTTTCTACCACAAACCATTCAGTCTCAGTGGCTTTTCTGAGAAATTGGGTTATTTATTTATTTGGTCTTTTATCATGAGAGAGTTTTTAAAGGTGATAGATCTCTGGCTGCATCGGCAGAAATAACTTCTACAAGAAGTGACAGGTGCTTCTCATGTTTTAAGGTATCAGTCTCATGAGAGTAGAGAAAACTAAAAGATGCCGAAACCAAGCATGTTAAGAGGGCTTAATACATGGTGTAGGACAACAGACAGCAAAACTGATATATCTATGGACAGAAGACACAATTAATAGTTTTGCTCATGTGGACCACACAGTCTGTCCAAGCCATTCATTTCTGCCATTGTAGCACAAGTGGCTATGAAAACTATGTAAATAATAGATATGTTCTCTTTGTAGGCCACTATGTTAATCAGACTTTTTATCACCATGACAAAGTACTCAACAGAACAACTTAAATGGGAGAAGGGTTAATTTTGGCTCATGTCAGGGAAGGCATGGCAGGGCAGAATAGTTCCCCCTGCAAAGAGGAGACAGTACCCACGACTGCACATAACCTAATTTCTCCAGATTCCATTTTTCAAGGTTCCACAACCTCCCAAATAGCACTTCCTACTGGAAATTGTATTGAACACATGAGCCCATGGGGACACTGCATATTCAGACCCAACCCCTAACAACGGTCATAAGACTAGCAGAAAGAAATGTGTTGTTTGACTTGGAGTAGACAGGAGCACACTACGTCTATTTTCAAATATTTGACTCACATCCACGATGAGCAGGAATGTGAGCTATATTGTATGACCAGGGGATTTATAAGCAATGAGTAAGATTTTATGCTGATACATTTTTGCCAAGTAAAACAATATCTTATTAATGGAAATTCCAGAGTGGCCCTGAATTTAATGAGCTTGGTATCACTGGACATCCCAGGAAAATATCAGATGCCCGCTTCTTTGAATGTTCTAGGACATCTTACCCTATATTCTTTAAATGTCCTTTTTAAATGTAGATTCCATGGTAAATAGAATTTTGTGCACAGAGCACAGCATAACTTTAGGCTGACTAAGAGGCACAGGTCACTAGGGGCCTGACAATTTCACACATGGAGTTTTCTCTCTGCAATTACTGGCTAGAAAGCAAATTTTGCTAAATATCAAGTATGCTTATTATATTAGTAAGGGATGCAAAAATAATAGTTAATAATAGGTTAGATATCAGTACAGTATGCAGAAACTTGATTTACAGAATTTTACTATATCTGGGAAGTGGGCTGTAATTTGAAAAAATAAATATATGTCTCGTAATGCACAATTTAAAAATAAAGGAATAGACTCCTTCCTTTTAGAATTAAATTTTACTTAATTTTTTTAGTTTTCTTTGAACTTGATATAACATCTTTTTATGTTGTCTTAGGATATTTTGTATTTATACTAAGTTGTAAACACTAAAAACAATAGCTCTCTCAGCTGGAAGTGTAGATGCATAAAATTAATGATACTGATTTATTTGAAGCCTATTGCCCCCGACACAAATGAGAAGCAGGCAGTGTCTGAAGGATGAACATGACAGGAAGCTAAATGGTTTAAAATTTGTGACTGTTCTTAACAGGGTACCCATGTGTGCCAAACAGGCAGAGCTCCAGCCAGGCTCAGATTGGTTTCCACCTCCCAGTGGAGGGTCGGGAGGGGTGACCAACTCCAATCAATATCCAGTTGTTAAAGTAACAGCCGTATCGGTTCTGGATGGCCGGCTGGGCAAAAACATGTTTGTTCTACTTAATGTGACAGTGTCCTGTCAAATTAACAGCCACGGTGGCAGGAGCAAGCTTGCTTTAATGGGTCTGAGGCAGTTCCACTGAGAATTTATCATCAACATGCAACCGAGAGGAACCCTAAACCTCATTACTGAGGTTTATTTGCAGATGATAGCTGAACCTATGCCTTGTACAGCAGAATTGTTTGCTTTCTCAGCAATGGCCGTGTGGTGCTCTTCATCAAAAGCTGCCCTTGGAACTCTGACACATGATGGGGTTTGGTATGGGTTCCCAGACACCCAGGGAAATACAGCTCTCAAGGAATGATGCTCAGGCGGGCACTGAGATGGGTGTGCATTGGAATGAACCAAACACCAGATGCGGAGGTGATGCTGAGCAGGCCCCATACATGTGTTCGCTTTCTCCTTCCTCTTGCTTTGCATTTTTAAAAGCACCATTTCTCCCCAGGTGGATGGATGTTTCAAAACTAGATCACAGCCCTTTCAGATTAACCATATAATAGGTTGTGTCTGGCTCACACAAAGGTTTTTAAAAAAAAAAAAAAAACAATGGATTCTCATTTGGAAATAAAACAATTTAACAGTTGATGGTGTATGCTTATCTCCTTCCTTTCCCCACCTTCCTCCTCCTTCCTCCTTTTCTCCCTCCTTCTCTCCTCTCCCCCCACCTCCTTTCCTTCCTTCTTTCCCTCCCTTTCCACAACCACCCCCTTTCTTTCTTTGTTGATACAAACTTTCACCCCCTGGAGTTCCCTCTACAGTCTCCTGATCCTTCTGGCTTTGTGTCTTGAGCATTAGGGTTACAGGGATGCTCCACCATGCCTAGCTTTGGATATTTGGTCTCAGCAGAACATGGTGGATTTCCTTATAGTAGTAGCCCATGAAAGGATAACACAGAACAGCATGAGAGCGTCTGAGGAAAACCACGTAGCAGCCACTGTCTGGCAGCCAGGAGACATGACTATAAACCAACCCTGACTCTGGAAAGGTCTTTAGAGAACCTAGTCCTCAGAATTTCCCACCTGAGAAATGAAAAACTATGTGAGATGACCCTTGAAGCATCTTAAATCTCATGTGCCTTAGTTAGGGTTTCTATTGCTGTGAAGTGCTGTGGATATCGCTCTGTATAAATAAAATGCTGATTGGCCAGTGGCTAGGCAGGAAGTATAGGCGGGATAAGCAGCTCCAGCTACAGTGAAGAGACACCATGACCACAGCAACTCTCATAAAGAAAACATTTAGTTGGGGAGGTTCACTTACAGTTTCAGAGGTTCAGTCCATTATCATCATGAAGGGAGCATGGCAGCATGCAGGCAGATGTGGTGCTGGAGCTGAGAGTGCTACATCTTGCAGGCAACAGGAAGTCAGCTGACTGTCATACTGAAGGAAGCTTGAGCAAAAGAGACCTCAAAGCCTGTCCCCACAGTGACACACTGCCTCCAACAAGACTACACCTCCTAATAGTGCCACTCACTTTAGGGGCCATTTTCTTTCAAACCACGACATTCCACTCCCTGGCCCCCAAAAGCTTATAGCCATATCATAATGCAAAATGCATTTAATTCAACTTCAAAAGCCCCCATAGTCTATCATAGTCTCAACAATGTTTAAAATCTAAAGTTCAAAGTCTCTTCTGAGATTCATGTAATCTCTTAACTGTAATCCCTTATAAAATCAAAACAAAAAAAAAACCCCCACAAGATTACATGCCTCCAACATATAATGGCACATGATATACATTCCCATTCCAGAATATAGGGAAGGGAGCATAGTGAGGAAATACTGGACCAAAGCAAGACTGAAAACCAGCTGGGCAAACTCCACACTTTGCAGTCAACATGCTCTTCAGACCTCCCACTCCTTTCAGGTTTGACTACAACACATGTTTTCCTCTTAGGCGGAGCCCACTCAGTTCCACACTGTGCTTCTGTGGTGAGAGGGTTGGCATACCCTTCATTCTGTCACTGTTTATCCCTGCCTGGGAGTTTCTGCAACATGTGACAGTCTGTCTCCTAGAACTGAAATGTTTTGGGAGAAATATATGATATTTGTGTGATGTAACTCCTGACAGCAACAATAATACTATTATGGGGTCTCGGAGGCAACACTAATGTTCACATAAGTACCCATGTACAGCAAGATTTCTCCCACATACCTTCCATGTCTTGTGGAGTGACTTTATGGACAATAACTTCAACGCAGAACCTCAGGAAGCCAAGGATATCTTTCAAATAAAAGCAGCAGTATTTATTCAAGATCATAAATACTTTTCACAGAATTTCTATCTAAGCTTTCAGAAAGAAATCCAGAAACAGACCCGATTCCTTCTAACCTGCTAGTCATTCCAGGGAACTGTGTGGCCCCTTCTGTTTACTGACTGCCCATTGATGTGGGATTACAGATGCCTGATGGAGGAGCTGTTCCTTTGTGGTAGCAACTGTGGTGTGTCAGGGAATGGCACCAGCTTGGTCAAGTTCATTTCTTGAAGCAGATACAATTCTTTTCATTCTGCTTCATTAAATATCAAATATCCCAATAGACAGAAACCTAAACCTGAGTTTCCTAAGTGCTGTTAAAGGTATATTAAATTTTCCGAGGTGAAACAGTACTTTAAAAGTAAACATGGTTTGAAATTTACCCATTATGGAGCCACCTGAGACCTTAATAATTTCATAATTTTTTTCCCTCTGAAAGTGGAAATATTCAGAAGCAAACACAGAATCCTTCATTTTGCTCTAATTTGGAACAGAGGCAAGGACACAAAATTGCTTCCTGGTAGATAATGACAGAAAAGACACTGAAATTTTTTACAGATACTAAGCCATTGTCACACTCTGCCTGGCAGGCCTCACCCCAGTTCACCCAGCTCAAGAACTCACTCAGTCAAAAGCTTGAAGCTGGGGGTGGAGACAACTAGAGAGTGAAAAACTCCTTCTTGCAAGCCTGAGGACCCAAGTCTAATCCACCCTCTGAACCTGTGGTGGAGGATGGAACTGACTCCTGAAGATGGTCTTCTGACTTCTACACATCTGCAATGGCACGATTGGCCATACATGCTTACAAACACACACACACACACACACACACACACACACACACACACACGCACGCACGCACGAAAACGCATGCACGCACGCACTCACACATGCACACTCAAACACACACTAAATTAACACGAAATTTTAAAAAGCTTGAAGATGAGTCACATTTGCATGCTATAGTGTCCAGCAGATCACAAGATAATTACAGGATTATATTGCATTTCAATTTAAAAGACAAGAGACTAAAACTATTAGGAACAAAAGTAAATTAAAATACAAAGGAGTCTTCAAATAAACCTTATTTTAACTCTTCCCCCAGTTTTGGGCTCAAGCTCACGGCTTTGGTTATGTGAAACAAACCTTCTACTGTGGAGCTCAAACCTTAGACTGACTAGAGGATGTTTTCCCTAATAAGATCTTGATGGAGTATAAGAATCTGATCAACCAAAGTTTTTACTTTGCTGAGATTTTTTCTTATATTAGTATCCTTGCTGTTGAAAATTGCAAGAGCCTGTCCTTTCTCACTTCACTGGGCCGTTTACTCGATGCAGTGCTAGGAGGCAGGAGGAATTCCCCAAGTCAGCAATCCCATCTACCACTGCGGGATTCTTAGATTCCATGGCTGAGCACTTGAAATGCAGTGTCTGGTCCTGGAGTCATTCAGACTTATGGGTTTGCGTTAATTTATATTGCATTGGCTGGAATGCAAACAGACCAGCAGAGAAATGGTATAATGAGATTTAGAGGGAGGAATCTGGAGGCTGAAATGAAGCAACCCAGCAAATGCTACTTTATAATTGAATATTCATATTAACACACGTGGAAGATATCAACTAACTCACAATTGGGGCTTGATGTGAGGAAGGGCATCAAATGTCAGCAATATATCTTCTTAATTAATCAACTAAATGGGTCTTCTAAATCTACCACAGTGAGATTAAACATGGCACCCCAAGTCATCCAGGATCTTTCTCTCAGGTTAGCTTGTTCTGGGAATACTTAGAGAGGATATTGACACCAAATTTTGGGTACCAAGAACTGATCCCTAAAGACAACTGATATTTTAAGAATATTCTGGGAGAGAGTAAATTTAAAGCAAATCATTGCACAACAGAGCAGCTGTTCCTATCAAATATATGAAAAATCAATTAGGTTTAGAAATTCAGATAACAGTGAAATTCCTAATAAACCAAGAATTTCTCAAAAACTATCAGAGTGACCTTACCTACTATGCATTCAATATGATACTGAGTTACTGTTAAATTGATAGAGATTAGAGAAAAGAGAACACACACGAGGTTTCAAAGTTGTCTTTCATCTAGGATCTATGGCTAAGATATACTTGGCTAAACTGTTAAATATAAAATGTAATAATTACATATTGGTGATAAAAAATATAACTTTGTAATTTATTTACAGATAATATTATCCTGATTTAGAGGTGATTAAAAAAAAACAACCCTGATGAAAAACTGGCAATCTTTCTGTTTCTCCACTTAGTTATAATAATTTAAAATAATTTTTTATTATTATTATTTCCATCCCAACTGAAGTCTCCCCTCCCTCTTCTCCATGTCCCCTCCCTCCACCTCTCTTCTCCCCGCCTTCCACTCCTCCTCCTCCTCCTCCTCCTCCTCCTCCTCCTCCTCCTCCTCCTTCTTCTTTTCTCTTCAAAAAAGTGCAGGCCTCGAATGGCTATCAACCAACCATGGTTTATTAAGTTGCAGTGAGACTAGGCACCTCCTCTCCTGATAAGGCAGGACAAGGCAACCTGCTAGGAGGAAAAGGTCTCCAAAGCAGGCAACAGAGTCAGAGATAGCCTCTGCTCCCATTGTTAAGAGTCCTGCAAGAAGACTAAATTACACAACTGTAACATATATGCAGAGGGCCCAGGTGAGTCCAATGCAGGCTCCCTGGTTGTGGGTTCAGTCTCTGTGAGACCTATGAGCCCAGGTTAGTTGATTCCATGGGTTTTCTTGTGATGTCCTTGACTCCTCTAGCTCCTACAATCCTTCCTCCCCGTCTTCCACAGGATACCCGAAGCTGAGCCTAATGTTTGGCTGTGGGTTTCATAAACTGCTGCGTGAAGCCTCTGATGACTACTGGGCTAGGCAGCAATCCATAAATATAGCAGAATATCATTAGGCATCATTACGTTGATTTTTTGTTTGTTTGGTTGGGTCTATCATCAATCTCTGAGCTATCCAGTCTCTGGGTCCTGATGCTCGAGGAAGTGACAGGGTGGGCCACCTCTCATGGCATGGGTCTCAGGCTGGACCAGTATTTGGCCATGCCCACAATTTCAGCACCACCTTTACCTGAGCCCATCTTGTAAGCAGGACAAATTGTAGGTCAACGGTTATGTGGCTGGGTTGGTGTCCCAGTCCCTCTACTGGAAGTCTTGCCGGGTCACAGGTGAAGTCCAGTTTAGGCTACATATCCCCTATTGATAGGTGTCTAAGCTGGGGCCAACCTTGTAGATTCCTGGGAGTTTCCATTGTACTAGGTTTCTAACCTCACCGGAAAGGCCCCCATTTTTATCTGTCTCTTCCAATACTCTCCCCCTCAGTACCCTGCAACCTGATCCCTCCTGTTCCCATCCCCACCTGCCACCAGTCTGCCCATGAAATCTATTCTATTTCCCCTTCCCAGGGAGAACCAAGTGTCCTCGCTTGAGCCCTCCTTGTTACTTAGCTTCTCTGGGTCTATGGATTAGATCATGGTTATCCTTTCCTTTACAGCTAATATCCACTTATAAGTGAGTACATACCATGTTTGTCTTTCTGGGCCTGGGTTACCTCACTCAGGATGATATTTTCTAGTTCTATCCATTTGCCTGAAAATTTCATGATGTCATTATTAGCTGACTAATAATCCATTGTGTAAATGTACCACATTTTCTTTATCCATTCTTCAGTTGAGGGACATTAGATTGTTTCCAGGTTCTGACTGCTATGGACATAGTTGAGCAAATGTCTTTGTGGTATGATGGAACATCCTTTATATACCAAGGAATGGTATAGTGGGGTCTTGAAGAAGACTGATTCCCAATTTTCTGAGAAACTGCCATATTGATTTCCAAAAAGTACAAGTTTGCACTGCCACCAGCAATGGAGGCAGGTTCTTCTTGCTCCACATACTAGCCATCATGAGCTGTCACTTGGGTTTTTGATCTTAGCCATTCTGACAGGTGTAACATGGAATCTCAGAGTCTTTTTGATTAGCCTTTACCCTAAAGCTAAGGATGTTGAACATTTCTTTACATGTTTCTCAGCCATTTGAGATTTCTCTGTTGACGATTCTCTATTTAGATCTGTACCCCATTTTTTAAATTGGATTATTTGGGTTTTTGATATCTAGTTTCTTTAGTTCTTTATGTATTTTGGAAATCAGCCCTCTCTCAGATGTGGAGTTAGTGAAGATCTTTTCCATTCTGTAGGGTGCCATTTTGTCCTTTTGATGGTGTCCTTTGCCTTATAGAAATTTTTCAATTTCATGAGGTTCCATTTATTAAATGTCAATCTTAATGCCTCTACTTAGTGTTCTGTTCAGGGAGTTGTCTCCTGTGCCAATGTATTCAAGGCTATTTCCCACTTTCTTTTATCAGGTTCAGTGCATCTCTATTTATGTTGAGGTCCTTGATCCATTTGCACTTGAGTTTTGTTGTAGGGTGATAGATAAGGATCTATTTGCATTCTCTACATGACAACATCCAGTTAGACCAGCACCATTTGTTGAACATGTGATTTTCCCCCATTGTATAATTTTAGCTTTTTTGTCAAAAACCAGGTGTCAATAGCTGTGTGTATTTATAAGTGGGTCTTCAGTTAAATTCCACCTGTCTATTTTTAGGCCAGTACCATGCAGATTTTAGGTTTTTATTACTCTAGCTCGGTAGTAGAGCTTGAAATCAGAGATGGTGATACATCTAGAATTTCTTTTATTGTACAAGATTGTTTTAGTTATCTTGTTTTTTTTTTATTTTTTCTATGAATTTGAATATCCAAGGTTCTTTCAAGGTCTGTAAAGAATTGTGTTGGGATTTTGATGGGGATTCCACTGAATATGTAGATTATTTTTGGTAAGACATCCATTTTTACTATGTTAAACCTATTGATCCATGAACATGGGAGATCTATCTTTTGATATCTTCTCCAATTTCCTCAAAGACTTGAAGGTCTTGTCATGCAGGTATTTTACTTGCCTAGTTAGAATTACACCAGGATATTTTATATTATTTGTGGCTATTATGACAGGGTGTTGTTGTCCAGATTTCTTTCCTGTCTGTTTATCATTTGTTTGTTTTTTTCATTTTTCTTTATTAAGAAATTTTCTACTCACTCCACATACCACCCACAGATCCCCCCTCTTCCCTCTTTCCTCCTTCCACCCTTAACCCTCCCTCCCAAGCCACCCTGCATCCCCACATCCCCCAAATCAAGGTCTCCCATGGAGAGTCAGCAGAGCCTAGCACACTGAGCCTAGGCAGGTCCAAGCCCCTTCCCACTGCATCAAGGGTGTGCAAGGTGTCACACCACAGGCTCCAGATTCCCAGAAGCCTGCTTATGCACCAAGGACAGATCCTGATCCCCCTGCCTAGGTGCCCCCCAAACAATTTGAGCCAAACAACCATCTTCTATGTCCATAGGGCTTAGTCCAGTCCCATGGGGGCTCCACAACCACCAGTCC
Organism: Onychomys torridus; assembly: GCF_903995425.1. NCBI lineage: Eukaryota > Metazoa > Chordata > Mammalia > Rodentia > Cricetidae > Onychomys > Onychomys torridus. The sequence continues at coordinate 36,143,167 of NC_050443.1, forward strand.
ACAGTTCATCAGCTTCCAATAGTGTGGCCAGTCATGTCTGCACGTCCTCCCATCATGATCTCGATGTCAATGCTTCCAGACTACTTCCTACTTTCTCTTCTGTCAAGTTCAGTGTAACTGGATTTATGTTGAGGTCTTTGAATCACTTGGACTTGAGTTTTGTGCATGGCAACAGTTATGGAACTATTTGCAATCATCTGTATGCTGACATCCAGTTATGCCAGCACCATTTGTGGAAGATGCTTTCTTTTTACCTTGGTACAGTTTTGGCTTCTTTGTCGAAAATCATATGTTCATAGGTGTGTGGATTAATGTCAGGGTCTTCAATTTGATTCCATTGGTCCACATGTTGGTTTTTATGCCAATACCAAGCTGTTTTCATTACTATAGCTCTAAAGTAGAGCTTGAGGTCAGGGATCATGATGCCTCCAGAGGTTGCTTTATTATACAGGATTCTTTTAGCTCTCCTAGGTTTTTTTTTTTTTTTTTCCCATATAAAGTTAAGTATTGTTCTTTCCAAGTCTGTGAATAATTGTGTTGAGATTTTGATGGGGACTGCATTGAATCTGTAGATTGCTTTTGGTAAGATTGCTATTTTTACTCTAGTGATTTTACCTATCCATGAGCATGGGAGATCTTTCCATTTTCTGATATCTTCTTTGATTTCTTTCTTCAGAGACTTAAAGTTCTTATCATACAGGTCTTTCACTTTCTTACTTAGAGTTACTCCAAGGTACTTTATATTATTTGTGGCTATTGTAAAGGGTGATGTTTCACTGATTTCTTTCTCAGCCCATTTATCATTTGTATACAGGAGGGCTACTGATTTTTTTTTTAAGTTAATCTTGTATCCTGCCACCTTACCAAGGAGTTTTTCAGCTGTAGGAGTTCCCTGGTAGAATTTTGGGGGTCACTTATTTAAGTTTAATCTGCAAATAGTGAAAATTTGACTTCTTCCTTTCCAATTTTTATCCCCTTGAGCTCCTTTTGCTGTCTTATTGCTCTAGCTAGAACTTCAAGTACTATGTTGAATAAGTATGGGAGAGTGGACAGCCTTGTCTTGTTCCTGATTTTAGTGGAATCGCTTTGAGTTTCTCTCCATTTAATTTGATGTTGGCTGTTGTCTTGCTTGCCTTTATTGTGTTTAGCTATGTTCCTTGTATTCCTGATCTCTCTAGAACCTTTATCATGAAGGGGTGTTGGATTTTGTCAAAGCCTTTTTCAGCATCCAATGAGATGATCATGTGGGTTTTTTTTTTTTTTCAGTTTGCTTATATAGTGTATTACATTGACAGATTTTCATATGTTGAACCATTCTTGCATCCCTGGGATAAAGCCTACTTGGACATGGTGGATAATTTTTTGATATGTTCCTGGATTTGGTTAGCCCTGTTTATCATTTGTATATAGGAGGGCTACTGATTTTTTCCCAGTTACTCTTGTATCGAACCTCTTCTCTGAACATGTTTATGAATTGTATGAGTACCTTGGTAGAATTTTTGGGGTCACTTATGTATACTACATATCATGTGCAAATAGGGAAAGTTTGACTTCTTTCTTCCCAAAGATCCCTTTGATCTCTTAGCTGTCTTAATGCTCTAGCTAAAACTTTGAGTACTATACTGAATAGATATGGAGAAAGTGGACAGCCTTGTCTTGTCCCTGATTTTAGTGGAATTGCTTTGAGTTTCTCTCCATTTAATTTCATGTTGGCTATTGGCTTGCTGTAAATTGCCTTTATTATGTTTGGGTAGGTCCCTTGTATCCCTGATCTCTCCATGACTTTTATCATGAAAGGGTGTTGGATTTTGTCAAAGGCTTTTTCAGCAACTAATGAAATGGTTATGTGGTTTTGGTCTTTCATTTTGTTTATATGGTAAATTATATTGACAGATTTTCAAATGTTGAACATCCCTAGGATAAAGCCTACTTGATCATGGTGGATGATCATTTCAATGTGTTCTTAGATTCAGTTTGCCAGTATTTTATTGAGTATTTTTGTATCATTGTTCATGAGGGCTATTGGTCTGCAATTCTCTTTCTTGGTTGAGTCTTTGTGTGGTGTAGGTATTAGGGTGACTGTGGCCTCAAAAATGAATTTGGTAATATTCCTTATATTTCTATTTTGTGAAATAATTTTAGGAATATTGTATCAGCTCTTGAGTATTATATTGGCCATGGCATTTTCTTGATTGGGTGAGTTTTAATGACTGCTTCTATTTCCATAGGGTTTTGAGGTCTATTTAACTATTTTTCTGATCTGAATTTAACTTTGGTAAGTGGTATCTATCAACAAATTTGTCTGTTTCTTTTAGATTTTCCAATTCTGCAGAGTACACATTTTTGAAGTATGACCTAATGAGTCTTTGGATTTCCTTGGTGTCTGATATTATGTCCCCCTTTTCATTTATGATTTTTTAATTTGGATGTTCTCTCTCTGCCTTTTAATTAATTTGGATAAGGGTTTGCCTATCTTGTTGATTTTTTCAAAGAACCAACTCTTTGTTTCATTGATTCTTTGTATTGTTCTTTTTGTTTTTATTCTATTGATTTCTGCCCTCAGTTTGATTATTTTCTGCCATCTACTCCTCTTGGGTATGTTTGCCTCTTTTTATTCTATAACTGTTAGGTGTGCTGTTAAGTTGCTTGTGTGAGATCTACCCAAATTCTGTATGAAGGTACTTAGTGATATGAATTTTTCCTCACAGCAATTTTTATCATGTCTTATAAATGTTGTGCATTTATTTTCATTGGATTCAAGGAAGTCTTTCATTTCCCTCTTTATTTCTGCCCTTACACAATAGCCATTCAGTATAAAGTTATTCAGTTTCCATGAGTTTGTAGGCTTTCTGTTGTTTCCATCATTGTTGAAATCCAGTTCTAATCCATGATGGTCTTACAGGATACAGGGGGTGATTTCAATTTTCTTGTATCTCTCTGGACTTGCTCTGTGACCAAGTATATGATCAAATTTTGGAGAAGGTTCCATGAGGTGGTAAGAAGAAGGTATATTCTTTTGTGTTTGAGTGAAACATTCTATAGATATCTGGTAGGTCCATTTGGTTCATAATGTCTGTGAACTCCAGTATTTCTCGGTTTAGTTTATATCTGGATGACCTGTCCATTGGCAAGAAAGGGATATTGAAGTCTCTCACTCTTACCATATGATGGTCAATGTATGATTGAAACTTTAGCAATGCCTCTGTTACAAATGTGGGTGCCCTTGCATTTGGGGCATAGATGTTGAGAATTGAAATGCCATGTTGGTGGATTTTTCCTTTGATGAGTATGAAGTGTCCTTCCCAATCTTTTTTGATTAATGTTGGTTTGAAGTCTATTTTGTTAGATATCAGAATAGCTACACCAGCTTGCTTCTTGTGGCCATTTGCTTGGAAAATCTTTTTCCAACATTTTGCTCTGAGGTAATGTCTATCACTGCTCTTGAGGTACTTCTTGTATACAGTAGAAGAATGGATCTTGTTTTTGCATTCATTCTGATAGTCTGTGTCTTTTTATTGGGAAAATTGAGTTCATTGATACTGAGAGATACTGAGACCAGTGATTATTATTTCTTTTATTTTATTATAGTAGTTGGTGGTGGTAGTGTGTGTGTGTGTGTGTGTGTGTGTGTGTGTGTGTGTATGTGTATGTGTGTGTGTATGTGTTCTTTATTTGGGTTATGCTGGTGTGAGATTATCCATAGTCTTTTGTTTTTGTGGGTGTAGTTATCCAACTTGGGCTAGACTTTTCCTTCTAGTACCTTTTGTAGGGCTGGATTTGTGGATAGACATTGTTTAAATTTGAATTTATCATGGAATATCTTGTTTTCTCTATTATGGTGATTGAAAGCTTTCCTGAGTTCAGTAGTCTGGGCTGGCATCCATGGTCTCTTAGAGTCTGTCCAGACCGTTCTGGCTTTTAGAGTCTCCATTGAGAAGTTGGGTGTAATTCTAATAGATTCACCTTATATGTTACTTGGTCTTTTTCTCTTGAAGCTTTTAATATTCTTTCTTTGTTTACTGTTTAGATTATTATGTGGTATGGGGACTTTCTTTTGTGGCTCAATCTATTTGGTGTTCTGTAAGCTTCTTGTACCTTTATAGGCATGTTTTATAGGTTAGGAAATTTTTCTTCTATGATTTTGTTAAAAAAAATATTTTCTTGGTCTTTTAGCTGGGAACCTTCCCCTTCTTCTATTCCTATTATTCTTAGGTTTGGTCTTTTCATAGTGTCCCAGATTTCCTGGAGGTTTTGTATCAGATATTTTTGAAATTTATTTTTTGACCAATGTATCTATTCCTTCTATCCTGTCTTCAGTGCCTGAGATTCTCTTTTCCCTCCCTTATAGTCAGTTGGTGATGTTTGCACCTGTGTTCCTGTTCACTTATCTAGATTTTCCATTTCCAGAATTCCCTCAGTTTGTGTTTTCTTTATTGCTTCTATTTCTATTTGTATTTCTTTATTGCCTCTATTTCTTGGACAGTTTTATTCATTTCCTTCACTGTTTGGGTATTTTCTTGGTTTTCTTGACATTCTCTAAGGCATTTACTGATTTCTTTTATTTTTTGATGTCTTTTCCTTATTCCTTGATTTTTAAGGGTTTTATTCATTTCCTCTTTAAGGGCCTCTATGAACTTGGTTTTAAAATAAATTTCTTATGTTTCAGTTGTGTTTGCTGTAGTTGGGTGACTGGGCACTAGTTGGGTGACTAGTGGTCATTAGTGCACCCCTAGACTAGTCCTGTCTGTTGTTAATTGTATTCTTACACTGACACTTAGGCATCTGGATTTGGAGTGATTATAAAAGTCTAGGTACTAATTTCTGGGTTTTCTTTGTTAGATGGATGTTTTCTTCCTTGGTTTCTGTTTCCTCTCTGGTCTTCTGGCTGGAATGGTCCATATTTGAGTAGAAGGACTCCATCCAAGTTGGGAGCTTGACTTTTGCTGGCATGGATGGCCTCTAATCATGCAGGAGATTGCCACCCAAGTTTGGGACTGGAATTCTGGCTATGTGCTTGGTCTCTGATATGGCTGGGGTCTTCTGGGGTTCAGGATGCTGACCTCGATTCTGGTGGGGTAGGAGGCTTCTACCTGGTTTTCAGGAAGGAAGCTGGCATAGTCTCTGAGGTTCAAGATACTGGTCTGGTAGAAGGCTTTCACCAGAGGTATGGACCAGTATGTCATAGTTTAAATATTTTTAAAATGACCTTAAAGCAGAATTATTTGTAAGCCTGAATATTGACTTCCATCTTTTCGTATCTGTCTCTCAGCAAAGTCTTTAAAATCCAAGCTTCCTGCCCACATCATTGCCTGTGGGTTTTTATAACCCCAAGAAGATTGTGTATTTGTTCCTCATTTTCATTCCCAAAGATTTGAATATTCAAGTTTGAGATCTGGGTGTTAGCTGTAGAACATTTTGACAAGCTGGAGGATGTTGAGCATCCTTTTGCTATGGATGTTGTTCAAGAGTGGGTATATGCTCTGTTGTGTTTTTCAATAGAAACATATTCCTGTTAATTGGTCTGTGTGTGTGTGTGTGTGTGTGTGTGTGTGTGTGTCTCACACACACACACACACACACAGAGAGAGAGAGAGAGAGAGAGAGAGAGAGAGAGAGAGAATTCACATGCTTGTGTGTTCTTTATGCTTTAATCTAGGGATTGTGATTGGTTGTATGATTTAGTCTTGCAAGTGTATTTGAGTATATGTGAGTGAGCATTTATGTTCTGTCTTGTTTTAATATGGCTGGCCATCACTGGTTAGGTGATCTTGGAAGACTCACTAAGTGGCTTCTGAGACTTGGTTTCCTCTTTAGTCAGTTTGACACATGTTTCTGGACAGGTTAGGAGAGATCATGAAAACTTTTTAAAGAATGAGCATACAGTTGTACATCAAGGTGATTAGTTTATTCTGTGGTCATTAGTGCATCCTTAGAGCAAAGAAGGAGCAGGTATAAGATGAGATTTCATCCTGCCACTCAAGTGTCATAGCCCATGTCCAATATTTTTTTACTATCTTGAAGATTTCAAGCTTTATCAATAGTACTAAAACACATTTCTCATTTTATTCTAAGAAACAAAGTTAGTGACCTAGTTGCATAAACAGCTCTGGAAAGTCAAGCCCAAAGACTTGTAAAAACCCAAGATGGTATATTAGATGAATACTACTATGTTGAAATCAGATTCTTTATAAGCAGAGATCCCCTGGATTTAAACATCCAGCCAGATTCATTTTCTCTTCTCATCTTTATCTGAAAGGGAAAGAAAGAATTCTTTTGCCTTGATATAAAAAGAACAATTCCTACGTTAGGGGACAGGAAGTTTAAATCATGTTCCTGCTCTCTACTAATTAACTATATCACCATTATGTCAGCTAATTCATTGGTTTTTCCTTTGTAAAATGAATGAGATGTCTTGGATAAACCCAGGCTTCTCAAATTTGATACTCCCTAAGTTTCCAGAGGAAATGGCGAACTTAAGTCCCAGGTAATTTCACATGATGTCCCACTTTTCTCAGACTCTCCTTCCAAAGGAATATTAGGGAACATTTGTCCCTTTACACACAAAGAATATGTTTATGCTGTTCTGCAATATATACCTAGTGGCCTATTTTCTTCCTAATTTAAGTCACACCAGGTTATTGTTATGATCCATCTGGGTGACAATAATAGAAATAGGCACCACTTTTGGACCAGTTCATGCTGGGAGCTATGCTAAGAACTTCAACATATGAACTCATTCAATACCCATCACAGCTTTATGAATTCAACATCGTGATGCTTATTTTATAGAAAAATACACTGAGGCAAAAGGGGGTTCTGCAGTATGGACAAAGTCACACCAGAATAGTCATTCGAAGTTCAATGGTATTATAACCCGGTGTCATTGTGCTAAAGTATGACGGACAGTGAGTGTAGGGGTTGTAGACGATGGTGGAAAAAGGAGGAAGGCCATGCAGTAAAACCCTGGTACTTGGATCCAGTCTATCATGGACACAGGACAGGTAGTCTCTTCACGCCACTAAAAATCTGAGTTCTGTCCCCTAGACTAGACTGCTCTCACAATTTGATCTTTGGGATTACCTGCCAAAAGATTGTGCCTATAAATATAAAGCCAACACAAGGAAATCATTTCTTGTAAAACACTTCTGCCAAGAAGATCTAACTTAACATTTGCAAGCACATGTGCTGCAGCAATTTCATGGGGTAATGAGTTGGCTTCAACTAAAGATGTTTTATTTTTACAGGGCTGGAGCTGGAACCAGAGGCATTATGGGCAGGCAGGGAAATACCTGACTTCTTCAGATGGCTTTATCAAATCACCTGAAGCTGAATTTTCTAGGAACTCTGGATTTAACTAATGCTGAGTTCAGTGGGCTGTGCCTGAAAGTCTGGAATATGATTGAATGTGAGTTAGGAACAATGGTTGAGGAGTTGTGGTTTAGGAAAAATAATTATGATTTACAATGGAAGAAATATAAAACTTTTATCACATCCTTTAAATGTGAGTGAGACTTAAATTCCATTCATCAAACTCAGTAGAAAATACTGTGATTCAAAATGCACAATAGGAGTCCAAAGCTAGGTCTGCACACTGCTATAGCAAATAACTGAGTTCAGCTATCAGCACCCATGTTTGGCAGTTCACAGCCTTCAGGGAATGTGACACCTTCTGGGTCCATGAGCATCCACACCTGCATGTGCACACACCCACACAAACACAGACATAAAAAATCTAAATCTTCAAAATGCACAATAAATCTGAATGTGATGGAGCATGCCTGTAATCCTATCAACTTGACAGGTGGGAGCAGGAGGATTAGGAGTTCAAGGTCATCCTCATCTTCATAGTAAGTTTGAGAGGCTATCCTGGGCTATATGAGACCCTACAACAAAACCAACAAAAGCACAAACAATGGTGGTGCCTTTTATCAAAGTGCTCAATATCCACTTCCCTGGTTTTCTCCTACAGATGCCAGATGGTTCTACCAACCACCCACTTTTATCCACTCATGCCTTCCTTCTGGGATAACTTTGATTTTGGTATTAACATAGCCTAGTCTTCAGGTTACCTTGCAACTAGAGGCAAGCGTGTGGTGTTATTCTGATCCAAAAGATTTTTAGGAAGTTAGCTGAGATTTCTAGCAAAAAATAAATAAATAAATAAAAAGCTCCTTCCTGATACTCTATCTCAAGCGAAAAGAATTAGTAATTTGACTTGGGATCAGGTTTGAAATTTTTACAGTTTACAGTCAGAAAGGGCCTTGAACATGGAGTGAGACTCTAGGTAGAAATTTTGGGGTAAAGTGTGTCAGTCATGACAGGAGCTCGAGAAAGACTTTGACTAACTTTACATTTCAAAGTCAGGTCTACTTTTAAAAAAGTATATTCATCAAAAGCTTGATCATTTAAAGAGATAGACTGAGTGGTTTGCAAGAATTCTGGGGGACTATAGAAAACTCTTAGAGAACTATAAATGGAATATCAAATATTATATTACATTAAAACAAGACGCTACAAGTAGAATGATTAAAAATTGGAAATACAGTAAAGAGTAGGTGAAATAAACAAAGGGTCTAAATACTGGGAAGCTTTAGTACAGGCTAGCAGTTACCCAGAGGAGAGAGACAGTGAGTCTTAATTGTGAATTCTGTAAGACTAAATTTTAGAACTAAGCAGAACATTTCAGGAATGCCTGCTAAGAATACATGTGTTGCTTCTGGACAAGTCTGCTCTTTAGAATCTTGGTTGTTGTTGGTATTTCATGTTTGCTTTGATATTTGGTTAAATATAGAAGATGTTTCTGGAATGATGTTTCTAGGTGAGATTAACATTTTAATCTGGAGAAGGAGGAAGAAGGAATGCTGCTCCAGGGTGGGTGGATTTCATTTGATCCACTGAAATCTGTAGTGGTCAGTATTGATTCTTTTTTTTTTTTTGCTTTTAAAGACAGGGTTTCCCTGTGTAGGTTTGTGCCTTTCCTGGATCTCACTCTGTAGACCAGGCTGGCCTCGAACTCACAGAGATCCACCTGCCTCTGCCTCCTGCAGCATTGATTCTTGACTCTAAAGTTACCTACAAGACAAACCTCTGGGTATGCCTGTAAGGGGTTACATAGTTTAGGTTAGCCTATGGACATGCCTGTGAGGGATGACATAGAGTAGGTTAGCCTATGGACATGCCTGTGAGGGATGACATAGAGTAGGTTAGCCTATGGACATGCCTGTGAGGGATGACATAGAGTAGGTTAGCCTATGGACATGCCTGTGAGGGATGACATAGAGTAGGTTAGCCTATGGACATGCCTGTGAGGGATGACATAGAGTAGGTTAGCCTATGGACATGCCTGGGAGAGATTGTCTAGATTAGGTTGGCCTCTGGTCACACTTGTGAGGGATTGTCTAGATGAAGCTGATTGAGGTGGGAAGACCTACCTTAATTCCAGGTGGTACCATTCCATAGTTAGATGGGGCTTCTTTCCCTCAAACACATGAGCCAATGACATCTAATAAATTTCTTAAAATATATATTTATGTGCACACATATATGTGCTGTGGATATCACGCTGTATAAATAAAGTGCTGATTGGCCAGTAGCCAGGCAGGAAGTATAGGCGGGACAAGCAGAGAAGAGAACTCTGGGGAGTGGAAGGCTGAGGGGAGAGACGCTGCTAGCCACCGCCATGACAAGAAAGAGATAAGGTACTGGTAAGCCACGAGCCACATGGCAAAGTATAGATTAATAGAAATGGGCTAAATATAAGAGTAAGAGCTAGACAATGGTAGGCCTGAGCTAATGGCCAAGCAGTTTAAATAATATAAATGTCTGTGTGTTTATTTTACAAGTGGGTTGTTGGACTAACAGGGCTTGGTGGCACCTGGAGAGAAGGTCTCCAACCACATATATGCATATGTATATGCATAATTTTCATGTATAGTCTCCCTCCTCTCATATATGCATTCTTTGGCCAACTATGACTCTAACATCTTGTTAGGAAGGAGCCTCAGGTGAGGAAATGCCTCCACGAGATCCTGCCGTAAGGCATTTTCTCAATTAGTGATATCAGTGGGGGAGGGACCAGCCCATGACGGGTGATGCCATCCCTGGGCTGGTAATCCTGGGGTCTACAAGAAAGCAGACTGAGCAAAACATGTGAAGCAAGCCAGGAAGCAGCACCCCCCCCCATGGCCTCTGCAACAGGTCCAGCTCCAGGTTCCTGCCCTGTTTGAGTTCCTGTCTTAACGTTCTGTGGTGATGAACAGCAGTGCTGAAGTGTAAGCCAAACAAACACGTCCCTCCCCAACTTGTTTTCTTGTCATGGTGTTTTATTTCAGCAATAGAAACCCTGACTAAGACAGTATCCCTTAAATGTTGGAAGTCAAATTAGGTTACCATCTCAAATAATTAAGATATATCAGTGTCTATTTGAACCTTCATCCTAGTGAATATGGGTTGCTTTATTAATCAGAAAGTTAATTAAGCTTGCATAGCCTGTCTTCTTCACCAAAACAGTATTTGTCTTAAGTTGCTGCAAGAATGCCCCACGAGATGGGTGCTATTATTGTTTCCATTTAGAGACAATGGAACTGGAGTAAAAATGGTTTGAGCCATTTTCCCAACACCAAACTGAGCTAGCAAGAGCTCCAGACGCAGGTCTGGGAACATACGCTTGACTCCCACGTTCTGCTGCTCTTCTCTGTGCATCTGTCTCCCCATGTCCTGTGAATGAGGACCCACCTTGGAGTCTTACTGTTTTCTGTGTTAATCTGACCTTTATTCCAGAAGAAGAAGGGAATCTCTTGATGTCATCCATATGTTCTTAACAGCTACTGTTTACCAAACACCTGTGCACTCAGTTTGTGGTTCAAAGACAAGCTCCTTTGGGGATGGATAAAAACCACATACACGCCACATGTCTGTATTTCTCTTGCAGTTTGGAGGACTGAACAAACACTCTATAGGCAATTCAGATGCCTCACCTTAGGAACACCCTACAATAACTCCCTAGTTACTCAGGAAAATCCTGGGAAGCAGGTGTCTTACCTTTCTACCAGCAAAGAACTAAGATCAGGAATTTGCAATAATTTGTCCAAGTTTTACATGGCCAATGAAGAAGAGCAGTGCAACTAAATCCAGACAATGTCAATCCGAATTTGGTCTGGTGTGATAGGATTGCCCTAAAGTTTGGTTTTAATTACCTTAAAAATACAAACTTCATCATTTGGAATCTAATATTTTTACTTGAATTTCAGAAAAAATTAAAAAGGAAAAATATCTCCATTTTTCATGTGTCCTGCAGCAATTATAATTTGAACATTGAAACCTGGACTATAAATGATTAAATGCCTGTCTGCTAGGACATTCTAACTTTAGAAAATAATGCCTCATTAGCTGGCACAGAAAGACACTGCCGGTGTTTGCCTTACTTTGACTTTGGAAACTGGGTTCTGGGGTTGTTTTGATGCAACCATGGGCTGACAGGGCTTATGGGAAGTTAAGTCTTCCCATATAATAATAAACCAGGGTTTATTCTGAGCTATGTCTAGGTACAAGACTTCATCCAAATTGTGTCAAAAATTTATAGCATAACACAAATACTAAATACTAGTACTAATACTAATACTAATTATCTAAAAATAGACAATGCCTTGAACGAAAATGGAAATAAATTTAGCTCACAAACTGGGGCCAGGCCTGAGGGGATTGTGAAGACTTTGGGGCCTTGAGAAAGTTAGTATGGCAATAACAGCAGTTCCATGGCTGCTTGAAAAGTTCTAATTGAAACAGAAATGTCAAAGAACAAAGAGTATGTTGCTGTTTATTCCTCATCCCATGGGGAAGAGTCTGGAAGAAAAGTGAATAAATTAATGCAATTTCAACATGAAGTTTAAAACACAGTGAAATGTTACCTACAAATGATGGCCGGGCTTCTTCTGGGTCCTGTTCATGAGTATCTGGGGTTCTAATCAAAGGTGATGACTGTACTGTGCACGGTGGGCGAGTTCTTCTTCCTGTGCTATTATAGATCCATGCTTCCATCTCCATCTCAGTGCTGTGTAGGATGTTAACTAAGGGTTTAAATTCTTATTTTCCTTAATATCTGATTTGTTTCAGTAGAATTTACCCACCAAATCACCTTGATTCCTTTGAATGAGCACCAGCTGTCTCTAAATATGAAAGGAATAAGTGTTTCTAAATTTGGTTTCATTGAATCATGTTTGTCTTTATGTCAATCCCACTATCTTAATTTCTGTAGCCTAATAATAAGCTTTGAATTTGGATGGGTTAAGTCCTACACTTTTATTCTTCTTTTTTAAAGGCTGTTATATATATATTCAAGACCCTGTATGTTCCTAGACCCATCCCTATAAAGCTGCCATGGTCATACCTGCTAACGAGGCAATCTGCACCCATTGCTACACACCTGCAGAGTACTTTCCCCCAACTACTGGACTCTCTTCTCCACACACATTAGGCCCACAGCCTCTGATCTGAGCTGGTGAAACTAGCCAGAGCATTCCCTGCCTCACCTGGACATAAATCCAAAGTAGCCTACCACACTAGCACAGTAAGACAAATCCCTGGAGAAGATCTCTTGCTACAAAAGCCACACTATGAAAAATGTCAAGAACAAAAAAATCAGGGACTTGGTGACTTTCAAAGGAACCAATTCCCTAACAACAGACCCCAGAGTAAATCGGTAAAGTCTGAAAAAGACTCCACACTTAATGTTTTTAAGAGAAAATGAGCAGCCAAGACTTTACACCAAAAACACAATCTTTCAGAACTGAAAGAAAAAGGATTTCCTAAGACAAGGCCATTTATACTCCCAAATAAATGTTAAGTTTGTCGATTTAAACACTTTCTGCTGTGTTTTTGTTTGGAATTGTCCATACATCAATCTGGGGAATTTATTTCTTAGTAATGACTCCTGCAGTATTTGAGCATGGAATTTCTTCTCATTTATTTCAGATATTACTTTATTTTTTCAGCAATTCTTATCATTAGAATATAGAATGTCCATGCAGTCCCCAGCTGGTGGTGCTCTTTGTGGGGGTTATACAACGATCAGGTAAGGTCTGATGGACAGAAGTGGTCATTGGAGGTGGGTCTTACAGCTTGTCTCTGCTTCCTGTCCAGTCACCCTCTTTTCCTAACTGGAGCCATACAAAAAGCAGCTGACCATATTCTTATCATTGAGCACTGATTACATCAAGCCTTCTAGCAAATCCTTCCAGATATGATAGCCTCTACCTCCTGAGCTGTGAACTAAAAGAATTCCCATCTCTCTGTGATTGATTCAATTCCAATGAGGAGGAAAGTAATATAGAAACATTTGTAGGTTTTAAACGTGCAAGTATATGAGTCACTCTGTTGCTGTAGCCAAATACCTAAGGCTGGAACATAAGAAAAAAGGAAGTTTACATGCCTCACGATTCCACTGACTGGCGATGATGGTGACTTGGCTTCAGACAAACATGTCAGAGGAACAGAAAAACAATCAGCCTTGCTCTTCTGTTGTCAGAAGAACGAGGTCACTTCCCAAACCAGCACAAATTCTAAAACAATGCCACCAAGGCCAATTCCTCCCAGGAGGCCCTGTTGGCTAGTTTATTGGAAACCACATATTTTAGTCACTTAACTGGACAAGTGGTGTGATGGTTCTCATTCTCTCCAGATTGTACCTTTGGTGTTTTCTCATATAAACCGTCATCTAACCTTTGAACACACATTTTTCTCCCTTTCCTACTGTCTGTGTTTTGTTATGTTTTTTCTAATTTCTCTTCAATAAACTAAGTAAAGTCAGCATTACAACATTAGAAGAAATAGAAAACAAGCCAATCTTTTGGTTGCTAACAAGAAAGGGTTACTAAATGTCTGAGCAGTGAAGATGTGTTTTTCTATAAAGGTGTGACCTTCCTCTTAGGGTTTAACATGGTCCAATAAATAAAATTGACTTATTTCTTGTCAATTCTTATTACCAAAATGAATGTAAGTTTGTAGAATGGAAGACTATTCCTTTCAATTTTTTTTTTTTTTTTTTTTTTTTTTTTTTTTTGAGATATGGTCCTACTCTGCAGCCCAGGCTGGCCTTGAACTCAGAGCAATCCCTCTGCCTTCATCTCACAAATACCAAATTACAGGTGTGAGGTGTTCTTTGTAGTAGTTAGCTTGAAGCAAAGACTGTTACTCGAAAGTGTGCCCAAGCTGGCCTCTGCTGTCTTTAGTAACTTCATTGAGAATGGACATTTCATCACTGATGTAATTGTATTTGAAGTCCTTGATGCTTGCCTTTCCTTCTGGTGTCAAAGTTAACTACAAATCTGTTTTTAAAAGTGCCCTAAAATTTCAAATTTGCCTATTTTCCACATTGCTTTGGAGTATATATTATTGTTGATATCCCTCCTCCTCTGGGAGTTGAAATAGATGTTTCTCTTCATAAAAAAGTATTTATTTTAATTAATTTTCTTGAGGTGCCTCATCAAGACTCAACATTTTTGTCTTCTTCTGAAAATGCGTACAATTAAGTTCAAGACCTAATGTGTGTGTTTGGAGACAGGGCTTGTATAGCCTTTCCATCTACAATTCTCAAAATTTAGCTTTGGAGCCTAGTTCCCAATACACTTAGCATAAAGGAGTACTCCTTGGGAAGTAATTAGGTCATTGGTGTGGACACTCATTGATGAATTAGTGCTTTGGAAGAGGCCAGAGAGGAGGCACCAAGCCCTTCACCATTTGGAGGCACAGCTAGAATACATCTGTGCAGCTGGATTCACCCTAGATGCCTAGACCCTTGCCCCTTGACCCATCCCTCACCACCTTTTAATGAATAAATTTCCATTCTTTATGAATTACCTGCTGTAAAGAAACTAAATTTAGCAGCTCAAATAAGATACAGTCTCTAAGAAAATAATTCAGGCTAAATGAGTTCGTGGTGTGAGGCCATAATCAGACAAGACCGGTGTGCTTGAATGAGACATCTTAAAGCCTCTCATCTCCTCCAGTCTGTGTGTGTGTGTGTGTGTGTGTGTGTGTGTGTGTCTGTCTGTCTGTCTGTCTGTCTCTCTCTCTTTCTCTCTCTCTCTCTGTTTCTCTCTCTGTCTCTCTGTCTCTCTTTCTCTGTCTCTCTCTGTCTCTGTGTGTCTCTGTCTCTGTCTCTCTGTCTCTCTGTGTGTGTGTCTCTCTCTCTCTGTCTCTCTGTCTCTCTCTCTCTCTCTCTCTCTCTCTCTCTCTCTCTCTCTGTCGTCCTTCCTCTCTCCTTTTGTCTTTTCCTCTCTCCCCCTCCACACAAGCACTAAGGAAGGCCCCGTGAAGACATGTTGGCCTCGTCAGGAGGAATGCCCTCATTGGAAGCAAACCAGCTGGAATCCCGATATTCTAGTCTTTAGAGCTGTGAGCAATTACGGTTTTTTTTTTTTTTTTTCGCCTAAGCTTCTGTGTCAAGTATTTTGTACTGATTCTCTGACTGACAATGCCCTGCTTCAGAGAAGCCAGCAGAAACTTATTCCACACCTGTAGCACCATGGTCCTGTTTGGGTGGCTGATTGGTGGGTCCCACTGAGTCCGAGTTGTGCTCCCTTGCTTTGCTCTAGACTGCATTGGCTTTGTTGAAGATTGTGCTATTAATGCCAGTCTTTACTCAGGGCCCTCAGTTCCTAGGTTAGGCCTCTCCTGTGCCACTGATTTATTTGTTAAAGGGAAATATCTTTAGTGATGAACTAAATATTTAGCTGGGAACCTCATGAGCAGCACAGAGAGAGAGCAGTTTGGTTCTTCCTGGTGGTTTACAGTAAACTAAGAAAACAGATAAATTGACTGAAACTGAATTGCTAAGCAAAAAGGAAGTTTAAGCCATGAGCCACGTGGAAGCAGAAAAGTATAGATTTATAGAAATGTTAATTTAAGATGTAAAGAGCTAGCTAGCAAGAAGCCTGAGCCACATCATTTGTAATTAATGTAAGCCTCTGTGTGTTTATTGGGATCTGAGTGGCTGTGGGCCAGGCAGTACACAGGAAAACTTCCAGCTACACTCAGCCTTCTACATATTGGAGGGGGGACACATTATGAATAGAAATGAACATCAAGGAGGTGACTGAACTTTTCCTTACTTTTTGATGGACTTATGTGGTTCAGGCTGGTCTCTTACTTGCTATAATTTTTTTTAAGAAAGGCAACATTTCCCTAGGGATTTAGAGACATCAGGTTTCCTAAATAGTAGTGTGTGTCCATGGGTGCTATGGGGTGAGGATTCCAGAAACTTCAGGGGTCTGTCTGACCAGGCCAGGACTTAAATTCTGGAACAAACTGGCAGAAAAATAAGTACCACTTGGAACTCTATTACTGAAGAACTCCCTTTACAAAATATCAACGAAAAAAAAAAACAAACAAACAAATGAATGAGCTTATTTTTCTAAACAAATAAAGCATTTCCTAAATTGCATTTATACCAACTCTATAGCAGAATTAGTTGCTGATTTTTAGAAACAGCTCCTGCTTAATGTCTTCATGGATAAATTTTTCTGCTTCCACTCAATTGCAGTTAAGTCATTCCAGGGTCTCTGAGCATGGATAATAGGCAGAAAAATGTGAAGAATGGATCTGAAGAGGAAACTGGGGTCATAAATATGGTAGCCTCATATAAACAACAATAACTACAGACACTCATGGGCAACGGGGATCTAAAATACCCTTCTACGTGCAGCTTAGTTTTAGTCCTCCTCTCTCTCCTACTCATTACTTTTTGTGCTCTTGGAAGACCTGTGACCCATGACTCTGAAGGGAGTTGGAATACCAGACAGGAATCCAGGGCTCAGCTTTGTCATGCCTTTGTATTCTGCCTGGAGACTGTCATTTATCTTACAGTTCTGCCGCTGAAATGGCAAGAGATGATTAAACTGTGATATTCCTGAATGTTTATATTCCTCTGGAAATGAACATCATAAATTTTAAATGTATATATATATATATATATATATATATATATATATATATATATATATATATACTTATACTGAGAGAGAGAGAGAGAGAGAGAGAGAGAGAGAGAGAGAGAGAGAGAGAGAGAATTTATTCAGCCTGGGCCAAACTTTATGTAGAGAATGCTCATTGCTCCAGGTTTCTGGAGATTGAGAGGATTTTGGATTCTGGAGGAGTTGGGGACAGAAAGTATATGGATTTGTCTTTCCTTGGTCTATGACTTTGATGCATTACAGAACACCAGGTTCTCCACCTGAGGACAGAGATATTTTATGTTCCAAGAGATTGAAACATAAAGCAGACACATAGTATGGAACCCAGCCCTAAAAGGTCAACCAGTTTTCATTCACTTCCTTATTTAATTATTAAGTATATGGCTATATATTTATAAAGCTGGAAGGGATGTTGAAGGTCTAACAACTATGTTACCAGTATGTAAGCAAACCAGAAGATACTCAGTTTGTCCAATTCACATAGACATGGACTCAAGACCATGCATACTGGACATGTAGCCAAAGCTGATGTCTTTTTTTGCTATGAAATAAAAAGATAGCTGTGGCCTCTGTCTGTGCTATCAGGGCACTGCTGTCTGCTTGGTGCTTAAAAGAATTCCATATACTCTTCATGGTGTCAGTATCCTCTCAACCTTCCTGCTGCCTGTCTGAACAGAGTCCCCTCTACCAGCCATCTTCTGGTGTCCTGCTTGCTGACCCACCATTTGCCTCTAGCCCTCTCCCTCTGCCCAGGTAGAAAAGCCCTGGCACACATGCAGGGCAAGGCCACATGCATGAAGGAGGCAGGCAGGGCTTCAGACTCCCGGAGATGGATAAAATGAGACAAAGAGGCAGAGGTCCCACCGAAAAGGTCAGACTTTCACGAATTCTAAGGAGGAAACTGTCTTTCTTTGTCTACGGGGACACACGTGAGCTTTCTGTCTAAATCAGACTTGGGAAGCCAAATAGCAGGAAAGTGAAGACTTAATAAATTCTGCTTTCAGAGGTGTGACTATAAAATTAACGAATGAGTCACACCCTACTGTTTAGTCTATGAAACCAGGACTGACTTTTCTTTTGTTTCTCTTTCTCGTTTCCTTCCCAGAGGAACACAGATGATTTAAGAAGCCTTCAAACACCACATACCTAAAATAATAAAGCAATTTAGAAGGGAAAAGAAATCTGCTGAAGGTGTAAAACCCCCTCCAGGATCCATGACTGTGGCGAATTCCGTCCTCGCTCTCTAAATCAGAGCGAAGCACAGTACAGAAATGTTTACCTTTGTCTGATCTCTAATTCCTTAAATTTATGTGGAATCATGCCCAGATGCTCTGGAAACAAGCCTGGAAAAGCCTGGCATTTTAATTGATCCCAGAGCTTCTGGCTGCACAGCTCCTGCTGAGATGAAGTCTGCAGCTGACTCCACAGAGCCCCTGCCTGGTTGCCTAGCCACCAGCAGCCAGCCAATCAAGGTGTCCATACACAGGGAGGGAAGTAACCAATCAATTTTTTAATTTCCTTCTGCACACTGAAGTGAATCAGGGTGGATTTGAAATCTCATTAGTCAAAATAAGACGTATAGTATGCATTTAACACATGTATTAGTTTAATACATTGGGTGCTTAGAGATAAATTCTGGCGAGTATTTGGAAGCACATTGCAAACAAGCACAAAGCAAAAATCAAGGACCTTTTCAAAAAAAATAATTATAATCTGAGTAGTTCAATCCATGTATACAATTTCAATACCATGGAGTCCTCCCTGCAAACTACCACTGCCTTCTTGAAAATACATTTATTGTAGAGTCTTTTTATAGAAACCATGTGAGTTCTCACTTCCAAATCATTCCAATTTGGTAAGTGACACCACATCTTAATTTTGCCATCATTACCTAATTTACACAGTTGTATTATTAATTATAATTGTTTTTAGTATTATTTAAATCCTTTCCTCCTTTACTTCACCTGATTTCCCCATTCTCATGGTTTACCCTGGTCCTTTGATGGCTTCCCCCATTGGATTCTGAGTCAGCCTCTCATCTCATATCCTTCTATCCGTCCTATAAAATTCAATTATCATCACGTTATTTCTCTTCTGGAACTTTTTTACTCAAATGAGACAGACCTAGCGAGCTATATCCATGTACTAATTGGCATATTCCTGTGTTCCTTAGTCTGTTTCCTTACCTGTAAAGATAGAGACATCTAGACAACAGAAAATAATATCTACAGTATCTAATCTGATTCATTATGTAGATTATATGTATTATGTTGTACATATTCTGCTATTTTTGTTTTCATTACTATTACTTGATGGATTATCTTCTTTGTTAACTTTAAAGGTAATTTCATGGTCCTTCATCATCTGTTAATCTGGACCCCACCCCAATCTTAATTGTTCCCAATACCATTCATCTTACACTCCAGACCTCTATGTGCCCATCACTCTTTGAAGATCACTAAGCTTCAAATTTATTATGGTGTATTTACTCATGTGACACTTACCTTTTACTGATTCTTCAGAACCCAAATTCCAGTGTGTTTTGCTACTCAACAGAAATCATATTCAATCACCTCAAAGGACTTGTCTCTGTGTGCTTGTATATGCTGCTGGCCTAGCTAATGAGCTAAGCTTGTTCCTTGGACATCATGCAAACTTCAATTTATTATCCTGTTCTTAGTACCTCATATGTTAGTATGATGTAAGCATTTGTTGAGAGAATGGTGTTGGGTTATTCTATTAAAATGGGATATATTCTTTCCTTTCTGTCTGTGTGTGTCAGGGGTGGTGGTTTAATGGAACAGTTATAGTCCATTAGGAAAATGATACTGAGAAGCAGGACTGGACATTTGATATTTGATTCTCAACAAATTCCAGGAAATCACTCCTCCTCTAAAGGCCACTGTGTCCTCATTTGTAATAAAAAATAGTACAAGCAGGTGTGTCTTTAAGATTTCAACATGTCATCAGCTTCTGTGGGACAACACTGAAGGTATTGTGGTATCAACGCAATGACTGTACTTTAAAAAAAACATTTAGGGTTTATATTGATGGATTGGTGACTTTAGTAACAGGGTCCTCTTTTGTTTTCTTCTTGAGTTCAGCAACATAAACATTTCTTATGGTACGATTATGAACTTTACTGTGTGTCTGTGAATGAGAGAGAGAGGGGGAGAAAGAGAAAGAGAGACAGACAGACAGCGACAAAGACAGAGACAGAGTCTCACTGCAGCCCAAGCTGGCCTAGAGCATGTGGTAATCTTCCTATTACAGCTTCCTCGGGGTTAGGATTATAGGTATGAGGCACCAGGCATGGCTCCCAAAACGGACATTAGAAGTATCATTTTTGTATCTTTTAAAAATGTATAGACTTTTCAGTTTAAACAAGGACTCTGACAGGTGTCATGTGACAAAATGGAGGATGGATAAGGGGAGGTCTTGGTCTTCACAAAGCTTACATTAACATGAGAACATACATTCTACATACGTGTTTTATACTAAACCGCACTGTAGACTTTATATCTCACAGGTGTGCCTATACAAAATGCAATGAACACTCTTGTACTGTGTTTCATGCTCAATAAATGTCATGGCATCTTTTAGTAGAATCCTATAATTTATTTCAGAACCATATAACTATATTTTCCGAAAAGCAGAATAAAATATGACATGATTGGCCGTAAGAAAAAAATTCAGAAGCTATGTTAGACCAACTTGTGATTATCAATTACTTTAAATGTTTGGGAATTTTCATGTTAGGTCCACAGCTACTAAACCATAGGTCAGAGTGACTTACAGCGACTGCATTTTCAAAATGGCAACCAGAAGAGAGGATGAAAGGTGGTGTCGGAGGATGCCTTTTGCGTTTATTATCCAGGGGTAAAAGTCAAATGGATATCTGAAAACTCTATGTGTTATAACACTAAGAAAATAATTTAGGCAAGTATTTTAATCTTTCCAAGTCCCAATTTCCTGCCTCTAAATAATACAGTGATAACAGCAAGTAGCTCTCAGAGTTGGTTGGAAGAGTATGTGACAGCCTCCCATCAAAGCATCCAGTCTGCTTGGAAAACAGAGTCCTTTGAAAAATTCAGCATCTTGATCTTCCTGCGAAGGGGGATCACGAATCCAATGGCACAGAATCGTTGCAGTATTGCTTGAGACATGTTTTCAGTGATGCGAACCACACACAGGACACTTTGTAGCCATCTGCTGTGCCCTCGTTTTGTCTCAGCTGGCATGACTGCCCTCTCCTCAGAGTCACGCGAAGCTTGCTGGAAGCATCCTAGTTCAAATAGACAGGAGCAGGGAATGAGATGCCTGCCAAAGGAATGAGTGTTACCGTCATTAGCTGCTATTAGATGCAGTTTGCAACCAGCACACGAGCTGGCCCTGCACAATGTCACAGAGCTGAAACCCTTACACAACAGCTGACCTTACCTCCAAATGGCTGCAAGGTTTTCATTCAGACACAAATCAAATCTGGAGGCATGCTCCCTAGAGAATTGCTACCAGCTGTGCAGCAGCCAATAGATGCCAGAGCAAAGGGCGCAGGGCCAGAGTCTATGAGTTACTGTGGGCTGAGCCTGAGCAACCTAGGAGTTGCTATAATAGGCTAAGCCTAAGGAATCTATGTCAGCCCAGGACATCTAAGATGAGCTGGTAGAGGGCAGTGAGCATGAGGTAAACTGTAACAGTCAACCTTCATGAGTTGAATAGAATGAAGAAATATTTCTAAATGATGATATGGGAGGTTTTCCAATATAAGTTCTTGCCTGTTTAAATCAATGTGTGATTGAATGAGTCCCTTTCTGGAGGCTGAGGGCATCTTCCATCTTTAGAAGCACCAGTTCATTGACTTATTAGACTTACTATATGCTGCATGCCGTATGTTCCAGAAATTCACCCACTGGCATGATACAATAGATCACAAATAATTCTTAGGTTAGTAGAAAGAGTATGGCTCTGTAATTTTGAACCAACATGGCCAGTGCAGAAATGTCACAGTGGCTCCTAGTATGAGTGACACTAGAGAAAAATTATTTTGGCTGGAGGAAAGGAAGAGAAAGGACAGTAAGATTTAGTGAGGAATTCACTTGAGTTGGGTTTTGAAAAGTGACAAATGAGTTCAAAAGGAGGGTAAAAGTGTCCTCTAGGCAGAAGGAATAGCGTTCCCACTCACATGCAGTGTGGGCAAGATACCAAGAAGTGGAGTTCACTGAGAAAGAGCATGGGCATTAAAAGGAAAGATTGGAAAAGGCTTGGACAGTCCCTAGAAAGAGAAAGGAACCATTCCTGCTAAGTCAACAGTGCTGGCGTTTGTTAAGGCTCTGAGTTTGGCTCACACTCCATCAACAGTCTCTGTCTATTTCTCTGCAATACTAAGCATGGTCTCCCCTTAGAAGTGGGGAAAGGGAAAATTGGCTTTCTGTTTAATTGGCAAATGTTCCAGTGGGGGGTATGTTTTTGTTGGGATGTGTTACGTTGTGTTGTATGTACATGTCAAGGAACCAAGTCTTCACAGTTTATGTGTGGTTCAGAAAAGATGGTTGGTAAAATCTTGATTATTTCTTTTTCTTAATTTATCTCAATAAAAGCCCACTGGAACTCAAAAAAAAAAGTGGTTTTCTTAGCTATAGGTCTTTATATACTTCCTAAGGCCATGAAACCCTTGAAGTGAGCAATTAAAGGTTGTAAAGCCCCTCTGTCATACCCTTTTCCTTTGGCAGTTTCTTCCATACAATGTTTAAGAGGGCATGACTTCATTCATTCATTTGATTCATTCATTCATTGCAGTCAATTACATGCAAATTGACTCAACAGCCACAAAACACCTGCAAAAGATGTGGTCATTCTGATTCTCTCCTGCCTTCTCTGTCTCCTCTTTTTCACATGTAATTTCACCCAATCATCTTTCCTTTCCTAAGTTATACCTCATGTGTACCAGGCCCCAGTGTTGTTTATACCCACTGGAAGTGCATGGGGTCTCAGCCCCAGGATTTACCCAATTCCTTCAGTAAAGAATCTAATGTAGGAAAGATCTCACTTGTGTACTTACAAGGATCAGCTGGACCTTGAGAGTCTATTTGAGAACTGTGGACTCGTTGAAAGACATTGAAACAACTCACACGTTAAGAATGTCACATGAAGTCAGCCACTGCCATGAAATTCCAATTCTCCATTTGCTTCAAACTCAAATTTTAAATCTTTACTTTTGGAATGAAGGCAATTTATGAAAATATGCATTATGCATTCATGGCATTATGTTTCCATGAAAATTGAGGGGTTTGGATAAAAAGATAAAATTTGATTAATTAATAAACTTTTAAGTTCCAATGACTTCAAGATCATAAAATGCAAGATGTGCAATGGAAATTTAATAATAATTTTGAAGAATAATGTGAATATTAATATATAAGAATCCTATCTTCCTAAGTTGTATGTGTTGATAGCAAATAGGAGACTGAGGAGGAGCCTTAAGAGTCTGAAGCTTGTCTGGGCTTCATAGTGAGAATATATATTTAAAACTATAAACCCAAACAAAACATAAACTTGTCCTCACTGTTAGAGGTGATATTCAAAGCATTGTTGGTTACTATTTTGAGAACATGGTGGGAGTATAACCAACACTATGTGTAACAGAAATCTCACTCGTATGTTTCAGATGGTATTTATCTTCTCATTTCTGATGGTATCTGTATTCTCACAAGTCTCTCTTTTCTTTTTCCTTCTTTCTTTCTTTTTTTTTTTTTTGTTTTTTTTGTTTTTTTTTGTTTTTCAAGACAGGGTTTCTCTGTGCAGCTTTGTGCCTCTACTGGATCTCACTCTGTAGACCAGGCTGGCCTCGAACTCACAAAGATCCTTCTGGCTCTGCCTCCCAAGTGCTAGGATTAAAGGCATGTGCCACCACCACCCGTCAAGTCTCTCTTTTCTAAGATAGACATACAGCTGCCATGTCCATAGAACCAGGATGTTTTATGAAGAACAGGTGTGGTGATATATTGTGTACCCCAATAAAGCTTGCCTGGTGATCAGAGGACAGAGC